>NC_140594.1:367289102-367876602 GCF_964204655.1 Triturus cristatus | reverse complement strand
AAGGCTTGCCGGGCCGCTGACGGCCCCCGGGCCGTACTATGAGTACCCGTGTCTTACGGATTATGTGGTCCCTGGGCCAGACTTATCTTGGGGGCATTGTTCAGAACAGCTTTGAATTTATGATCCAATTTGAGCTCTTTCGTAACCTCTTTAGTAACCCTGGGCGTAGTGGGTGTAGCAGAGCTACACGGAAGCCCACAGAGTTGCAAACAAACTCAGCTCCGCTCCGCCATCCGCCTCCACCCCCCCATTAACCATTAATTCTACATTAATTAAAAGCAAATTAAAAACCACTGCCCGCGCATGTGCAGTTTTCACAAGGATTACCCAGACAGTGAGGAAGAGGAGGAGGGCATACCGGGGATGCCGCAGTATAGGTAAGTTGTTTTTAATTTACTTTTAATTAATGTAGAATTAATGGTTAAAAGGGGGGGGGGGGCGGAGGCGGGGTCTGGACAACTCCACTCTGTTGTGGAGTGTGTGAAGATTTGCCTTCTCCGCAGAACGCGGAGTAGGCAAATCTCCACACACTCCGCGGGCGGAGCAGAGTTCTCCGCCTGGGCTTACTCTTTAGCCAGGTCACTGACAGTGCACAGGCCAAATTCTAAATCTATTTACATCTAATATTCACAGATAGTGATGTGTGTTTTCAGTGTAGCGTGTCACTCATATCCTCCTTGACAGTGGTGAAACAGCAGCCCTCATCCTCCTGTAAGTTGCCTTAGACACTGTCTCCCATCACATCTTAATCAACAGGCTCCACCCCATTGTAATCCAGGAAGATGCCCTCAAATGGATCGCCTTGTACCTCACAGGAAGAACCCAGAGAACCAATTTTCCATCATTCACCTCGGAACCCAAGAAGATCATCTGCAGTGTCCCTCGAGGATCGTCCCTCAGTCCCACAATTTTCAACACGCACATGACCCCCCTGGCCACCACTGTCAGATCACCTGGACTGAGCATCATCTCCTACGCCGATGACACCCAGCTCCTCCTCTCACTATCAGAAGACCCCTGTACAACCAGAGCCAACTTCCACAAATGCATGATGAACGTCACAGAGTGGATAAAGGACAATTGTCTCAAACTCAACATGGACAAGATGGAAGTACTCATCTTTGAGAACAACACCTCACCATGGAACTATGCATGGTGGCCTGCTGAACTTGAGCATTCCCCTGCCCCGACAGACCACGCCTGCAACCTTGGAATCATCCTAGTCAGCAAGCTATTCATGAAGAAACAGATAAACGCAGTCTCATTTGCCTGCTTCCACACTCTACGCATGCTCCGAAATATTTTCAAGTGACTCCCAGTCAACACTAGAAGAACCATCACACAGGCCCTCATCCCCAGCAGGCTGGACTATGGGAACACACTTTATGTAGGAATCACAGCTCGCCTCCTAAAGAGACCACCAACAATTGAAAACTCAGCTATAAAACTCATCCTCGAAATCTCCAGATGGACCCACATCCCACCCAACCACAAGAAGCTACACTCCAGGGGAGATGCAAGTTCAAGATGTTGACCCATGCATACAAAGCCCTGCACAACAAGAAGACCAACGTATTCCAACAAACACATGACCTTCCACCAACCAACCAGACACTTATGATCAGCCTCCCTCCCCTTCACAAACATGCCCCTGAATCTGCCAAGCCAACAGCAGAGAACACTCCTTGTCACACCTGCTGGCTAAAGCCTGGAACTCCCTTTCCCTGCACCTCAATCAGGAAAGGCCTCAAGACATGGCTGTTCATATGAACAACATCACCCCATAGTATCGAGCATCCCCAGAACCTCGAGACGCTTACGGGTGATTTGTCGCGCAATACAAATACTTGATTGATTGACTGCAAATGATCTCTGTGAAACTCACCCATTTCTCATTTCTCACGTGAGGTCCTGTTTTGATTTACAAGAAACTTTTTTAGGATGCTGCATGCAATATATACACAACATTTCTTTGCAAAACACCTGTAAAATACTCTCACACATCACCCACATTAAAAATGAATTACAGTTAAATGGTATTGAAAGCAAGCTGTTTAAGAATTATTCAAGGTCATCGGGACAAAACTATGCAGAAGAGAGCAGGCTCTATCAGGGGGCCCCTGAAAGGCTGGGGCCCTGGGCCAGACCCCACTTTGCCTATGCCTTATAATGTCTCTGTCTCAAAGGGAAATGTTCATCTGGGCAGAACGAAAGCCCTCTCTATGTATATTTTTATGAATTGGTATCAATAGGTATTTTAGTGAGCTGCACTGATAAGCCAAACCGAAAAAGGAAAGTATTTGCATCTGCACAATAGGGCTATCATTCGCTCTTTGAAATTACCACTAGTTGGTGGATGTCAGGACTCCCACAGTTATTTATAGTTCTGGCCAACTTTCCTTCTCCATCACCTTGCAGCAGGAAAACTGTGTTCGATATTTTTACTAGAGTTGGATTAGGTAATTTTGGTGTCAGGCCACAGGCGCTCATGGTGTCAGTGTTGTCTCTCGATATTTTCCCAGGATCAGTTGTTACACTCTTTCAGTTGTTCCCTAATAACACTGGCAGGGATTCTGAATTCGGTATCAACAGGAAACATTAGGTTTCCATATCAAGAAACTTAGTGACTTCTGAAAAACTCTGAAGGTCTTTCGATGACTTCACAGACTGATTCTTTTATAGTGTTTACAGTCACCTATGATGCTTGGATGACATATCTGAAATCCAGAAATCAACACTTTTCTCTGCAGAGTGTTTGGGTAGATATTCACAATTGTCGCAGTGTTGCTCAAAGCCATTTGTGGTGTTTCTGTTATTTAATGGTATGACACTGGACATCATCATGACTTTCAAGGTGCCATGGAGAGTGACTATAATCTATGTTTGCATTGTCCAGCATTCTGTCCATTAATTGTTTCTTTTGCATATGTCGCCCTAAGTGGGAAGGGTATGCCCAGACGTGGGTCCCGTGCTCACTACACCACTGGATTCAAGCTAGCCTGGCTGATGAAGGGTGATGCCCAGAAACCGGTCCTAGGATGCTTGTTTCCGGTCCAGGGAGGACCTGGCTTGGCAGTTCGGGCTGGACTGTTCCCACAAGGAACAGGGTCAAGACTGATTTGCATATGGCTGGGTCCAAACTGGGGTGGTGTGGTGAGCAAAAGAATGATAGATTTAACCCAGATCCTTGTGACTGGGGGGGGAATGTTTGCATTGTCCAGCATTCTGTCCATTAATTGTTTCTTTTGCATATGTCGCCCTAAGTGGGAAGGGTATGCCCAGACGTGGGTCCCGTGCTCACTACACCACTGGATTCAAGCTAGCCTGGCTGATGAAGGGTGATGCCCAGAAACCGGTCCTAGGATGCTTGTTTCCGGTCCAGGGAGGACCTGGCTTGGCAGTTCGGGCTGGACTGTTCCTACAAGGAACAGGGTCAAGACTGATTTGCATATGGCTGGGTCCAAACTGGGGTGGTGTGGTGATCAAAAGAATGATGGATTTAACCCAGATCCTTTTGACTGGGGGTGAATGTTTGCATTGTCTAGCATTCCGTCCATCAATTGTTTCTTTTGCATATGTCGCCCCAAGTGGGAAGGGTATGCCCAGACGTGGGTCCCGTGCTCACTACACAAAAGGATTCAAGCTAGCCTGGCTGATGAAAGCTGATGCTCAGAAACCGGTCCCAGGATGCTTGTTTCCGGTCCAGGGAGGACCTGGCTTGGCAGTTCAGGCTGGACTGTTCCCACAAGGAACAGGGTCAAGACTGATTTGCATATGGCTGGGTCCAAACTGGGGTGCTGTGGTGAGCAAAAGAATGATGTATTTAACCCAGATCCTTGTGACTAGGGGTGAATGTTTGCATTGTCTAGCATTCCGTCCATTAATTGTTTCTTTTGCATATGTCGCCCCAAGTGGGAAGGGTATGCCCAGACGTGGGTCCCGTGCTCACTACACAAAAGGATTCAAGCTAGCCTGGCTGAGGAAAGATGATGCCCAGAAACCGGTCCCAGGATGCTTGTTTCCGGTCCAGGGAGGACCTGGCTTGGCAGTTCAGGCTGGACTGTTCCCACAAGGAACAGGGTCAAGACTGATTTGCATATGGCTGGGTCCAAACTGGGGTGCTGTGGTGAGCAAAAGAATGATGGGTTTAACCCAGATCCTTGTGACTGGGGGTGAATGTTTGCATTGTCCAGCATTCCGTCCATCAATTGTTTATTTTGCATAGAATCTATTTAATGGCATTTTGGAAACAGTCAGCTGCCATGGTCACATGATTTAGTTGCTTGTACTTCCAGGGCCCTCCCATGGGTGAAGAATTGTGTGATATTTCAACTCATGTGGCTTCAGCTTATGTTAACCGCCTTTCAGATCCATCTTGTGGCAATCAGTTCAGTACCACCATGATCTCATCAAGTGTGGGGTTCCAGTACCTCTCCTCTGTGATTGCCATCTTCAGCATTATCCACAATATTAGGTGTTGGGCTATTTTCATGACCACAGTTGATGAGCCTCACGACGTGAGACCTTTGATTTTCTCCATGACCCCCTTCTCATTAGGCTTTAGAAGATATTCATCGGTCCGCTTCCGATGGGACAAGACTCTGTCAAGTGGCCACTGTCTGTAGAGAAGGACTTATGTGTATTTTTGCCTTTTTGCCCTTCTAGCACTTCATGTCTGAGAATGGTGTCCAAATTCCTACATGACATCTTCCACAGGGCAAGCATTTAAGCTGAATTCTATCTACAAAACTCAACATCTTCTGTGGTGCAGCAACTAAGTTGGGTGCTGACTCCAGTCTTGGTGACAGACTTATTTGCTAGCATTTAAATGTCTCCATCTGGCTGAGAACAGGTGAACTTTCCTCTGAGTGGAAAAATATATATATCCAAATAGGTATGTACTGCCATTAGTGCATTCTTAAGTCATAGTCTTGGTCTCAGCCAGTGGCATAGCAAGGGTACCATAGGCCCTAATGCAGGGTCAGTACGGATTTGTATAAGGTGGGTCTTCATCTAAAGTGGTAGAGTGAGTAGAAAACAATGGGTTGGAATGCTACCCAGAGAGATTGCCAGTGGTTTCGAGTATTTGTAAGAACTCCTCCCTTCACCTTCTTGGTGTATGAACCCTAATGCAAGAAAGATACTGGGCCTCTCATCTCTTTTTAATAAAAAACAGGTGCAGTGGGCCTCGCTCACACCAGTGGATCCTTGTGATGCTGCAGCTGCTGCAATAGTCACAGCTACACCCCTGCTCCCAGCTTCACAAAAAATCTTGCAGCCTTGACTATCATTGTTACTCCTGTGCCAACCAGGAGCAATATCTCTAGAATTCTGAACATGATTCAGCATTTTAGGATAAGTGGCAACCAATTTTGGGTCTCAAATGGGATTCACTGGCACGGTCCTTCACTGGTTCTCTTCCAAAATTTCCAGTCAACACAAGTTTGTTCAAATGGACACCTCCAGGTTGCTAGCTATCCCTATCATCTGCAGAGTTCTCCAGGGTTCCATATTGACTTCTTTCATCTGCAGCCTCTACATGGAAACTCTTGGGGCTCTACTCACAGGGGACAGCATCAAGATTAAAAAATATATTGATGATGTACAACTGTATTTGAAAGTCTACTCTCCTTCAGACACCAAGTGCCTCAAACATTAGCTTCCCATCATCCACGTCTTGATGTTAATGCATACCTGAAGTTCAACACAACCAAGAGAGAATCCTATCATTTGCCAAGAATAACGAGCAAGACATTGTACAAGCCTGGCTCAGTTACATGAACCTTGATGGCTTCGAACCCCAACTTTCACCAAGTGCAAGTCACTTGGATTCACTTTGGAAACCAACCTCCCCTCAAGGAACACAAAAACAGAGATAGCCTTATACCAGCTTTCTCTTCTAAAGAAAGTGAACCAGATCCTCTCAGAATGCTGATTCAACACTGATGTTCAAATCCTGATTTTCTTCTATCTGGGTGTAGCAACTCCTTGTTCCATGGCCTCCCAGACTCCACACTGGCACCCTTTGATGGCATTCTACACGCCTCAGTACTTCATCTCAAGGTCCTGAGGCAGCAGCAGGCCCTTCCGCATTATGGTGGGGGAGCATCGCCCCACTGCAGAATGAAAAATAAAACAACAATAAAACAATATTATTATTGTTTTATTTTTTCATGGCAGCCGATTCTAGGATGCGGCAGAGCCAGGCAATCTTCTGTTCACAGGCCAAGGACTGGGAGAAGGAGTGGAGGGCACTTGTAAGTGTGCATGCCAGTTTGGCCGGCCCTCTGTATTGTACAGCTGGGTGGAGACATGACACAGGCTCCCAGTCCCTTCATGAGCACCTAACCAGGCTGCTCAGACCAATCCAGACCCTGCTCTCACTACATGAGTGCAGCGTCTGGATTGGGTAGGAAGTCTGGGAGCCTGTGCTGGCCCAGGCACTTCTATAAGAGAGGAGCAGCGAGGTGGCCGGCAGACAGAGCGGCAGCGGGAGAAGCAGGTAAGCTGGCGGGTCTTTGGATCCCAAAATTAGAGAGCGATCCCACTCAACCAAAGGGACAGGACACCAAAAGTAGACACTTCTGTCAAAAGAAAAATCCCCTTGGACTCTTTTAAAGCATACAAGAACACCTTACAGCCATCCACCAACGGCTCAATCACCAGCACCAAATAGAAACCAAAACCATAATATAAATTCTATCATATATTTTTATTGTTAGGATCCTTATAGATTCAATATATACAAAAAAAATTAAAAAACATATGTACCATCAATACACATATATTGAAAACATTGCATCCACAAACAAATGGGAGAATACATCAAATTATAAAGTAATCCTCAACCCGATGAATCCAGTGAGCACTCCAAGTTCATAAGAGAATGATATTGAAAACCCTGGGTCAATGTTTAATACCGTTCTTTATTTTCTTTTTTTTATACTCAGACCAGGTGTTACATGGGTGCTTTCTCAACCAAAGCGACGCATTTCGGTGGTATAATTTGGTTCACCACCTTCTTCAGGATTAAAATTATTATTCAATGTCTATTGAGAGACGCGATGGGCGTATTTAAAAGATTAGCCATGGCATAGCCGGCTACTATTGGTTTGCTAACAGTCAATGAAATAAAAATATATGATAGAAATTATATTATGTTTGTGGTTTCTATTTGGTGCTGGTGAATGAGCAGTTGGTGGATGGCTGTAAGGTGTTCTTGTATGCTTTAAAAGAGTCCAAGGGAATTTTTCTTTTGACAGAAGGGTCTTTGGATCTGCCAGATGTGGTGGCTGAGAGTTATGATTGGTATGAGATTGATTTGGATGGTTTTGTGGATGTTTGTTTAGTGTTCAAGGACTGGAATGCTCAAGTCAAGTTGTATGTTGCGGTCAAGGGTGTGAATGTGCTAGGGTGTAGAGACCAGTAGAAAATAGGAATCATTCTCAACCAGCGATCTGTTGATCCTGTTCAGTAGTGTGAGATAACTGAGACTTCGCAAGTGTTGTCTGTGGATGCGAGTGCATGTGGAGAAGAGATACGCTGTTATCAAGAGTTTTTTTTCAGAAGATTTAGGAAAGTTGCGGGATTTTGCCTGCAAAATCAGACTTAAGAACAACGCTGTCCCTGTGAAACAAAGATTACGTGGTGTTCCTATTAATGTGAGAGGGGAACTGAAAGGGATGTTGGACGGTCTTGTGAGTGAAGGTCTTATTGAGGAGATTGAATCTGCTGAATGGGTTTCTCCCATTGTTTTGGCACGCAAGGCGGATCAACAATTGAGACTGTGTGTTGACTTGAGGGCTCCAAATGCAAACATTGTCATTGATTGTCACCCTCTTCCCAACATGAATATGATGGTTTCTATGTTGGAGGGTGTTAGACGGACCGGGAGGGTCGGCCGAGGACAAGGGGAGAGGTCTCTGGGGAGAGCCGTCTCCAGCGATCGTACAGACGAGTAACTTCCCCCCCACAGATGTACACCACACAAAGATAAGGTTTTGACGTTCTTTATAAGCAATCTTTAGGTACGATAGAATGGTACAAGGAGGTCAGGACTCAGGGGTCCCCTCGATTCTAGTCTCTTGGTTGGGAAAGGGGGTAGCGGGACAGTCTTGTTACCAATCTGGTAGCTGAGATGGTATGATGGATAGCTCACAATCCTCGAGCTCGGCGTTTTAGATGGACGGGCCGCGGCGGCGCCAGCAGGTCCCAGTGAAGGTGGTAGTTACAACGGTCCGCGGCAGCGCCAGCAGGTCCCAGTGAAGGTGGTAGTTACAACGGTCCGCGGCAGCGCCAGCAGGTCCCAGTGAAGGTGGTAGTTACAACGGTCCGCGGCAGCGCCAGCAGGTCCCAATGAGGATGGAGGATGCAGAAGGCCGCGGCAGCGCCAGCAAGCAGGACGATAGTTCGCAAGGCAGGGGCCACGCGGCCTCGTGGTGCAGTGTCCAAGATGGCGGCCGGGCCGGGCGAGGGAGCCGGTAGTGGTTCGGCCCCATGATACAGAGAGGTCCGGGGGCAGGAGTTCCGTCTGGGGACGGGGTGCGGGTTGTTTCTGTGGGTAACACCTGGAGGGCCGGGGCTCGGGCCCTGTCATGCGGGGAGGGAGCAAGCCCTTCACGTGGCCTGTCCAACATGCGTCCCCTCCAGCTGAAGGCGGGGAGAGTCACCCATCCTCTTGGGGACTCTCCTCGTCGAGGTGGAAAAAGCGTGACAGGCCATCTGCGTTGGCGTGGTCTTGGCCCGGTCGATGTTCCACAGTGAAGTCCATCCCCTGCAGGGAGATGGACCAACGCAATAGTTTGGGGTTTTCCCCCCGCATCTGCATTAGCCACTGCAGGGGTCGATGATCTGTTTGCACCCGGAAGTGGGTACCGAAGAGATAGGGCCGGAGCTTTTTGAGGGCCCACACCACTGCGAAGGCCTCCCTCTCGATGGTGCTCCAGCGCTGTTCTCGGGCCAGGAGGCGTCTGCTGATGAAGGCCACCGGTTGGTCAAGTCCCTCGGAGTTCAGCTGGGAGAGGACCGCCCCGATGCCATGGTCGGAGGCATCTGTTTGTACGATGAATTCCCGACTGTAGTCGGGGGCCTGGAGCACAGGGGCAGTGCACATGGCGGCTTTCAGCTTCTCGAAGGCCGCTTGACAGTCTGGGGTCCAGTTGACCTTCTTCGGGTGATTTTTGGATGTGAGTCCCGTGAGGGGCCCCACAATGCTGCCATAGTCCCTCACGAACCGCCGGTAGTAGCCGGTGAGCCCCAAGAAGGCTCGGACCTCGGTCTGCGTGACTGGAGGCTGCCAGGACTGGATGGCAGCGATTTTGAGTTGCAGAGGGGCCACCAGACCGCTTCCCACCTGGTGTCCGAGATAGGTCACGGACCCCTGACCAATTTGGCACTTGCTGGCCTTGATTGTGAGGCCGGCCCGTTGGAGGGCCTGCAGGACCTCTCGGAGGTGGTGGAGGTGGTCGGACCAGTGGCGGCTGTACACAGCGATATCGTCCAGGTAGGCGGCGCTGAACTCCTCGAGCCCCGCCAAGACCTGGTTCACCAGTCGCTGAAAGGTAGCTGGGGCATTCTTCATGCCGAAGGGCATGACTTTGAAGTGGTAGTGGCCATCGGGGGTAGAAAAGGCGGATCGTTCTTGGGCCCGGGGTGTGAGACCGATCTGCCAGTAGCCCGCTGTCAGGTCGAAGATGCTGAGGTAGCGGGCAGCCCCCATGCGGTCGATCAGTTCATCCGCTCGGGGGATGGGATGAGCGTCGGTTCTGGTGACAGCATTCAAGCCCCGATAGTCGACGCAGAATCGGAGCTCAGGAGTGGTGCCGGGGGCAGCAGCTTTGGGGACCAGCACGACCGGGCTGGCCCAGGGGCTGTCCGAGGGCTCGATGACCCCGAGCGTGAGCATCTTTGATACCTCCTCTTGGATGCAGGCCCGTACCCGATCTGGTACGCGGTACGCCCGGTGTCTGATAGGGGGACTGTCCCCAGTGTCCACGTCGTGCAAGCACCAGGGGGTGACCCCTGGGGTGAGGGAAAACGAGGTAGCAAACTGCAGCAGGAGGTCCCGGCAGCCTTGGCGCTGTTCCGGGGTAAGGGCATCGGAGAGCCGGACCCCGTCTACGGAACCATCTTTCTCACGAGTCTTCAGGAGATCAGGGAGAGGCTCGGAGTCTTCTTCCGCTCCACTGTCTGTAGCCATCAGGAGGCTGAGCTCCGAGCGCACAAAGTGGGGTTTGAGTCTGTTGGTGTGGAGGACCCGGAGGGGGTTCCGTGGAGATTCCATATCGATGAGATAGGTGACGGGGCTCTTGCGTTCGACCACTTTGAAGGGCCCCGTCCACTTGTCCTGCAAGGCACATGGTTCGGTGGGGGACATCACCCACACTTGTTGGCCAGGTTCGAATTCGATGGAGGAGGCATTTTGATCGTACCATTTTTTCATGTCCTCCTGACTGGCCTCAAGGTTCGCTTTCGCCATTTCTCTGAATCGCCTGGTCTGATTGCGTAGGGTCAGGAGGTACTTGAAGACGTCTGGAGGCGTCTTTAGGGGGGCCATCTCCCAACCTTCTTTGACTAGGCTGAGGGGCCCTCGCACAGGGTGCCCGTACAAGAGTTCGAAAGGGCTAAAGCCGAGGGACTTCTGGGGAACTTCTCGATAGGCGAAGAGGAGGCACGGAAGTAGTACATCCCACTGGCGACGGAGGGGCTCTTCCAATCCCCCAATCATTCCCTTGAGCGTGCGGTTGAACCGCTCGACTAGTCCGTTTCCTTGAGGGTGATAGGGGGTCGTGAATCGGTAGGTGACCCCGCACTGTTGCCAGAGGGACTTCATATACTTCGAAATAAAGTTTGTGCCTCTGTCGCTGACGACTTCTCGGGGGAAGCCCACCCGGGAGAAGATCTCCATTAAGGCCCGGCCGACCACCGGGGCTGTTACAGTTCGCAGGGGCACAGCCTCGGGGTAGCGGGTGGCGTGGTCCACCAGTACCAGGATGAACCGATGTCCTTGTGCTGTACGGGGGTCCAGGGGCCCCACAATGTCTATTCCCACCCTTTCGAACGAGGTGGTGACAACTGGGAAGGGTTGCAGAGGTGCTTTGAGTTTGCGGCCGCTCTTCCCGCTGGCCTGGCACGTGGGGCAGGACCGGCAGTGGTTGAGGACGTCGTTCCTCATCTTTGGCCAGAAAAAGTGGGTCACCAGGCGACTGTAGGTTTTGTCCTGGCCCAGGTGTCCAGCCAGAGGGACATCGTGGGCCAAATTTAACAGGAAGTCTCTAAAACGGAGGGGCACCACCAGCACTCGACTGGCCCCTAACTCCGCGATTCTCTGTTCACTGTACAATAGGTCGTTGTCCCAATAGATCCAATGGGCTCCGGTGGTGTCCCCTGCGCTCTGGGCGAGGGCTTGCTGGCGGAGTCCCTCGAGGGAGGGACAGGTCTTCTGTTCTTGACGGAACTGTTCCTGGGTGGGCCCCCCTTCCTGACGCCACTGAGCCAGGTTGGGAAGGTCCTGGGGCTGAGCGAGCCCTTCGGGGGTTTGCTCTGGGGGGTCGGTATGGTCGGTGTCCTCTACTGGAGCGATCGGGGGAGGAGGTGCTGGCCATTCTGGTTCTTCTGGTCGGGGGATGGCACGGGCGGCCATGGACCGGGTGGTTACGCACGCCCAGTCCGGGAGGCCCAACATCCCCAGGTGCTCTCTTCTTTCTACGGCGGCCCACGGGGAACTCTCAAGATCATTCCCCAGGAGACAGTCCACGGGGGCATCATCTCGGACCGTCACCTTCAACATGCCGGAGACTCCGCCCCATTCGAAGGGGACGCAGGCCATCCGACATAGACTCTCCGAATTGTCGGCTGAACGGACGGGGCAGAGAATGTTCGGCAGGATCTGCTCTGGTTTTACCAGGTGACAGCGGACGGCCGTTACACTGGCCCCCGTGTCACGTAGTGCTTCGGCCCGGCGTCCATTAATGTTCACCCACTGACTATATTTTCTGGTGTTGGCGGGTAGGGGAGCCCGCGGGACCATGTCTCTTCCCCCTAGGCACGCTAGAACCATGGCGGCCGGTTCCCACTCTTGTTGTTCCTGCTCGTATTCTTCCTGTTCTTCGGAGATTTGTTCTCCCCCCAGGGCGGCGGCAGCTACCTGGCGGGGTCTCAGAGTTTGGTTCTGTGGACAGTTCGGGTCATTGGCGTAGTGGCCGACTCGCTGGCATCGGTGACACGTGACATTG
This sequence comes from Triturus cristatus, assembly GCF_964204655.1. Taxonomy (NCBI): domain Eukaryota; kingdom Metazoa; phylum Chordata; class Amphibia; order Caudata; family Salamandridae; genus Triturus; species Triturus cristatus. The sequence continues at coordinate 367,864,369 of NC_140594.1, read as the reverse complement.
GCTCGGAACCCCGGGCGCATCGGGGGGTTGCCCCGGCTGGCCGGGGGCGGGGTGCTGGCAGCGGGAGCGGCCGGGACGGTGTCTCTTCCTCGTCCCTGGCCTCCTCCTCCTCGGGGACGGTGCTGACCTTGGTTGTTCCGGTTCTGTTCGTGCGGCCCTCTCCGGCCCACTCGGGTGCTTTCCCACCGGTCAGCTTCGGCGGCGAGTTGCCGTGGGTCAGTCAATTTACTGTCGAGGAGGTGCTGCCTGAGCTCGACGAAGCAGTTGTTAGAGAGGTGCTCCCACACCATGAGATTAAAAAGTTGCTCGTAGGTCGTTACGTGGCTTCCCTTGATCCAACCCTCGAAGGCTCGGCTGAAATAGTTGACATATTCCACCCAAGTTGTACCCGGGATCCGGGTGCAGTCTCGGAACCTCTGGCGGTACATTTCGGGTGTGAGCCCATATCGGGTGAGGAGGGCAGCCTTCATGTGGTCATAGGATGACATCAGATGGTCTGGGAGCTGTAACAGGGCATCGCGGCCTTCATTGACGAACCTCCCCCATAGACCGGCTCCACAGTCACTTCGATCGATCCGGTGGGAGGTCATGGCGATCTCGTAGGCCTTGAACCACTGTTGTATGTCGTCCTCTCGGACATACTCTCGAACGACATCCTTGGGGATGTGGACTTTCTTTTCTGTCGCTCCCGGGGTGCGCGGTCGCTCGGGCACCTCCAGTTCTTTGTTCTGCTTCCGTAGGACTATTTCTGCCAGTTTGCGCTCGTGTTCGTACGCTAATCTCTTTTCTTCGAGCTCTCTCTGCCTCTGTTTTTCTTCCCGTTCTTCTCGGAGCCGCAGATGTTCTAGGTTCAGTTTTTGTTCGGCTAATTTTAGTTCACCGTCCATTTTGAGCCGTGCCATTTCTAGCTCATGTAGTCTGCTTTTTTCTCTCTCTTGGATCTCTTCCTGCGAGAGACCCGTTCTTCGCTCCTCGGGAGCCGTGGTGTTCCTCTCTGATGCTGCAATGTTTTGGTCCGGGGATCTGGCGGCCCCGGTTTCTGCCCACGACTCAATGGCGTGCTTGAAATCGTCTTTGGTACTCAGGCCGGTGGTAGCAATGCCTAGTTCAATGCAGAATTGTTTCAATTCACGATGGCTGTACTCTTCCAATTTCTCCATCTGGAATTTCTCGGTGGATCCGCTCTCTTTGCTTGACATTGTGGTTTCGTCGTGGGGTGAGCTACTCTCTGTACGATTATGCGTTGATTCGGATCGCGCCGCTGGCCACCAATGTTAGACGGACCGGGAGGGTCGGCCGAGGACAAGGGGAGAGGTCTCCGGGGAGAGCCGTCTCCAGCGATTGTACAGCCGAGTAACTTCCCCCCCACAGATGTACACCACACAAAGATAAGGTTTTGATGTTCTTTATAAGCAATCTTTAGGTACGATAGAATGGTACAAGGAGGTCAGGACTCAGGGGTCCCCTCGATTCTAGTCTCTTGGTTGGGAAAGGGGGTAGCGGGACAGTCTTGTTACCAATCTGGTAGCTGAGATGGTATGATGGATAGCTCACAATCCTCGAGCTCGGCGTTCTAGATGGACGGGCCGCGGCGGCGCCAGCAGGTCCCAGTGAAGGTGGTAGTTACAACGGTCCGCGGCAGCGCCAGCAGGTCCCAGTGAAGGTGGTAGTTACAACGGTCCGCGGCAGCGCCAGCAGGTCCCAACGAGGATGGAGGATGCAGAAGGCCGTGGCAGCGCCAGCAGGCAGGACGATAGTTCGCAAGGCAGGGCTACGGCAGCGCCAGTAGTCCGTCAGGGATGAGTTCTTCACGGTGTCTCTCGACTCCAGGATACAACTGCCTTCCTGCTCTGGAGCTGCCCCAGTTATAGGTCTGGCGCCCTTTGATGTCCGGACCCTCGCACTTGGAGGTCGGGAGGTCCGGGATGAGGGAGTCCAGACACCCAGCAGGGGGGTGGAGCCAGCGCCCGGGGGAGCTGGGGGGCGATCGGCACCTGGCGGGGGAGAGCCATCGACACTTCTTTCTCCCATCGACCTGCCAAGTGGTCCGTTCACCTCCTGGGTGGATGGTGGTGCCGGGATGTCGGGGCCTGGCCAGGCCCAGGGTTAGGGTCGAGCTGATGCCACGTGGCCTCGTGGTGCAGTGTCCAAGATGGTGGCCGGGCGAGGGAGCCGGTAGTGGTTCAGCCCCATGATACAGAGAGGTCCGGGGGCAGGAGTCCCGTCTGGGGACGGGGTGCGGGTTGTTTCTGTGGGTAACACCTGGAGGGCCGGGGCTCGGGCCCTGTCATGCGGGGAGGGAGCAAGCCCTTCACGTGGCCTGTCCAACAGAGGGTGCTAACATCTTTTCGACCTTGGACCTCAGGTCAGCGTATCACCAGATAGAACTGGCTGAGGAATCAAAACAGCTTACTGCATTCATCACACAGCAAGGTTTATATCAATTTACCAGGATGCCATTCGGATTAGCGTCAGCCGCTTCTGTTTTCCAAAGGGCTATGTTCCACATATTTAGAGACATTGATTTTTATGTAAAATGTTTTCAGGGCGATATTTTGATTTTTTGAAGAAATGATAATCACCATATTGAACAGCTCACAGAAGTGTGTTGTAGATTGCAACGGTTCAGACTCACCCTCAAGGAACGTTAAAGCAAATTGTTTAAGAGGTCTATGGAATACTTAGGTCACACCCTGTCCGGTGATGGAGTGGTACCAAAAAAACACCCAATGTGGAAGCCATTGTGTCTGCTCCTGCTCCCACCAAAAAAGGATGTGTGAATATTATAGCAAATTCCTTGACAATTTTGCCACCAAAATGGAACCTCTAAGAGCGTTGTTGAAGCGTAATGCTTCGTTTCACTGGTCTGATGTCCAACAACTGGCTTTTGATAACATTAAGTGTGATATTGTGAAAGCTCCTACTTTTAAACCATTCTGTATGGGTAAATTGTGTGTGATCACTGTGGATGCCAGTGGGGGCGTTGTTGTCTCAGAGGTGTGACGAAGAGGAGTGGAATGTGTCTTTTGCTTCCCACACATTGAATGAAACTGAGCACAAGTATGCAGTCATAGAAAGGGAACTTCTTGCCTGTGTGTGGGCCGTTGAGCACTTCAGGAACTATGTGTGGGGTTGCAGATTTGTCCTTAGGACTGATCATAAACCTCTAGTCAGCATATTAGCTCCTGGTGGTGGGTGGAATTCCACAGCCCGCATCGCCAGGTTGACTTCCAAGCTCCAGGAGTTCACTTTTACAGCAGAATTCATGTCTGGGAAGAAGAATGTCACTGCGGACTGTCTTTCCCGGTTGCCGCACCAGTTTATTGATAAGGCTGATGTGGGTGAAGTAGATATGGTGGCTGGGATCAGAGATGTTTTTGATGGGCAGTTTGCCAGTATTTCTGAAGAGTTGTGGAAGCAGTGCGAGGAGCTGGATGAAGTGTGGAACAATGTGAAGAGTTTTGTGCTGGATGGCTGGACTAAAAGAAGTGAAGTGAAGCCAGAAGGAGTGCTTTTACAAAGTGGCTGAGGAACTTGAAGTGAAGGGTGGTTTGTTATTTAAAGTAAATGTATTCCTCCGAACGGTGTTCCTGATGTTATTCTCAAGTTTGCTTATAAAGAACACCTGGGATTGTCAGTTATGAAGCGGTTGGTGAGAATCCATTTTTGGTGGCCAGGTATGGCCAGGATGATAGACAGAGTGGTGAGGGATTGTGATGTATGTGCATCTAGTGAAAAGATGTTAAAAGTTAATGTTCCACCTTTGAAGATTGTGGGGTGGCCCTCTTTGCCGTAGCAGAAGTTAGCTTTTGATATCTCTGGACCTTTCAATATTTTGCCTGTGGTCCTCCGTTTCGCTTTGGTTTTGGTGGATTACCATTCCAAATGGCCTGAGGTCAAGTTTGTTCCATATCCTACCACTGGTGCCATTATTGAGTTTCTCAAGGAAGTGTTTGCTAGGAAGGGTTGTCCCTCCACCTTGGTCACTGACAACAGGGTGCAATTAACTTCCAATGACATGAGAGTTTTCCTTAAACACTGTGACATAAAACATGTTACCACATCCCTGTATGAACCTGATGAATATGGTCAAGTGGAGAGATTAAATTATGTTTTGAAAGGTTTTGTTGTGGAACCACATGCCTCTGGGGGTAATTGGAAGAACGTTTTGAGGGAGAAATTGTGGATGTACAGGATTACTCCACATGCCAGCACCAAAGTCAGTCCTTTCAAACTGTTGATAGGGAGAAATCCTGCGTCTCGGTTGTGTCCTTGGTGGTTCAAGAAGAAATTGTGTTGTTTGGGTGAGGAGTGTGATGTGAGTTAGGAAGCTGACAGAGACATGCACAAGCAAAATAAATCCAAGGAACGGTATGAAAAGAATTGGAGAGCCAAACCCCATGAGTTTGTTGATGGAGATTGGGTGAGAGTGCACAAGTCTGTGTATGAAGGCATGGGTGTACCGAGATTCGGTAAGGCCATGAAGGTACAAAAAGTGTTTTCCAATTTCATTGTGACCCAAGATGGTAAGGTATGGAATGTTAGGAAAGTTTCCAAGTGCTGCAAACCAGAAGATGACTGCCAGGGGTGTGAAAGTGATAATGGATGTGGCAGAAATTATTTAGTAAGATTCAGGGTTCCGGGGGTAATTGTCCTCCGGTTGATGTTCACAAAGGCATTCCAGTGGTGTCTGAATTACCATGAAACTCAGTTGCTTCCCGTGTTAAGGAAGCTTGTAGGAATTGTCCTGCTCTCAAATGTTACATTGATTTTGTTAAGTAGTTTCGTTATTCTTTTTTCTTTTTCTTTCCCTTCTGTTTTTCCTTTTGCTCTTTTTCTTTCTTTCTTTTTCTTTCCTATTTTCTCCTTTTCTTTTATCCTTTTGGGTTCTTGTTTAAGGGGTAAGATGTGTTGCATTCTATTACATGTTTTGCACGTGTTGTGTGTATTTTCATCTGGTCCGGGGGTTCCACTGGAGTGTTCTGGCGCAACGTTGAGGACCAGATGAGTTAGTGCTCCAGCCTCGACCTGTGTGGCTGCATTTGCTGTGTCGCAGAATAAACCTCTTCAACATCTGAATTTCGAGTGCACCTGGATTCTTACAACTGTACAAAGCAGTGGACATGGGAGCTGTTAGTCTGTGAGTTGGGTATGCGAAAAGTGCAGTTTCACAGTGGGACATGGGAGCTGTCAGCTGCTGTTTGTCACAGATGTAAACACACTGAGGTCTGTGCGTGCTGGCACTGTCGTGCTTCACTGAAAGAAAACATAGTGCAGGTGGCTGACTGTAAGTTCGGCGTGCCCCAGCACTGCCTCCATGAGCTGCGGTGACCTTAATGTGCAGCAAGTGCTGTGTCACTTAGAGGTTTGGGAGCTGTATACCGGTCAGTTTAGTGCGCGAACACTGCTTTCTCAGAGATCTATATGTCGACTGCGAGCACATGAGGTGTGCTGAGGCTGCGGTCTCGATGAGAGACGCGACTTGTCTGCAGGTGCGCTCTGTGTGCAGACAGCTCCTGCCTCGCAGAGGTGTAAAGGAGCTGTCAGCTCGCGAGCCAGGTGCGAAGAGTGCACTCTTCCTGGGAGTCATGGGAGGTGGGCCGTGTCCTGGCTGTGCAGGACTGCTGCGCCTCGCGAGGTGAGGCTGAGGGAGCTGTCAGCCCGCGAGCCCATGTGCAGAGTTTGCAGCTTCACTGAAAGACATGAAACGTGTCCGACGGTGAGGCAGGTGTACTATCACTGCTATGCCTCACAGAGGTATGAAGGAGCTGTCAGCCTGTGAGCTAGGTGCACTGACTGTGCTGCGCCTCACAGAGTTGGGTAGGTGTGCCGTCAGTGCTGCACCTCAGAGAGGTATGAAGGAGCTGGCAGGCCGTGAGCTAGGTGTACTGACTGTGCTGTGCCTCAGAGTGCCGTAGGTGTACCAACCGGTGTACCGACATCGCTGTGCCTCAAAAGAAAGATGTGAAGGAGCTGTGAACTGACTTTGCCTCACAGGGTGAGCTAGGCGTACTGACTGTGCTGTGCCTCACGGGGAGGTGTGACGGAGCTGTGTACTGACCTTGCAGAGTGATGTAGGTGTGCCGACAGCGCTGTGCCTCTGAGAGGTACGGAAGAGTCGTCAGTCCCTGCGCCGTGTGGGCGCGCGCGCTGCAGAGCAGCTCGTTAGCACGTCTCATCCACGCGGGAGATGGACCTGTCTGTCAGCGCAGCGGAAGCCTGCCTGGCCGGCTCTTCATTTACCTTTGGTTAAATCCTGACATCACTCGGAGGAGCCTGCTCTAGTCTCCGGTGATTACATAAAGCGCACACAGCTGCTTGCGGCTGTCAGGGATTTACAGAGAAACCGGACGCAGCGCCTGTTTATTCTAGGGTTTGCCCAGGCGAGGCCACGTGCAATGAGTTCATGTTCCACATAAAGGCTCCGACAATGAGAAAATACCTTGAAGTGTCACCACGAGGCCCATTAACCAGCAGGCGATTAAATTCACCAAATGAGTAATGACTGTGTCAGGGGGGCGATAACTGTATACCACAGAAGGAATAACTGCGCCAAGGTGTCCAGTAGCGTAGCATAGCCAACAGGGACCCCAGTTGAAGCAAGAAACATGGTTTATTTACCCCTCCACCGCCCCTCCCAACCCAATATTGGGACGCAGTGGATGGTAATTGCTGCACTAATGGTAACTATTCACCAATGCACTATACCGAACTTGGTGTAGTGTCTCCACCCGCACTTCTAATGGTCCCTTATGGGTTCCAATTATTTGTTATCAATCCTCCGTGGAAATAAAATGAAAACATACAACACTGAATGTGTTGGCAAAACAATATTAAAGGTGTTTATCTCATTTTGATTAACTCAATCTCATTCATGTGAGTGATTTTCGATCTTTTGATGCGATTATTTGAATAAAAACATAACATAAATATGCTCCTCAAAACAATCCTGTTAGACTTGGCACCATTGGCTTGAGTCTTCCTTTCACTTTTTGCTGTTGCCTCATCTGTTTTTGTTGGTCTGGATGCTTTGGGCACTTTGCCACTGCTGATCAGTGCCAAAGAGCAAGTGCTCCCTATTGTAAAATGATGTAATGGATTAGTGGATCCATGACTGGTTATTTGATTTACTTGTCAGACCCTAGTACAGTGCACCATGTGTGCCCAGGGCCTGTAAATCAAATGCTGCTGGTGGGCTTGCAGCACTGATTGTGCCACCCACAGAAGCAGCTTGTAAAATATGTCTCAGGCCTGCCGTTGCAGAACCTGTGTGCAGTCTGGGACTGCCATGTCGACTTGGCAAGTGCACCCACTTGCCAGTCCGAAACCTCCCCTTTTCTACATATTAGTCACCCCTAAGGTAGGCCCAAGGACAGGGTGCATTGTTTGTAAAAGGTAGGACATACCCTGATGTGTGTGGCATGTCCTGATAGTGAATTACAGCCAACTTAGTTTTTAACTATTGCAAGCATACCTATTCCCATAGGCCAGAATGGACAGTTTTTTGATTATAACATCTTATAATCGTAACTGACCCAGGGAACAAGGTAGGAATTCGCGTTTAGAATGCCTGAACTCAGAATGTTAAAATACATCTTTTAGCGAGGGTGATTTTTACATTCTGTGTTTGAAAATACCACTTTTAGAAAGTAGGTATTTTCTTGCCTAACCATCCAGCATGCCTCTGCTAGGTTTGTGTATTCCATGTCTGGCTGTGAGTGACAGAAGGCTGGAGAGGGCCTTGGCTCCAGCAGTCTGATGGGTCAGGCCTGAATTGGACTTGCATTGAATAGAGAGTAGGGGGTGGAGATTTCCTTTCAATGACCTGTGCCCTTATAGAATAGAGAGTAGGGGGAGGAGATTTCCTTTCAGCTACCTGGGCTAGGTCTGCTCTCAAACAATGCTGTCTCCACCTCCTGCCAAGAAGCTGCACCCATGAGGACAGAACTGGTTTGGGCTAGGGACAGACACTCTCTGCCTTCAGAGACAAAGGATTTGTGTGTATAAAAGGGGAACCCAGAACCAGACCCCAGAACTTTAGATTGCTTCTGGGAAATCAGGAGGACCCTTTGCCAAGGAGAAGAAACCGGTGGAGCTGAAGGAGGATTACTGCCCCTGTGCTGTTTGCTGTTTGGGGTTGGCCTGCAGTGGTTACTTGTTGCCAAGGAAAGGAGAAAAGGACTTTGCTATTTGCTTTGTCATCTTGAGGAAGATCTCCAAGGGCTTGAACTGAGGTTGCCTCCTGTGTGAAGTCTCAGGGACACAAAGACTTCACCACCAGCTCCCCCTGAATTCCCTTGCTGGGAATTCTACCTGCAGTGAGGTGCCTGCTGTTGTTTGGGCCCTCAGAAGAGACCGCGTGTCGGTGGGAGCTGGAAGCACGACACAACGGGGAGAAGCGTGTCGCCGCCGCAGCAGTTGCCTTCGCATCGCTGAAGATGCGTGCCGCCGCAACAGCTGTTCGCCGTCGCATCGCAGACGAAGCATGTTGCATCACCGGAGAAGCAAGCCGCCGCCGCAGAGGTCGCTGTCGCATCACCGGAGAAGCATGTCGCAGGGCATGTCCTGCCTCCAATGTTTAGCGATTTCGCCGCACGGCCGTCGGGCGTGCATGCATCGCATCCACGTCGTATTGCATCAAAGACGCCATTTTGTCGCATCACACTGGATCATCGCATCATATCGAGGTGCCATCTTGTCGCATCGCACCGGATCACAGTAAGAAATCGACGCATCACCTCCTCTCCGGTAAGGAACCAACACATCACCTCCCCTGCAGTAAGGAACTGCCACATCACCTCCCCCAAAGCAAGGAACCGACGCATCACCTTCCCTGCGACCCTTTTGTTTGTTTTGCATGACGTATCCAAGGTACTTTGAGAGTAGAGTGTCGCATTTACCATCTACATTGAATTAAGCTGTTTCTACCATTTTAAAGTCATATTTTTATTCTAGTATTGTGGACTTTTGTTGTTTGGTGTTATGTTAAGTCTAGTAAAGATTACTTATTTTTCTAAACTGGTGTGGTGTCCATTTGTAGTGTTTTCACTGTATTACTGTATGTGTTCACAAATGTTTTACATACTGCCTCTGAGATAAGCCTGTCTGCTCGTGCCAAGCCACCAAGGGGGTGAGCAGGGGTTATTCAGGAGTGTATCCCCCTTTCCCTGGCTAGAAGCAATGGTCCCTATTTGCACAAAGGTGTATACCATTGCCAACTAAAGACCCCCATTTCTAACAAATCCTCAATGCGTTTCAGACCCCTGGTCCTTCATCAGGAGCATATTATTGCTACAAAACAAAAAGAAATGAGGCGGTTGAATACATTTATGTTTAGATTGATAATAATTGCAAAGTGAGTGTATCTTGATGCACCTTGATGTATGTATATATAACACTTAACCAAAAAAAGGCTTTTAGGTCATGAATCTGCTGCATGAATCTTTTTTTTTAATAAAATGTATTGGTTGTCTTAAAAACATACAAATACGAAAAACCAGCAGCATAGAAAGCTCTTGCAATTAGGGCAGTAAGTGTTACCACAAGACTAGTGGTATATTTTCAGTGCAAAATTACTTTAGACATGTTCATCTCCATTTCATTCCCCAATGTCTCCTTATCCCCAACTAAATCAGTAGTCCCAGCCATTTCCCCACACGCAGCTGTGCTTGGCGGGACAGTCTCTCGCTTTGTATATCGTTTTTTCTTGTGCTGCCCACCAATCTACCCCTCTACACCATTTAGTGATATTAGTGGGGCATGGTCTTTCCACACCGCTGTTATGTCACGTTTGGCCACCATAATCGCTCTCTTCCGAGGAAAAAGAATTCTACCCGGGTCCCATCCAGGCCGTCCTTGACTCCCAAGAGCAGGGCTAGTGGGCTAAGTGGAACTTCTCAACCCAGGACAGCGCTCAGCTCAGACACTCCAGTACAAGGTGAGGGGGCTGCCGGTCCATACCATGTGATAGAAATCTGTGGGTTGCATCTGGCAGCAAGGGCACATGGGGTGGCTAGAAGCCCCGCTCAGTGTAGAAGGGCCGGGGTCAAGTATGCACAACGTAGGTAATATAGCTGAATTAGCCTCAGCCTGGCAGACATGGTGGTTGTGCGGGGGGCCATCAGGGCGTCTCTCCAGTCTTCCTCCTCCAGGGGGCCCAGTCAGGCTTCACAGTGATGTCTAAGGGGGTCTAGGGAGGTTGGGGAGTTATTGATTAGAGAGTGGTAGACCTTGGATACCCCTCCTTTCCCAAGGTCACCCATCAGGATTTTGGCTTCTACAGGACTAAATGCTGGGAGCGTGGTGTCCGCAGGTGTGTAGGGGGTGAGGGCATGTCAGAGTGCAGGTATTTATAGAACTGGGTAAGGTGCAGTGAATACGAGTTTTGTAAGTCTCAGAAAAAGCACGTGATTACCTCTCCATAGGTCACCCAAGCTGTGAGATTCCAACCAAGTCCCATTAGCGAAAACCCTCTAGTGTTCCTACCTCACCACGCCAGGTGCCATGCCACAAGGGTGTTTGTAGCATTAGTTTATTTTCCCATTGTGTGTAATGCAGCGCTGAGCGCCAGGCGACCAAAACCGCTCAATTCGATACGCCGGGTCGGACCATCCGCCGGTGAACCAGTCATGTATCACCAGGAGGCTAGTGGCCAGGTAGTATAGAAAATGATTGGTCATGTGCGAGCCACCGTCATAAGGGGCCTTCTGATAGGAGGTGAGTGCCATGTTAGTCTTGAGGTATTTCGTAGGAAAGCCATGGCCATACTATCTAGTGTTCTGAACCATCCGCGAGAGAGGTGTAGTGGAAGGTTTCGAATTATGTATAGGAACTGGGGGAGTACCATAATTTTAAATAAGGAAACTCTATTTATCGGGTTGAGAGGAAGGGATTGCCATTTGCAAGGTCAGTGTTCGTTCTCTGGAATAAGGGAGTGACGTTGAGTGAACAGGTGAGTTCTGGGAACAGTGCCACTCAAATGTCCAGATACTTAAGAAAGAGGCGTTTTATAGGGGTATTTGCCTACTAGTCTCTGCACTCGCTGGACATGTGTAATAAGATCAGAGTTGATTTAGCTGGGTTTAGACACAAGCCTGAAGCCACTTCGAAGGAGTGGAGGAGCTGGAGGCATCTGGGGCCCATGCGGGCCGGATCTGCAAGAAAAAGGAGGACGTCATCTGCATAGAGAGCGATGCAGTCGTCATGCTCTCCTTGCCAGTGCCTCTGGGCATCTGCACGGACGTGGCAAGCTAGAGGCTCAATGGTCAGGGCGAAGAGGAGGGGTGACAGAGAGCACCACTGTCTCATCCCCTGCAGAATCGGTAATGTGTTTGAGATGGCTCCATTTATGAGCACCCGTGCCGAGGGGTTAGAGTATAATACTCGCACTAGATTGTAGAAGTGGTGTCTCGTACCCACTACCTCCAGTACTGCCTCCAAATATTGCCAGTCAAGGGTATTGAAGGCTTTTTTGAAGTCGAGCAATAGAAGGGTGAGGTGAGGGGTGAGGAGGTGGCCGTGGGGCCAATGCCAGGTGAAGGCGCATTATGCAGTGTCTCGTGCTGCGGCATGGCATAAATCCACGTTGGTCTGGGTGGATGAGGCTGTTGAGGACCAATTTAAGGTGCACGTTTAGTTTCACATAGATTTTGACTTTGGTGCTGATTAATGAGATCAGGCCGTATTCTGAGCAGTAGGCCAATAGGGCTACATCTTGGATATGACTACTATTGTTGCCATATCCATCTCCGGCGGGAAGTCTCCTGCCTCTACCACTTCCCCATAAAGCGCATGTAAGTGAGGTATTAGGGTGTCACTGTATGCTGTATAGTATTCCGTTGGGAACCCGTCGGGCCCAGGCGTCTTTCCAGCAGAGGTTAGGGAGATATCTTCTCCTATTTCCTCCTTTGTGATAAATTGGCCCATCAGAGTCTTTTCTGGCCCTGTGAGACGGGGAAGAAGAGTGAGGTCCAGCGTCCTAGAATCAGGACCGTGGGGCTGATAGAGCCGGGAGTAGCAATTGGCGAAGGCTTGGGCGATGGAGGTAGGCACGCGATGGGTTTGACCTTGTTGGTCGAGAATCTCTGGGACTATCTAGTTTGCCAAGGATTGGGAAGCCAGCCAGTGGAGCAGCTTGCCATTTTTTATCCCCCCACCCATATAGCGATGTATGTTTTATCTCTTCTCTTGGAAGCTCAAGTTGTCGGGTTTCTCTTTCTGTCCCTGTCTCAACCATGGTCTGCTCCAGGTGAGTCACTTGGGCCTCTAGGAGGGAGAACCGTCTTTCTTTGGCCAATCGCTTAGGTTTGAGATGGCCCATAGCGAACCCACAAATTGTGGCTTTGCCAGCTTCTCATAGCGTGCCTTGTAAGGGGACTGAGTTTTGGTTATCCTGAAAGTATTGTTCGATATCTTTCTCAAATATGTGTTGAAACTCATCACCCTGCAGGAACCAGGTGCTGAGTCGCCAGAGGGGGGGCAGGGTATCTGTAGGGCCTCCAATCTGGAGGAAGAGGAGAGAATGGTCCGATATACCTCGAGGGAGGATACGGACATCTGTGACTGCGCAAAGGATACGGACATCTGTGACTGCGCAACAATTGGGGGCTGGCATGAATAATAGGTTGATGTGCGCGCAGGCATGGTGTGCCGTCGAAGTGTGAGTGTACTGTCACGTTCTGGGGTTCCAGGTCCGCCAGACGTCGTATAACCCCATCTGTGCTGCCCACTCCGTCATTTGTTTAGCGTTCTGGGTCCTATATGGAGATGGTGCGCCAGTGGCGTTGTGGGATGGTTGCATGACTGCATTGAAATCCCCTCCAATTATTGTTAGGCCCGGGGGAGGGAGGAGATGGCGTCGACCGCGGCTTTCAGGGTGCGTGTAAGGGTTTCTGGAGGGACATTGAGTGAGATCAGGTTAATGGTCGTGTCTCCTAGAGTCCCAGTAAGAACCATAAAGCAGCCCTGTGGATCTCTGGTTATGCTGGTGGGAGTATGAGGGAGGGTACGGCATAGGAGAATCGCAGCTCCTCGAGAACTCTGTTGAAACCCAGAATGCCAGACCCTGTCGAATTATTGGTGAGCGAGGAAGGGGCAGTGGTTGCCCATGAGATGGGTCTCCTGGAACAAAAGGACATAGGGGACTAATCTTTGAGAGTGTTTCAGTACTGCAGTGCGTTTCACTTTGTCCAGGATCCCATTTACATTCCAGGAAAGGAGTTGTAGGGTTTGTCCCTGATATTGGGTTATGGCCGTATAGCATGCGCGGGGTTTGGGGGCAGCAGCAGTGTAATTGGTGGGCCGGGGTGCCCGAGGCCAGCTCTGTCTGGAAATCTAGTCATTCCATATTGACGGTGATTTGTACCTTCATCTAGTGTAGTAAGGTAAATGCTGAGTCTACATAGCCAAACTAAACTCAACTGTGGGACAACGGTCCCTTCCAACAACCAACCCCCCTCCCTATACTTGTTAAAGGCAAGCATCTATCGCCCTAACTAGAACAGGGTGTAACAAGACTCAACAATAGGCTTAGTGTATGGGTTGCGTGGTGGACCACTCCATGTGGTAGAATGCGGCTGAGTCTCAATCAAGTCATAATATTTACCCTAGCGCCATAAATGTTAAGGGCAGCATTTAACGGATGCCATCTATAGACGGCTGCAAGGGTTGGTTCCAACGAAGTATTCGTTAGATCATCAGGGTCTGTGATAGGTCGGTATCATCTGATCTAAGAATCGGCGGTGAGTGTAGCCTCCCTGTGGTTCTTGTCTCCTCCAATTCTTGATCTTGAGGCAAGTCTGTGAGATTTGGATGCTTGAGCAGTTCATTGGAGGTTCAGGCAGTAGCTGTGGGCGAGGTGGATGTCTTTCTGTGTCTATTTCGTCCCCTACGAGAGCGAGTGTGTTGCCTTTGAGGCCTAGGGCCTTTGGCTGCCGTAGTTCCAGAGGCAATGCAGGAGGAGAGGTGGTCTCGCGGTTCTGGAGGAGACGTTCCGCAGTTGCCCAAGTCCATGCCTCTTCTGGGGTGTCAAAGAAGAGGGACTTCTTTTGGAAGACCACTCTTTGATGATCCAGGAACAGCAGTCTGTATTGGAGGTTCAAGGCTCGCAGTTTCTGTTTTACTTCCACAAAAGAGCGGCGCAGTGATTGAACCTCCTTAGTATAGTCCGGGAAGATCATGACTTTGTGGCATTGGTAGGACAGGGTTGTCTAGGAGCGAGCAGCCTGTAGGATCCCTGTCTTTGAAGTTGAGGATTCTAGCTATTATCGGCCGGTGTGGGTTACCCGGATGTGGCTTAGGTGCCAGAGCTCAGTGGGCACGCTCCACAGCGAACCATGTTGATAGTCCATCCATCAGCATCCATGACTTGATCCAGGTCTCAACAAAGTTTGCCACTTGCCCGGGTTCTGCTCATTCAGGAATGCCTACTATGCGGAGGTTGTTGCTCCCGAGCGGTTTTCTGTATCCTCTGTGCGCCTGTGTGACTCTCTTGTGTGGGATTGGAGTTGTGGGACCTGTTCTTTTAAACAGTGAACATCATCTTCCATTGTGAACAAGCGGGATTCTGCTTCTGTTATGCAAGCTGAAACATTGCGAAGGTCTTGTCTGATGAGGGCCATGTCCACTGTCACCTCACCTATTTTGTTCTCTACTGAGTCCTGTGAGGAACGTATGGCTTGCAGGATTATGGCAAGAGCTCCTCCAGGGAGGGTGGCTTTACCATGGATGGGTTCTCCTGGCCCCAACCCGCTCGTGGTGTATTGCTCTATTCGAGCTTGTGTTGAGGGAGGCTTTGTTGCTTTATCTTTTCCCATGGCTGATGGGCCCAGCAGGTGGGGAGCCCGCGCAGTCTCCTTGGGATCTCTCCGGACTCCTGGGGAGTAGTTCACTTCCACCTGAACGGTGTATTGGGGGGGTTGTTGTTCGTCCGGAGGATAGTGTGCTTCGTCTGTCTTCTTCTGTTTTGCCACCGTTAGCGACGTGGCAGAATCCTTAGGGCCCTCAAAGCTCCTCTTTCCATCAACCCCATTAGTTTAGCCAGGAGATCATGAGCGCTGTGTCTCATGCCTGTGTCGACTGTCACTTTAGGAACTTAATTACATGGCACGGGTCTTCAGGGCCAAGGCCATGTTTGGTGGTTGCGGGGTCCCGCCTCTTGGGTTCTCGGATCTGTACATGCCCGGTGGTGCCTCGCCGTGCTTCTCCTCCACACCCACTCATCTCTTTGGGCTGAGGCTGTGTTGGGGGACCAGTCTCGTTGTTTTAGATCCCTCTGGGGCCCCTGGGTCGTATGCGCTGTTTCTTGTAGCAAGTAATGGAAGCAAATCTTCAGGAAGGGGGGTGTCTTGGTCGTGGTGTGCCTGGTGAGCCTCATAGGTTATGCGCCTGGTCTCCCAGGCCAGGTCGAATCCTGGGGAAGGGGGAGGGGAGGAAGGGGGTCTCCCAGTCCTGCTGTTAGCTCCTTCCAAGCAGTTTTGTAGACGGTTAGGGCGTAGGACCTGTCTGGTGCCTGGGTGATTTGGAGACTCCCACTGCCTGTAAACCTCTGCTCACCAGAGGTGGCCGGGGTCGCTTCAGTTGTGGGGCCTACGCAAGCATGGTTCAGTCACCTCTCAGGCCCTCCTGCAGTCAGGTCTATCTGGTCTGTGAGTTAGGCTCCGTACTTATGGGTTGGGCTGCCGTCTCCTCGGTTACGGCGAGGGTGTGTGATGCTTCCGGTGCCTGGATCTATTGGAGACTCCTGTGGCCTATGGGCTTTTACTCTGCTTCATTTTAGGCCAGTTTGGTAGAGTTAACTGGGATCATCCTTGTTGGACTGCCGCCTTTGCCCTTACCGGTAGGGTGTTGGACCATCTCGATGTGCAGACAACTCAGGTATTCCCATGGTCTGCGGCCCTTTACTTTTTTATGTGGGGGTGGCTGGGATGATTTTGACTCATGGGGCCTCTTCGACTGTAGGCCCATTGCCCTTCATATTACGGGCCTTGTTGCAGTTGGACTCCCGGTCCACGAGCCTGATCTTGCTCTGCCTTGATGGGCGGTCATCTCAGCAGTCTTCAATTGAGGGAGTCACCGGTGTGTTGTATTCCTCGGCAGGTGGGCAGCCCCGGGTGTCACCGTGCAGCACAGTCCTTTCTATTATTTCAGATCGGGATTCATATAGTTTGGAACCGCGGTTCCCGGGGTCTCGGATGCGGGTACAGCTGCGTCCTGAGTCTGCAGTCAGAGCCTGCCCTTCTTGGGCACTGAGGCTCCTTCTCTCGTCCCCGTGTTCCATACCACTATCTGAGAGGCCGCCCAAGGCCTGGTTACTCCCCGCTACGGCGTCTTCACTCACCGCTGAGACTGCTGGATGGGCGACACCATCCAGGGTTCCGATGCGATGTCGGCGTGGTGCCGGGAGGCGAGGCCAGGTGATGGCTCTCCTCCAGCACCTCAGTAATCTCGTCGTGCCCGAGGCGCCAGCTCCTCTGTCTGTAGCCTGGCTGCTGCCATCTTAGGGTGGTGAGAGAGGCAGGCTGGGGGGTGTTCATTTACGCAGCTGGCCACCAGAGCCGTCGATGTTATCGTCGGTGAGCCGCTACTGCATCGAGGGGTCAGATCTTCTCCGATTTAGTCTCTGCCACAGCCCATAAGTTATCGTAGCCAGGTTATAGAGCTCAGCTACACCACCGCCATTTTGCCTGTGGGGTCGCCACCACCGTTGGCGATAGTGCAGGAAAGTGATTCTATGCTCCTGGTCCACAGCAGGTACTGTCAGCATACCATGTGGGCCAGTTCTGGTGACTTTTGATGACAAGGGGAGGCTCAGGATACAAGCGGAGGACGGAGGGGTCCGTAGCACTCTTAGAGTGCCACCGCCGTCTTGACGCTCAAAGCTACACACTCCATAAATCTTAGAATGGTTATAAAACACTTTATCCTTTGGATAATTATATGAACACTCGGTAATCCACCGTTTAAGTTGATTTTCCTATTATTTTCTTTTCCAGTGGAGAAGTGGCTATTTAAATATTTCGATTTTTGAATGGGAGATTCATATAATTAAATCACAGGAAGAAAACAATACACTTTACGTGACATGAAACACATAACTTCCGCTAAGCTTTCTGAAGAGTTTCTTTACTGTTATTCTGTTTTGGGGATGCGTCCATATTGCAGAAAATAACTGCATATACATGTGCATCTACACAGGTTTACTGATTGAATCGCACAGAGCCAGTAAATATCTTTATCATGATATGGAAAGTTATATGATGAAATCATAGGAAGAAATTGAACGCCTTTCGCTTGATCATACCATTATATACTGGAAACTACGACTGTGCACCCTTTCATAATATACATGTTTCTTGATGCTGAAATTCAATTAAACTTTTAGGACATTTTAAACAAACATTTACCTGATTACAGATACATTCGGGAAGACACATCATATAATTATCCAAAGGATAAAGAGTGGTATAACCATCCTGAGATTCATGCAGCAAATTAATTAACTAAAAGCCCTTTTTTTGGGTACGAGTTATATATACATACATCAAGGTCCACTCACTTTGCACATATAATCAATGTAGACATACAATTATTCAACTGCCTTATTGTCTTTTGTTTTGTAGCACACATAAGCTTCTGATGAAAGACCAGGCATCCGAAATGCATTGTGGATTGCTATAGGGATCATCTTTATGTTATGTTTTGATTCGAATGATAACATCAAAATATCAAAACTAACTCATATGAATAAGATTGAGGTAATCAAAATGAGATCAACTTCTCTACCATTATTTTACCAACACATTCAGTGTTATATGTCTTCATTTTTTACACACGAGGATCGATAAACAATAACTGGAACCCATAGGGACCATAAAGAGTGTGGGGGGGGGAAACACAGCACTAAGTTTGGTATAGTGCATTGGTGAATATTTTGCTGACAACTTCGATCAGTGTGTGATACACCACCAGTACCTTAAACATTTCAACTGTTGATCACATGCAATTGACCACAGGAGTGCAATGATTAATCTACTTTGACTATTGATAACAATGCCACGTTTGTGGTCAATATTTGCCCAATTATTTGAAGAGTTGGTGGAAGTAGTTTTTGAATTAGAAAAAATTATGTGTTTAGCTGGAGGACAGGAGGACCAGAGAGGAAACCTGATTCGGAAAACAGGAATGAATGCTGATTGCTAGAAGTAGATTTTGAACTGGCAAAATGGAAACTATGTGAAATTTAGTGGGAATTGAGTGACTGGCAGATTGAACCTTCTGAGTAATAACGTTGCGCCTCGGGTAAGACAGGACAGGCGGAAGGAGGCACCCCGGGCAGGTAAAAATGAACGTGATTAGCTGGACGACACGAGGACCAGAGATTAAACCTGATTCAGAAAACAGAATAAATGCTGATTGGTGGAAATAGACTTTGAATTAGCAGAATGGAAACTAGGCTGAATTTAGCGGGATATGAGTGATTGGTAGATTGAACCTACTGAGTGAGTAACAAGGTATGGATTGGTTGAAAGATGTGTGGACCAGAAAGGGAGCACACTGGAGACTCTGAATGAACACTGATTGGTGGAAGTAGAGTATAAAAGAGTGGGTTAAAACCAGTTTGAACAGGACGGTGTACGAAAGAAGGACAGTGTTGGAGAAGCGCTAGAAGGAAACGTGGATCGTAATTGGTGAGTGCACTGGTTTTTTTTTTAGGAAATGTTCGTAGAGACAGAGGGCATAAATAGAGAAGAATTGATATGGGACTGTGCAAAAAGAAGGAGTTATTTAGTATCATGCTACTGACCTTGAGGACTATTAACAGGTAGTGAATGGTGGGTATACTAGTTGTAAACAGAATGGAGGTTATTGAGACACAGCAGGACCATGGGGCCCCATGGGAACATGGGAAGTTGGGAATAGGTGGTAATGTGGCCTTAGGGTTGTCTTGCATAGCAGACGTGGACTAACATTACATATACTGGAGCAACCTGGTGTTTTCTCTCATATTCTAGACGTTTGCAATAAAGAAAGATTGATACCAGAAGAAGGATGGACGCACGACATGGAATTTAAAGTCATATGATTAACATGATATTAGAAGGTAACACAATATTATTCATTGTAGGGTGCTGAATGGAAGAAATGTAGTAATATAGAGGGTCTAAAACGTATACTTTGTATATGATGCAAAATCGATGAAGCAATTATAAGGGTCAAAATGGGGACACTGGGTTATATGTTTTGGAAATAGCAACTGTATTGCTTTAAACTCATGAATGAGCATGTCTTTTTGCTTTTTAGATCGGATATAGGAAGTGAGTCTTATCTAATATATTCATAGTGACTGATTTGAAATTTATGTTATGGTGAAGTGTGAATATGTATGTGAAAAATGATTATTGACTGGCTTGTTTTCAATTTACAGCCCTGATGATGTTCACGTAGGACGTAACGCGTTGGCTGGATAAATTGGATAATGTACCTTTGTGTTGAAAAATTAGATTGAATAATACATTTGGAATTGGCTTTCCAATTAAACAAGACTCCCTTGGAATTTTCTTGGTTGGATACACAGAGAATGGACGATATATGAGCGCACTGATTGGAACGCTATAATTATTTGGATGAATCACACGCTCCTTTTCTATAGATTGTAGTTATTGTTGGGGTCCCAGTGGCGGTGGGACCACATAAAGTAGAGCGTGATCAGAACTTTGAGAATAAGTATCCCAGAACAGACACCTATGCGCACTTTGCTTACCACCCTCACCACCAGTTTGTGTATAATTAGTTGAAGAGTTGTACAGGAAAATCAATAACTTCACCCAAGTGGCAATAATTGTAACAGAGAATCAATAACTACATCAAATCATGAAATATCACAATAGTAGATGAATAACTACCAGCGGATTATCAGTACAAACATTAGGAGATGAATAACAGCACCAGGGAATCAATAACTGCAACAAAAAATCAGTCACAGCATGAATGGATCAGTAGATGCACAATAGGATCAATAACTGGCCACAACAAACAGTAACAGCACCAGTGTGTGATAACAGCACTAGATGACAAACAACTGCACCATTTGATTCATAGCACTTGGGAATAGTGAAGACCTGCACCAGATCATCAGACTATAAACCTCACCTGACGACCACTAGCTGGTATGGGTGAATCATAGGTGCTCCAGTAGATCAAGTTCTTCTTCTTTTCATTGGATGACTGACTGTACCATAGGACCAATAACCACATTAAAGGAATGGTCAGTAACTGCACCAAAGGATCAA
Organism: Triturus cristatus; assembly: GCF_964204655.1. NCBI lineage: Eukaryota > Metazoa > Chordata > Amphibia > Caudata > Salamandridae > Triturus > Triturus cristatus. Next base: position 367,844,081 of record NC_140594.1, on the reverse strand, counting down.
TCATTGCTAGAGGAATTTTTAACCACACTAGAGCAATAACTGCACCAGGGAATGCATAAGGGTACAGAGAAATAGTACCGGCACCAAAGATTCAGCAGTAACTATACCTGAGCTTCGGCACATGAGAAAAAGATAAATGATGCCACAAATGCCAAGGCTTGTCAAAGCTGAAATCTTACAAATTGCTCTGGATATCCATGCCCATTCAATATAATATAGGATTACTTGCCTATTGCTGATGGCTATACCAGTTTCTAAATGCCCTCTTCCCGGGATACCTGATCTGTTGCTATGAAGAAAGCCAGGGGTGGTCACGGTGTGAGATTAAGCAATAAATGGTTTGGATTCTTTCTCAATAACCTCAAAACATAAAAACATTGAGGGAAGTGTAGGTTGTTTTGGGAAATTTGGAAGTAGTTACTAATTTCTTCTTGTAGGTTTCCTCCTACTTTTGGAGTACATTTCCAGACAACCATGGCATTAACAAAGAAAGGATTCCGCAACTCCCCAAGGAATCTCCATTAGTAACAGATTGCAAGGAGTAGTCATGGAATTATCTTGGAAATTTCATGTCACTCACATTTATTACCATTTACACGTGTAAATGTTTGCAGTGTAGAGGTAATTTTATAGTGCATTTGCACTTTATTATTAGTTCAGTTCTGCAAAGCACAGGGGGGGTCATACAGTCTCTTTACCCTTTTCTGATAGTTCTTGAAAGCATTCCTCCAACCCTGTTAGTCACGCTCACCTCCCAGGCCCAAACTGGCCAATCCTACCTGTCAACACAGTGTCATTGAGGAAGGCCGGGTGAGGAGAGGGAAGTTGGTCCACCAGGCTGAGGGCCAAGTAAGGGAACACAAGATGAATGGAGCAAGAAGCAGGGGGGGGATCTCGAAAGGAGGAGGCATCCAGTCAGGTACAACTTGATCAGAGACTCACTCAGGCAATCCAGGTAATCCAGGCACAACTTTGGATGGGCAATGATACGGGTCACACCGGACCATTCTGGTCACACCAAATCCGTACCTCGTTGGAAATGAGGCACAAGTCTGGTGAATGTCGATTTCGGCTGCACCAGGCAGCTCCAATCACTCACACAATTGAAGAGTTGCAAATTCATACCTCCCTGGAAATGAGGCACGATGCCCACTGCACCAGACAGTTCCGGCCACACACACAGGTGCAAATTCAGCAATGCCTCATGAGTTAGAATGAGACACTACTATGGTTACGCCCCCGCCTCCGAAAAGAGTCGCAACATGTGATTGGACACCCCACACAATGAACATGCAGTCGGCATGTCGCACAAGAGAGATGCAGCATGATTGATGAAGTGGGCCACGTTGGGTCCGGCAACTGGTGAATCTGCTACCCTCCAACTAGACGATTATGCATGCCAAGGTCCCCTCCATCGGCAGACCACACGCCTTAGGTGCAGGCCAGACTCAAAGGCTTTGCACATGGCTATCTGGTCACCAGGCACAATTCTTAGTTTCACACCTATGCCTCGCTACCAGGTGGAATCCAGCAGATGATGTGGGTACTTGAGAGGGCACCACGCTTCAGGTGTCAGAAGTAGACGGTATGGATCCCTATTAGATCTTTAATGTCCCTGTGACCTCCAATAGAACAGGGAGCAAGCAGCCGGTAGGCGAGCTAGGCCAGCCACTATTCAGGAAGGGCATGCAGTTCCTTTCAATGGCAGTAATCCTCCTTGTGCGCAACAGAGTTCTCTGGCAATGTGCACCACACAGTTCCATGTTCTCCAGTCCCATGTCCCCACAAGCGTATCTCACCCTTTGCTGTAGGATGGCACCAGTAGTTATAATGAAGTGTGCCTTTGAAGTTAGGGGAGGCTCAAAGGGTCTCCCTTTGAACCACAGATGTTTCCCCTAAATTTCTGTCCTACAATCTCTGCAGCCAAGCCCAGAAATAGCTGAGGTCGATCGTTCCACTTGAATGCCCAGTGTTTTATGGCTGTCACTGGGGAATGCCCAGATGTGCTCCCCCAACCCCCAGTGTGGACTGGAGTCAAGACCCAAGGAACACAAAGAGTTTTAGAGCATAGAAATTCCTCATTTCTAGTAGTGGCATTTCTTCATTAATCATGACAAAGCCACCTTGACCACTGGCAAGGGGCTGTCGCTCTGAATGCAATGATAGGAAACATCATTGGGCTGCTCTATTGCAATCGACTATTGCAGCCTAAAGTAATTTCAACCATTTCCCCATGTTAGCCTACGGGAAGAGCAAACTTCATAGGTGACGAAAACACACAAGGTTATTCCTCACTACCTGGGCAGGGTACACACGTGTACCTGCCCTGCCTTTCACCTATCAATCGCTTCACCCCTTAGGACATACCCTTGAGGTGCTCTGGTAGATGGAAAAGGTCCTCTCATGATGGCTAGTGACACACACAGGTCAGTCTGAGTAAACGCACATTTGTGCATATAAGCCTGCAATGGCAGGCTGGAAACATATTTAAGAGCATTTGTAGTGCAGAGCATAGACGTAGTCTGGGCACATATTTAAGAGCACTATAAGTGCAAAGCGCACCCCAGCCTGCAATGGCAGGCTGAACACGTATTTAAACTGTTCCCTCTCGACAAACCCTTCCCTCTTGATCAAAAGAAAGATATACAAAGCCTTCACCACTTTGTCTCAACCTGCACGGACACTCTGCCTTGAACTTCAGGAGAGTTCCCGTAATGATGTATTCGTTTCCATGTGGCCTCCTTGAAATTACTTTCCTGCTTCTTGTGCGGCCTTCTTGAAATTTAATTTCTGATGTATACAGGAACCACAGGCACCCATTAATGGATAACTATATCTGACTCATCTAGCTGAGTCATTGAGATCGGCTCCACATGATGAGATTGAAGTGGTGAAGGCTTTGGAACACCTTTCCCAAACTGGGGTGAGGCTGCACTGCTTTGAGGTTGTCCTATAAAAACACCCCACTATCTTCCTTCCTGATGAAGAACCCCAGGCAAGAGCTTAATCAACTTCATGCAACAGTCAGGTCAAAACATGGACAACATTAACACTCTACGCCAGGATTGTGTATATATATATATATGCCTTTGATGGGTGTATTTTTGATTCAGTCACCACCCTCTTGAACGAGGAACATTACTAGTGTATAAACCTCTTAGACAGGCTTCTCGGCTTTGGCTAATTCGAATTTCTCATAGCCATGTATGTTGAATTATGAATAGGGTGTGGACAGTTATTAATTCTTTTTCTTCTTCTTTCTGATCACAGTGCACTTGAGCACTTCTACAAACACTTCTCTTTCCACTCTATTTGGAGCAACCATTATGAAATAAACTCCATGAATATTGTATATACTATAAATAATTTTGACATGTAAAATTTGGTTTGAATATTATTTAGTTATAATTTCGGACACATATTTAATGCACGAGATAAACACCACTTCCTATCTTGTGTAGGAAGGCACACACACTTTCATACTGAATTTACAGTGGGAAAGTCTCCTAGGCCATAAGGCCACCACAAGAGAATCAGCAAAACCCAGGACGACAAAAGCAAAAGGTTTGGGGAAACGCTACCTCAAGGGTTCAGGTCTAACACTTTGAATGCAATCCAAGGTCACCCCTGGACCTACTGTGCACCAGTGGGACTGCAACACACTGGTAACTGGTAAATCTGCAGGCACTGACATTTTTCAAGATTCTACAGGTACTCCTTCTGATTTCAAAACTGTTAGCTAAAGAGGAACATGCACAAGAAGTTGACCCACTTGTCAATGACAAAGCAATCTGCTTGCATCCTTTACTGTGACCCGGCACCTGGGAATTCTCCTTTATATTTTGTTTTAAACACCTTTATTGGGCACTGTAGTTATACCCTGAGTTACTTATACTTAATATTTTTGTATCATGTGGCATCATTTTTATGTTAAAATGATTTACCTATTCAGAAGTAGAAGTGCTGGTCTGGGAATTTATCATAAGGAACTATTGTGTGAGTCTCTAATTCCATACCACCCCTCGAGGAAGCCTTGGACTGTTTACCTTACTACCCTAGAGTGAAGTACTAAAGAGGTGTACTTTGCGCTCAGTTATTGTTGGCCATAGTAGCTTAGACCTGGGACATCAGTGATAGGAGGACTCAACTTCCATGGTTAAGGCCCAGTAACTTCTGCGTGGCCCAGGACCACTGAATAGGTGTGAGTGTGCCACAACCTGTATGATAGGTACTGGCTTTCAAATCTCAATTTTGAACACACTAGGCAAGACATGCAAAATGTGGTGAAAGATGCACACCAGATTTTCACAGCAAAAGACATTGTTCTCGCAGCACTGGCTTTTGCTTGTATGTTTCTTTTCGTACTGTGACCTGCACTGTAAGAGTAAGGGAAATAGGACCTCACAATCACAATGTGGTCTTTCTCAATGTATTCTTTGTCCCATGCAGAAGGCAGTCTAACTTCTATTCCTCAGAAGTCAGCAACTGCATGCTTTGTTTCATCAGTCCAGAAGGATGGTCCCTGTGCCTTTAGGGAACAGCAATTCTAACTCTTGTTCAGTCATTCTCTCTGTACTGATGAACAGAGCATCTTAAAGTAGAAAGGCGATCCTGACTCACAGTGACAGCTTATGGGCCATATCAGAGGCAACTAGGCCTAAGCCAAGTGTCCACTCTGTGGTATCTTGATATTGTGTTTTACCAATGCTTTGTAGGTAGTAAGTTGCTTAGGAATTTAGAATATAGAATTTTAGATTTCTCTGGAGAATGTTATTGGGTGAGTTGCTGTCCAGGAGTTGAACTGACAAGCTTTGAATAAATTGCTTTTTTTGCATTGTTTTTGAAAGAAAAAGAAAATGTCTCAACACCTATATCTAAGTATTTCTATGTAAAATCAAGGTACTGTTACAATTTTGGTGGTTCCTAAACTGAGTGTGATTTAATTAAGGCTGGTTGTGCAGTTCGTGAATAAGTCACCCAACAGATTTGTGTCGTACTCAAACAGCACTCACCTTCAAAAGTCACTGCATGTGTCTCCAGTCAGCCGCTGACGTTGTGTGCATGTGTGATCAGACTGTGCACGCGAGCAGAGCAGCGCTTACCTTACATTATCTCAGCGCATGCCTGCATCCTGTCTTCGATATCTCCTTCCACAAACTACCAAGGTGGCTGACTCATATGCATCCTCTCACCCAGCTACCAGCGGCCATCCTCGTTACTCTCCACCTCATTGAGATGCTCCTCTACGATGCAACACAACACTCCCTCCCTAATTGGGTGAACACTTCGAGTTTTACAACGTGACTCAACTTGTTTTCTGTATACATTTATGTGGTTTTACTTTTCTGCAGTTTATTTTCTGAAAATAAACTGCACAAAGCACATAATCTTCACGCTTGTCATTATCATGCTTCTCTCTATGCTGACCACCTTTATTCTCCACTGTTTAGGCTCAGAGTGTCAACAAGTGTTTGAATATCTTCCAGAAATGACAGGTAGTGAAGCAGAAGGGCTGAATGAATTAAAACTTTGTATAAAAAAACTAGATAGACACTATCTCTCAAAAGTAAGTACGATCCTAGAGAGGCATCATTTTGGTAAGAGGACACAAAAAACCCCAGGAATCTGTAGAGAGTAATGTTACAAGTTTACGAAAATTAGCAGCTATATGTAGAAAAACGCATCTGCAACCAATTCATGTTACGATGCAACATTGAAAAGGTCAAAGATGAAATATGGCAAAAGGATGATCCAAAACTTGATGAGGTATCATTGATTGCTAAGTAAGGTGAACACTCAGTAGCCTGTGTTGATATTATAAAGAAAGAACACAATCCTTCCCCACTAGAAAAGGTACACGTGGTCAACAAAATGTTGTCAAACCATAATGATCCTTCTGTTCAAAGAAAACCTTTCAGTTGAAAGTGTTTTTGAGGTGGCTCTTCTGGTCATCTAGCTAATGACAAAAGTTGGCCTGCCTTATTAGCTAAGTGTTAAGTCTGTGGCAAAGTAGGAAAGTTTGCTATGAACAGCAGGTAATCCCAAACAACAGTGAAGTCAAGAAAGTAAAAGATGTATCAGTATATGATGAAGATGATATAGAGTATGAGGAACTGCATTGTGGGGAGGTGGTACTTCAAATTGGGCAACATAGTACCTAAGTACCTGTTAGTAAAGTCAGTGTTAATGGACAATATGTTGACATGATGTTTGACACTGGTGCAAAATCTCACTGATATTCAAGGAATTCTCTTCATGGGGATAGTTAAACTCTTCAAACCTGACAGCTGGCCCCTAGCTTGCAGTGGTTAGCCCATAAAGTTACTAGGGTATTTCAACGATGAATTAGAATACAAGGGCCGCCTTACAGCTGGGAAAATATAAGTCTCTTGTAGAGGAGACAGCATCATTAGCTGGTTCCACCAGAATGTTGAATCCAACAGTGAATACTTTATTGTTGCCAACGTGCACTCTCGTGTTAAAGTGGTTCAACTTGGGCTTACTTGAAAGTTCAATGTTGTGCTACAAACACCCTGGCGCTAGTCCATGGCGTCTGGGAGAATATATTCAGTTCAAAATGCAAAAGGGAAAAACCAATTTGTGGGTGTGAGCACTATTTAAAATAGCAAACGATGCTATCCACTAATTTTCATGACATGGGTTTCAAAGATGAAATTCATACTCTTCAATTACAAGATGATCATTTATTTAATCTTCGCATCTTCTTAGAATAGCATTCAATATCATGCGTCTTCTAATATTGCAAAACAACATAATCCATATGCGTGTGTGGGTTTAATTACATGAGAAGTTCAGTTTCACCCAATGCATTTCGGGCCTAATGACGACCCTTCGTCAGGGGTCCTTCATTGAAACACTAGAACAAAAGAAAAGGCAGGAAGGATTTCAACTGAAAATTAGTGGATAGCCTTGTTTGCTATTTTAAATTATGCTCACACCCGCAAATTGGTTTTTCCCTTTTGCATTTTGAACTGAATTAATCCAACAGTGAGCCATATAATATTTTCAAACTCTCCCCTGATACTGCAGGGTTGGTTTGTGGCAAATCTGTTGTGTCTTACGCCTCAGTAATTGAGGTCAAGAAGGGTAAAAATAGCATTCCTCATAATTAGCGCGAAGAATTGAAAGAAGTGTTTGAAGAAAAATTGGGATGCTTGTGTGATTATCCTGAAAGATAAAGTTTCCCTTTTAGAGTGTAAATTGCGTGGAGTACCATTTACATTGAAACAACAGATGCTGATTTAACTTGTTAAATTAGAGAAGGAAGGAATAACATTTAAGAGTGAAGCAACAGTATGGCTTACGCCAATGGTGCTTGCATGCAAACAGTTACGCAATATATGCTTCTGTGTAGACTTAAAGAGTCTCAACAGAGCAATATTGGTGGACAAGTATCCTCTCCCGAACATCTTAGAGATGCTTTCCCAGTTAGAGGAGCTGTAGTTTTTTCTACTTAGACTCTCAGGCAGCGTATCTTCAGAGTTGCTTAGATGATGAAACCACAGAGTTCACTTATTTTATCACGCAGTTTAGTTTTTTCAAATTCACCAGATTACCAGTTGGGTTTAACTCTACTGCGGTGGTCTTCCAAAGAGCTATGGAAGATATTCTAGAAAACATTCCTGGGGGATAGATATATCAGGACAATGTGTTGATATATATTGATCTAACAAAGAAGAACATGAATATAGATTGAGGTCAGTTTTGGAGAGGTTCAAGGCGAAAGGTCTTACCTTAAGAGGGAACAAATGTAAATTTAATCAAACTGAAATTGAATATTCGGGTTATAAATTGACTAAGGATGGTGTGAAGAGGTGTGGTTCGTATCATTGAGAACCTGCATGCTCCCAATAACAAGGAGGAATTGGTAACATTCCTCAGGTCAGACCGGCTGAATACTACAACAAATTTGTTCCATCTTTTGCCAGTCACAACCATAACTTGAGGTCTTTGTTAAAGAAGGGTGTGAAGTTTATGTGGTCCTCAGAATATGAAATTGAATTTCGAGACATGAGTCTGCTTTTAGTAACGTCCCATCCTTACAAAACTTTGATATCAGAGATCATTCCATTTTAATAACAGATGCTAGCTCAAAAGTGTTGGGTGCGGTACTCAAGCAAGAAAAGGAGGGAGAAGATAGGACCATAATGTTAGTTTCTGGAAGTTTACTGGGACCCGAATGCAAGTATTCTGTAATTGAGAGAATAGCCCTTTGTACTTACTGGGCCATAATAAAACTGAAGATATTTCTCAGGATGGATTTTGTGGTGATAAGCCCCTCAAAGATATATTTGGTAGGATTAGTGTAGATGCAAAATTGGGCCTTATTTGCAAATGGGTTGTAGCCTTACAAAAATATATTTTTAGGGTGGAATATATTCCTGGGAAAGAGAATAAAGTAGAGGATTATTTATCACACTTAGTTCCAAGACAGAATAATTCTGAAACTGAGGAGGAAGATGATATTTGGGATTTAGATGATTGCAAAGTGTGTGAAGTCACTGATCATGTCGTTAGTGTGTTGGAATAGAAATCCTTGTTAAATGAGGATGTAACTTTAAAGGAGGTGAGGAAGTTAGTCAGAAAAAGGGTGGGACTCCAAAAGGGGTGTGACTGAAGATAGTTTGAAGTTTTGGAGCAAACTGTCTGCGAGTGATGAGATTGTATGTAGGGGTACGAGGTTCAACCAATGATGGGGGGGACACCCATGAAAAGTGTGACAGTAAGTAGCATTGGGCATTCTAAGACAAGGCCCAGGAAAGGCTGGTCAGTCATATGTTTTAGTGTTAATAAATATGTTTTCATGCTGGCCAGAAATATGCATCACAAAAAGTGTGGAGATGAGTAAAATAATTACCTTTCTCAAAGAAGTTTTCAGCAGAGAAGGACTCCTGGACAGTGTTTGAACAGACAATGGTATCCAGCTGGTGTCTAGAGAAATGGAAGAGTTCTTGTCCCTGGGGGGGGGGGGGGGGGGGGGTTAGACATAAAAATTGCTCTCTCTATCATTCTGAAATGAATTGAATGGTAGAGAGATTCAACAGAGTATGAAAAGAGTCTATTCGGAGTGGAGAAAAGATTTATTTGAGACAGTTGAAGTTTATTGCTTGACACCTCATTCTGTCACAGGTAGAGTGCCCTTTGAGCTATTTAGGGAAAGGGTACCTAACACAATGGTAAGATCAGCATGGATGCTATGTAACCATTCCATGAGTTTGTTACATGACCAGGGTAAAAAAAAGATATCTCAACAAGAGTTAGGAATAGGAAATAAAACTTTGACACACGGACAGCTGTTAGTCATACTAAAGTAAGAGTTGGGGACTTGGTGAAGGTTAAACTTCTACAGAGGAATGTGATTTCAAATTTGTTGTCACCTTTCTGAGAGGTCAAGTTATTTCCAAATTCTGTTAAACTCAACGATAATCGTATTTCTAAAACCTCGTTTTTGGTATAAAAAGAAAGCAATATGGCAACTTACTTGGTTTTGTAAAAGACCGCGGAAGCAGTCGAAACACGTCACCAGTAGCCACAATAAAATCCTTTTGATAAGTGAGCCAGAGCGTGCTGGTGCCTGCTTTTATTGGAAGACAGGCAAGCTGAAGATTTATGTTCGTAGCCGGTTTTGCATTTTGGCATGCCCTCTTGGTTTGGAGCAGTGCGGTCATTGGCGCAAGGGAAATGCTGTACGCCGTACACAACGTGGAGCCCCACCAGCGGAAGCACAACAAGACTATCTCGGCACCGTGAGAAAACGGAAGTCGGAAGATCTCCGGGTGACTGGTAAGCTGAGATTTATAATCTTGAAAGTAGCGGGGAGAGAGGATAGTGGCATTTGTCTGCAAAGGGGGCCTCGAGAGGACAGGGTTAGTGGCTAATTGTTGCATTGAATATGGAATGGCTGAAGGTACGGGAAAGTGCAGCAGAGAAATTATTCAGCGATGTGGATGCTGAAGAGGAGATGAGTGTTTTGGGCATTGGAAATGGCATAAACAAACCAAAGAAGTGCAAAGAAATACTCAAGGCACTTGAGAAGTTAATTAAGAAAGAGACCTCAAAATGGTGGGAGAGCAGATCTTTATCACATTATTTGGAAGTTAGTCATGTACCAAGAGGGTTGAGGATACTCATAGCTCTCACGTATGAGAATCCCAACCTTGATATGCTATGAGAGTAGGCAGAAAACAATGCAGAATCATCAAAAAGAATGTTGGCTATTTTTATCAAGTATGCAGACATAGACCGCCAAGCTCTTTTGAAGGAAATAGAAACTCTAACTGAACAATTAAGCAAACTACCGGAACAAGAAACTATTAAGAAATTAGAGTCAGAAATGAATGAGTGAGTGAAAAAATATGAACCAAATATTAAAGATCGAAAGGCTATCAAATTCAGAAGGGATATACTTGAGTATCAGAGAGGTCAGAGCTTTACGTTCTCAAAACGGTTTGACAATATACGCCACCAAAAGTTATTGTGTAACCCACAGAGTAAAGTTGCCCAGAGGCGTGATGAAACGAGCTGAGTTGAGTTCAGAGCTTGAGACGGATAATGAGGATAATCGTCAGTGGGCAATGATACCATCTGTGGAGGATGCGCTATGTTTTTTACGTTGGGACTGAAACACAAACCTCAAAACGTTGGGAGGTCATGACAGAAATGTTCATGGAGGTGGCAGAGGCAGAGGAAAACAGGCGCTTTGGGAGAAAGAGGCAACATCAAATCTGTTTAGAAAAAGAAATAAGAGATGGAACAGAAAGCACTAATATAGTGAATTTATTAGATTTTGAACTGAATAAAGAGGACAATAAGATTCTGTCCCTTGGACTGCCATACTGTGCCCCAATAAATATGGACTATGTCTAGACCAGAATTGATTGTTTTAAATTTGTTAGAAAGTTAGGATTGACCAAATTCTTTGATAATAAGAATGCAGTTAGTTGGGCAGAAATATCTCCATGAGCAGGAAGAAATGGACAATCTGCCAATCTCAATGTTTTTGATAGGCCAGTGACACCTTTCAAACCTAAGTCAGTTTTTTTACCCATGGTCCCACGGGATTCAATAGACATGTTTTCAGATTTGGTGGTACAAGACCTAAAGAAACTGTATGTCGCACAAGAGATTAATACATCTATAGATCCATTTGAGATTCAATACAGAAGTTTAGTGACCAGGCTACGCTCAAGATCAGACATAGTGGTGAGACAGGCAGACAAAGGAGGTAATATTGTCCTTTGGCCTATTGATATGTATCGTGAAGAGGCTATGAACCAATTGAGTGACAGCGACTGCTATCTAAAAATAGATAAGAGAGCTGGCCAAGATGTAACTACTGGGTACCATTCAGATGTGTTCAAATGGAAATCTTTGGGACTTATTACACAAGCTGAATTCTTGTTCCTTAAAATAGATTTACCAACCACACCCGTTCTGTACCTAATGCCGAAAATGCTTAAAAATGTGAGTAAACCACCAGGCCATCCAATAATCTCGGCTATAGGTCGTCTCATCTGTTTGAAAATACATCGAAATATTTTGACTACTTTCTTCAGGACTCAGTTAGGAATTTGTTGTCTTATATTCAAGACACTGGGGACTTTTTAAAGACAGTTTACGACATCAATTGGGATGAAGATTACATCCTGATATCGTTCGATGTATCTTCTCTCTATACGAGCATCTCTGACTCTGATGGAATCCGAGCAGTAGAGTATTTTTTTAGCTCGAGATCATTAACTCTATATAAACATACTGAGATGCTTTTGAGTATGTTGCATTGGTGTCTGTATAATAATATCTTTCTTTATGGTCCAGATTTGTATTGTCAACTTAGAGGGACAGCCGTGGGCACCTGCTTCACCCCCAGTTATGTGAATGTGCATATAGGCTGGTGGGAGGAGCAAGTGCTGGCTTCTGACTATGCTGACAAAATTATGAAGAATGTGGTCTTATGGTCACGCTGTATAGATGATCTTTTTATCATATGGCGAGGCACTAAGATTTCAGCTTGAAATTTTGTAGATAAACTCAATAATAATAAATTGAATTTACACTTTACATCAAACATTAGAGAAAACGAGGTCCAATTTTTGGACCTAATGGTGTATTTAGAGAATGGAAGTTTACATACCAAGACATACCGTAAAAGTAAAGCCGAAAACACAGTTTTGCATGCCCGTAGTTTCCCACCAAACACAATTAAGAACAGCAATCCTTAAGCTGAAAATGTGGAGAAATTGTAGTAATGCAGATCAGCTTCATAAAGCACAAGAAGAACTTAGCGATAGATTTGCGGCACGTGGCTAAAGCCAACAAGTCTTGGAGGATGCAAAGACTAGAGCTAATAAAAAACCTAGAGAACAGTTGTTATTCCCAGATAAGGCAAAAAACTCAGAGTCACAGCTAGAACAGAGATGCCACTTTATTCCAGTTTACAATATTCAACATAAAAAAATAAGAGCATTTTTTCAAAAACATTGGCCTCTATTGTTAAGTGATCCAGTGATGAGTTCAACAACACAGAGTAGACGACTCATTGCATTTCAAAAAGCAAGATTAATGAGGCAGGATCTTGTAATAAACAGTCCAGAAATACAACAACAAGAGACTTGGCTGAGTGGAAGTGGAGGGCTCAGGAAATGGCATAAGTGCAAAGCATGCAACTATGACATAAATACCACTGAAATTCCTCCACCATTTCTGACAAAATGTAAAAAAACAAGAAACCACGCAATTGTAGGAGTGACTTTGCCATTAATGTTTGAGGTGCACCTGTATGAAGCTATATATTGGTAGTACCATTTTGAAAGTTCATCAACGCATTTTACAGCATGTTAGAGCTATAAAAATAAAGATCAAACTTATCCAGTGGCAAGACACTTCGAAGCAATCCATGCAAACAGATTGGAGGATCTTAAATACTTTGTAATGGATCAGATGGCAAAGAGATTGAGTGGTGGAAACAAGGAGAAATATTTGAGACAGCTTGAATCTAGATATAATTCGAGGTTAAATTCTAAGATGTTTAACACAAGAAGATCTTCATGTCCACCTATGAAATATGTCATTTATTGTTTATCTAATAGAATGAATTCAGCCAGCCAGTTTATGCGCTTTAGATTTCTTAGTATTGTGGTTTTTAGTCACTAATATTAGGGTAGTCCTTTTAAGTTAACAAGCAAGTGTTAAATCAATATTCACATGAGTACATTAGCAAGATTGTGCAAGTTTACACATTGACGTTTACAAAGATTGTTTGTTGGATCAGCAAGATTTGTTGGACATTAAGGACAATGATCAGCTGGTAGGGCACTTGCCCATAATCTTTAAGCAGTACATCTCTATGTTTGCTGTTTCCGACGTACAAGAAAAAGGGTTATCGCAATTTGCCGAAGACAGGGAAACATTAATGGTTATATAATTTTATATTTATAGTCAATAATTTTTTTATTTAGGAGTGTTCTAACCCCTTCAAATGAAAAAATGTTTTCGCTTTACAAGATTTTATGTCTAAATTTGCACATCTTTGTCTATGAAGTGGAAAAGAGATACAATAGACAAATGGCACTTTCTTGCAATATGCACTATGGGATTGGGTATTGTCACCAAATTTTAAACTGCCAGTAATTATGGTTGGTTTATATTGTGATAGCAATCATGCAACTTAAATGTTTACGTGGGGTGGGAAATAAGGCACTTGGGCCCAGATGCATCAAAACACCGTTTTGCGATTCCCTAACTACAAATCATTGAGATTCGCAATTAAGAAATCGTAAAACGGCATGCATGAAAGTGTTTTGAACACTTTCTGCCATTCCTAGGGGATCGCAAATTATCTACCTCATGAATATTAATGAGGTAGGTCACAATTTGTGACCCCCTTGGAATTGCAAAAATCACAGGGATGGTGGTCTGCTGGTGTCAGCAAGCCACCATGTCCGTGATTGCTTTTATATAAAGCAATCTTTTATTTTGTAAAGCACCCCATTTTCCCTAAAGGAAACAGCAATGCTTTAAAAAAATGAAAATGAAAAGTTTCCTTTAATTTTTTAAGAGCAGGCAGTGGTCCATGGACCACTGACTGCTCCTAAAAACATACTTGCAAAAACATTCACAAAGGGGAAGGGGTCCCTTTGGGGACCCCTACCCATTTGAGAATGGGTTACCACCTACTTGAAGTAGGTGGTAAAATGCGAATTTTTGCGACCGCATTTCGGTCACAAAACATTCCTACATACTGATGCGATTCAGTATTAGGAAGGAATGGCCTAAACAAGCCCCTTCCTAATAGCGAATCTCAAACCCATTTTGCGATTCGGGAACAGGTTTCCGAATCGAAAAATAGGGTTAGTTGCATCAGAAAAGCATTTATTGCGTTTGCAAACAGGCCGATTCTGTGAATCGGCCAATTTGCGAAGACAGAAATGCTTGATGCATGTGCCCCAATGTCACTTAAAAAAATGTATCATGCATGGTCACTTTTTTTTGTTAAACAAATGTTATTGAGTTTTTCCATATCATCTTACATCTCATTTTATGCAATGGTGCCTTACATGCCTTTCATAATTACAGTGTATACAGGGTCCCAATAGCTGTAGTCAGTCATAGTGTCATACCACTAGGTATGTAAAAAAACATACTAGCCATATAGCATTTTTATATCTTCTGAGATATCTGGTGTGTAAGACTTGTCTATTTTTCCCATATAGTTATTAGTCCTGCTAGCTCCGTCTTTCTGTATCATAACTTCATATCTGCAACTACCCAACTCCCCCACCTCCCCGTCTCTCCCCCCCAGGCGTACCTTTGCGTGATGCTACTTTTTGGTATTTGCCCTATGTGGGTTTTAGTCCATAGGTTCATTGGCTACTTGCGTATCATTAGCCATGTGGAGATGGTATATTCGTGATCACTCATGTCCTCTATCTCACAATGGTCCGCCTTGCCCTTCCTCATCCTCGTTGGAAGGCGGACCCCGAGGAGTCGGTGAGACCACCAAGGGGGGGCCCCCTCACTGCACGAAGTAGCCGAGCGCTGCCGAGAAGCCTCCTGAGAGATCCTTCTCCTATCACGTACTAGCACAGTAACACCACCACACCGGACTCAAGGAGGTTGTCTCAAGACAGGCAATTCTTTATCATCAATAAAAGGTTACGAGTTCAATATTTACACGAAGGGATCGAGGGATCCACCAAAAGTCTCAATGTCTCTTTGGAAGGGTAGGGGTAGCGGGACAGTCTTTGGCAGGAATGTGATACGAGGGTACCTGGGGCCCAGTTCTTATCCTCTAGCTGGAGGACCTCCGATCTCGGAGGGGTCGAGCCGCGACGGCGTCAGCAGGGCTCTGGCGTACAGTTCGTGGAGAGTCGCGATTCAATCAGCAGGGCTCTCAAGATGGTTTCTGCTCAGCTCGAGCCGTGACGTCGTCAGCAGGGCTCCGAGGAAGGTTTCAGCGAGGTTGGGCCGCGACAGCGTCAGCAGGGCTCCGATGTTCCAGGTGGTTCAGAAAGGGTTCACAAGAAGGAGCCGCGACGCAGTCAGCAGGGCTCGTGATGGTTCCGACAAGAGTTCTTCTCCGTAGGGTCAGCCGCGATTCAATCAGCAGGGCTCTCGACTCCGGGATACAACTGCCGAGCTGTGGTGGGGTCGCCCCAGATATAGGTCTGGAGCCCTTTGATGTCCGGACCTATGCGCCCGAGGGGGCGGAGTGGCCGGGTGGAGGTGGCCAGACGCCCAGCAGGAGAGGCGCCAGGCCCATGGGAGTTGCCGGGCGATCACACCTCGAGAGGGGAGGACAGTTGGGGGTCCCATCGATACTGTCCTCCGCCGGGGGCGATGAATGGTTCCTGCGGCACCCCCTGGCCAGTTCGTGGTGCCTCGATGTCGGGGCTTCGCTGGGGTCGAGGCCGGGTTGAGCGGGGTCGCGCCGGCTGGTGCACGGTGTGACGTGGATGCCAACAAGATGGCGGAGCCACGAGGAGTATGCGACCACGTGCAGCTCCGGGTGAAGGGCCTTGGTGCAGTCCAGACGGGTGGCCCGTGACGGCCGGGGCGGGGAACGGCCACAATCCAGGGGGTTAAGGACCACGCCACGAGGCCGGGTCCAACAGGCGTCCCCCCCAGCCGAAGGCATGGAGAGTCACCCATCTCCTTGGGGATTCTCCTCGTCAAGGCGGAAGAAGCGGGACAGGCCGTCGGCATTGGCGTGGTCATTGCCGGGCCGGTGTTCGACGTCAAAGTCCATCCCTTGTAGCGAGATGGACCATCGCAGCAGCTTGGGGTTCTCGCCCCGCATTCGCATTAACCATTGCAAGGGCCGGTGGTCGGTCTGGACCCGGAAGTGGGCGCCAAAGAGGTAGGGCCGGAGCTTCTTGAGGGCCCACACCACAGCGAAGGCCTCGCGCTCAATAGTGCTCCAGCGTTGCTCCCGGGGCAGTAGTCGTCGGCTGATGAAGGCCACTGGTCGGTCGAGCCCCTTTTCGTCAGTTTGGGAGAGGACGGCCCCGATCCCATACTCGGAGGCGTCCGTCTGTACCACGAACTCCTTCTGGTAGTCCGGGGCCTGCAGCACCGGAGCAGTACACATGGCCGTTTTGAGGGTGTCGAAGGCTGTTTGGCAGCGGGGTGTCCAGTGTACCTTCTTGGGCTGCTTTTTGGACGTTAACTCTGTGAGGGGGCCAACAATGCTCCCATAGTCCCGGATAAACCGCCGGTAGTATCCGGTGAGGCCCAGGAAGGCCCGGACAGCGGTCTGGGTAGTGGGGGGTTCCCAGGTCTGGATGACATCTATCTTCGCTTGGAGGGGGGCCACCTGCCCGCTCCCCACTTGATGGCCCAGGTAGGTCACGGATCCGTGGCCGATTTGGCATTTGCTGGCCTTGATTGTGAGCCCGGCCCGCTGGAGGGCGGCCAGGACGGCCTTCAGGTGGAGGAGGTGCTCGGCCCAGTGGTTGCTGTACACGGCAATGTCATCTAAGTAGGCCGCGCTGAAGGCCTCAAGCCCGGCCAAAACCTTGTTCACCAGTCTTTGGAAGGTGGCCGGGGCATTCTTCATTCCGAAGGGCATCACCCGAAAGTGGTAATGCCCATCCGGAGTCGAAAAGGCGGATCTTTCTTGGGCGCCGGGGGTGAGCTGGATTTGCCAGTACCCGGCGGTGAGGTCCAGCGTGCTCAAGTAGCGAGCGGCCCCTAGGCGGTCGATGAGTTCGTCGGCCCGGGGTATCGGGTGTGCGTCCGTCTTGGTTACTACATTCAGGGCTCGGTAGTCCACGCAGAATCGCAACTCCGGGGGGTGACCGGGAGCTGCGGCCTTGGGCACCAGGACGACAGGGCTGGCCCACGGGCTGTCGGAAGGCTCGATGACCCCCAGGGCCAGCATCTTCGCTACTTCGGCCTGGATGCAGGCCCGCACTCGGTCAGGCACCCGGTAGGCTCTGTGTCGTATGGGGGGGTTCTCCCCGGTGTCGACGTCGTGGACGCACCAGTGGGTCACCTCCGGGGTGAGAGAGAAGAGGGCTGCGTAGTCCCGCAGTAATTGCTGGCAGTCGTTGCGCTGTTCCGGGGTCAGGGACGAGGCGAGTTGGACCCCTTCGATCGATCCATCGTGAATGTCGGATTGCAAGAGGTCGGGCAAGGGCTCGTAGTCGTCCTCGCCCCCCTCGTCGGTCGCCAGCAGCAGGCTCAGTACGGTCCGGGCGAAGTGGGGTTTTAGCCTGTTAGCATGTAGGACCCGGAGGGGGTTCCGGGGGGACTCCAGATCGACCAGGTAGGTGACGGGACTTTTCTTCTCCACCACCCTGAAGGGCCCGGTCCACTTGTCCTGGAGGGCGCCGGGTTCGAACGGGGCCATGACCCATACTTTCTGACCTGGCTCGAATTCTACAGTAGAAGTGTTGCGATCGTACCACCGCTTCATGTCCTCCTGGCTGGCCTCGAGGTTGGCTTCGGCTATGGCTCGGAACTTGCGGGTCTGGTTTCGGAGGGTCAGGAGGTATCGGTAGACGTCAGGAGGGGCACCTCGGGGCTTCATCTCCCAGCCCTCCTTGACCAGGCTGAGCGGTCCGCAGACCGGGTGTCCATACAATAGTTCAAACGGGCTGAACCCCAGGGACTTCTGCGGGACCTCCCGATAGGCAAACAGGAGGCAGGGCAGCAGGACATCCCATTTCCGCCTGAGGGGTTCTTCCAGGCCCTGGATCATCCCTTTCAATGTTCGGTTGAACCGCTCAACCAGTCCGTTCCCCTGAGGGTGATATGGGGTCGTGAACTTGTATGTGACCCCGCACTGTTGCCACAGGGACCGCATGTACCTGGAGATAAAGTTCGTGCCGCGGTCGCTCACCACTTCGCTGGGGAATCCCACTCGGGAGAAGATCCCCATCAAGGCCCGGCCTACCACAGGGGCCGTTATAGTTCTGAGCGGGACCGCCTCCGGGTACCTGGTGGCGTGGTCCACGAGGACCAGGATGAAGCGGTGGCCCAGGGCGGTTTGGGGGTCCAGGGGTCCCACAATGTCGATTCCGACCCGTTCGAACGGGGTGCTGACGGCGGGAAAGGGCTGGAGGGGGGCCTTGACCCGACCCCCCGTCTTTCCGCTGGCTTGGCAGGTCTGGCAGGACCGGCAGTGGTTGTCCACATCTCTCCGCATCCGGGGCCAGTAGAAGTGGGTCACCAGACGACTGTACGTTTTGTCTTGCCCCAAGTGTCCGGCGAGGGGCACATCATGGGCCAGGTTGAGAAGGAACTCCCGGAAGCGGAGGGGGGCCACCAACACGCGGCTGGCCCCGAGTTCTGCTACTTTCTGTTCACTGTATAACAGGCCCTCGGCCCAGTAGATCCAGTGGGTGCCGGTCTGGTCACCGTTGGCTTGCGCGGTCGCCTGTTGTTGGACCCCTTCGAGAGAGGGACAGGACTGTTGCTCTTGCTGGAACTGCTCTCGGGTGGGGCCCCCTTCGTGTTGCCATTGCGTCAGCTCTGGTAGGGCGCTCGGAGAAGCCATCTCTTCGGGGGAGGATTCGCTGGGCCCAGGGTCGGTGTCCGCCTCCTCCTCGCTGCTGGCGGGAGGGGGTGTGAGCCCCTCGGGTCGGGCAGTCCCGGAGGTCGAGGATGAGCGGGGGGCCTGGGCGGTCATGGACCGGGTGATGGCGCAGGCCCAATCAGCCAGTCCCAACATTCGGAGGTGCTCCCGTCGCTCTACTTGAGCCCAGGGGGAACTCTCCAAGTCGTTCCCCAGGAGGCAGTCGACCGGGGCGTCGTCGCGCACTGTCACCTTCAGCAGGCCCGTCACCCCTCCCCACTCGAAGGGGACCAGGGCCATCTGGCATAGGCTTTCACTGTTGTCGGCCGTCCGTACAGGGCACAGCACATTCGGTAGAATCTGTTCAGGGGTCACCAGGTGGCAGCGGACAGCGGTGATACTGGCGCCGGTGTCGCGAAGGGCTTCGGCCCGTTGTCCGTTGACCGTGACCTGCTGCCGGTACTTCTGGGTGTTGGTTGGGATGGGGGTGCAGGGTACCATCTCTCGGCTACCCAGGCAGACCAGGGACATGGCTGCCGGCTCCCACTCAGGGTTTTCTCGGTCGAGGGCCTCTTCTTCCTCTTCTCCTCCCCCCAAGGCGGCGGCTGTCAGCTGCCGGGGCGGGGGCCCGCCGGCCCCGTTTCTTCGGTTCAGAGGGCAGGCCGGGTCGCTGGCAAAGTGTCCGGTTTGTTGGCAGCCATAGCAGGTCACTGGTGGCCGTGGTCCGGGTCGGGCCGGGCCCACCCTTCGAGCTAGGCTCGGGGAGAGATGTGGCTGCGGTGGCCCTCGAGGGGGGCTCCTGGGGGCCCCAGCGGGAGGGTCTCGGTTCCTGTTCGGCCCTCCCCCCCCACCGCGCTGGCGTGGGGGTCCGTTGGGGTTCCTCTGGTACTCCCCCATTGAGTTCCGGGGGTCGGTCATTTTGCTGTCGAGGAGGTGCTGTCTTAGTTCCACGAAGCAATTGTTGGAAAGATGTTCCCACACGATGAGGTCGACCAGCTGCCCGTAGGTGGTTACTTTGCTGCCTTTGATCCACCCTTCTAGGGCCCGACTGAAAAAGTCCACATATTCCACCCAGGTGGTACCCGGGATTTTCTTGCAGTCTCTGAACCGCTGGCGGTACATCTCCGCTGTTAGCCCGTAGCGGGTGAGCAGGGCCTCCTTCATGTGATTGTAGGAGGTCATCACCTCCTCCGGTAGCTGGAGCAGCGTGTCCCGCCCTTCACTCAGGAATCGCCCCCACAGGCCTGCGCCCCAGTCTTTTCGGGGCACCCGATGGGAGGTCATGGCCACCTCGTAGGCCTTGAACCATTGTTGGATATCGTCATTCTTGTAATACTCCTTGACGACCTCCTTCGGGATATGTACCTTGGCCTCGGGAGGCGGTAGAGTGTCTCTAGTACTGGGGGTGTTGGTCCCTCCGTTCTTGGCCTTGATCTCGAGCTCCTTGAGACTGCGCTCGTGCTCAAGAGTTAGTTTCTTTTCCTCCAACTCCCGGTGTCGTCTCTTCTCTTCTATCTCTTCTTGAAGGCGTAGCTGCTCGAGGGCCAGTTTCTTTTCTGCCAGCTGGAGTTCGCCGTCCAGCCGCAGTCGGGCGAGCTCTAGCTCGTGGCTCCGGACCTTTTCCCGCTCTCGTATTTCTTCTTCGTAGAGGCCGGTTTCTAGGCTCTTTCTTCCTCCGGTTGCCGGGGTCAGTGCGGTTGCTGTGGTCTCCGTCAGGGGCAAGGGCCCTTCTTCCTGGGAGGGGCCTGCCCCGGCCTCCAACCATGCCCTCAGAGCTTTCTGCATCTCTTCCTTGGTACCTAGGCTGGTGGTTGCAATGCCTTTGTCTCTGCAGAACTGTTTTAATTCTTTGTGCGTATATTCTTCCAGCCGTTCGGGCTGGAACTCCATTGTCGCGTTGTTTTCCTGGCTGCTCATGATGCTATTCGTTTGGATGGGTAGCTAGTGGGTACTGGCTGGTACGTACTGCGTTCGGCTCGGATCCCGTCGCTGGCCACCAAATGTTGGAAGGCGGACCCCGAGGAGTCGGTGAGACCACCAAGGGGGGGCCCCCTCACTGCACGAAGTAGCCGAGCGCTGCCGAGAAGCCTCCTGAGAGATCCTTCTCCTATCACGTACTAGCACAGTAACACCACCACACCGGACTCAAGGAGGTTGTCTCAAGACAGGCAATTCTTTATCATCAATAAAAGGTTACGAGTTCAATATTTACACGAAGGGATCGAGGGATCCACCAAAAGTCTCAATGTCTCTTTGGAAGGGTAGGGGTAGCGGGACAGTCTTTGGCAGGAATGTGGTACGAGGGTACCTGGGGCCCAGTTCTTATCCTCTAGCTGGAGGACCTCCGATCTCGGAGGGGTCGAGCCGCGACGGCGTCAGCAGGGCTCTGGCGTACAGTTCGTGGAGAGCCGCGATTCAATCAGCAGGGCTCTCAAGATGGTTTCTGCTCAGCTCGAGCCGTGACGTCGTCAGCAGGGCTCCGAGGAAGGTTTCAGCGAGGTTGGGCCGCGACAGCCTCAGCAGGGCTCCGATGTTCCAGGTGGTTCAGAAAGGGTTCACAAGAAGGAGCCGCGACGCAGTCAGCAGGGCTCGTGATGGTTCCGACAAGAGTTCTTCTCCGTAGGGTCAGCCGCGATTCAATCAGCAGGGCTCTCGACTCCGGGATACAACTGCCGAGCTGTGGTGGGGTCGCCCCAGATATAGGTCTGGAGCCCTTTGATGTCCGGACCTATGCGCCCGAGGGGGCGGAGTGGCCGGGTGGAGGTGGCCAGACGCCCAGCAGGAGAGGCGCCAGGCCCATGGGAGTTGCCGGGCGATCACACCTCGAGAGGGGAGGACAGTTGGGGGTCCCATCGATACTGTCCTCCGCCGGGGGCGATGAATGGTTCCTGCGGCGCCCCCTGGCCAGTTCGTGGTGCCTCGATGTCGGGGCTTCGCTGGGGTCGAGGCCGGGTTGAGCGGGGTCGCGCCGGCTGGTGCACGGTGTGATGTGGATGCCAACAAGATGGCGGAGCCACGAGGAGTATGCGACCACGTGCAGCTCCGGGTGAAGGGCCTTGGTGCAGTCCAGACGGGTGGCCCGTGACGGCCGGGGCGGGGAACGGCCACAATCCAGGGGGTTAAGGACCACGCCACGAGGCCGGGTCCAACACTCTACATTCAGAGGGTGCTTTAGTAACGTCAGCAATGCTTCCCAAGCTCTGGCTGCATCTATGGATCCCCTACCTCGTCTAGGTTTGCCCAATCTTACCTCTCCCTCATATGTCGTCCATCTTGTGAATTCCTTCTTCCACCGCTTTACCCCGGGTCCCTCCTAGGATTTGCAATTTCTAGTGAGCTCTCTTTAGGCTATCAGGAGCACCAAATCTTGGAACTTACTTGTTACCTTGACCCTGGATATTTGTGGGAACCAGTGTAAGAGACAGTAACTTGGTGTTATCTGTACCTCTTTCCCCGTTATTTCCGCTATCAGTGTTGTCACTACTCACTTCTCGCCAGAAGTTCCCTATTTTAGGGCAGTCCCAGAACATATGCAGAAATGCAGCATTTACTTCCCCACACCGAGGACATAGGGCTGCTCATATCCCAAATTGTTTATTGATGCGTGCTGGTGTGAGGTAAGCTCTATGTAGTACGTAGAAATGTATTAATTGGAATCTGGCATTTCTAGTGGCCTTTGTTGTCCTCTCCACTAATATGTCCCATGCTTTCTCTTCGATCGCTGTTCCCAGATCCTCTTCCCAATTTTCTCGCAACTGGGTGAGAGCAGGCAGTGTTTCATTCCTGAGGCGTCTGTATAAGCAGGTAACTGCTTTAAAAGTCCTGGTGGCTGACACCACATTTTGGCATCCTCATGATGTCGGAGGTTCTGAGAGGCCTTCTCCCCAGTGTTTCCATATTTCCTTTGTAAGGGCATTATAGAGTAAAAGGTGTCCTCTAGTTATATCATACCGCTCTCTAAATTCGTTGAATGGAAGTAGGGATCTGTCCTTGTATAACATGCCTATGGTGGTCACTCATGCCTACGCTTAGGTTTCAAGGCCTTGCCAGTCCCCCCGTGAGGAAGTGCTATGCAAAGTGTCAGTTGTATCTCCGGGGCATATGGTTTTCAAGTTTTAGATCTCTGGTGAATCCTAATCCAGCATTTACGTATCACTTTAACTTCATTGGTTTCCTCCCCCCCTCCTTGTCGGTAGTCGGAGCACTATGTTAGACAATACTGTCAGACTAGGGACCGCGTCATCTGGCTGGTTCGTACCTCTCACCCTTCCAGCTACCCATTTAGTGGGCATTGCATCTGTGCTGCAAGATAGAAGTATTTGAAGTCCGGCAGTGCAAGGCCTCCTGCACTCCCTGGCCTCGTTAATGTGGCCCACACCACTTTTCTCCTACGCGACCACCATATAAAGGAAATCACTATTGACTTCAGATAGCAAAACATTCCTGCTGAGATCCAGACAGGCAACACCCCAAACAAATAGAGGGGTCTCGGCAGTGTCACCATTTTCAGCAAAGATATTCTTCCCATAACTGATGGGGGTAGTGATCCCCAGAAGGTAAGACTCGCTTTCACTCCGCTGATTGCTTTCCCAATGTTACATTCCAGTAGATCTGCCCTTTCATGGTAGATGGTAACTCCCAAATAAGGGAGACACCTGCTCTCCCAAGACACCTCCACTTCCATTTGTGGCCTCTCGCACCCTGCTGTAGCGGGGAAAGGGCACGACTTACTCCAGTTAAGTCTAAGGCCTAATACTCATGCCAAAGATGTAAGCAGTTCCCCAGCTCCAACAAGGTCATCTCTCGCGTTCCGAAGGAATAATAATAAGTCGTCAGCATATAGAGCTATATGCTGGGTTCGGCCCATCGCCTCTACACCCCTATAGTGCAGACCCATTCTGGCCCTGGCTACGAGGGGCTCCATGGTCAGAGCGAATAACAGTGGGGAGAGTGGGCACCCCTGCTGCATTCCTTTCCGCACCTGATAGGCATCGGATATCAGTCGCCCAGTCTTGACTCGAGCGCTAGAATCCGAGTATAGTATCTTACAAACTCTAGGCCCCAGCCAAATCTCTCCATTACCCTGAATAGGTAGGACCATTCTAGGCTATCAAAGGCCTTTTCAATATTAACCACAAATATGACTGCCTCATCTTTATTGTAGGATTCTGACACTAGGATACGTATTAATCTTCTAATATTCATTGCTGTGTTGCACGTTGGCATGAACCCCCGTCTGGTCTATATGTATTAGGTCTGCCACATGTGGGAGTAGCTTCGTAGCCAGAATTTTACTTAAGACCATATAATCTAAATTCAGCATGGAGAGCGGTCATTATGCTGTCTTGTCCACTGCTGGCTTACCTGGTTTTGGCAGCGGGATAATCAATGCCTCTCTTGTTGACCCTGGTAGTGTCCCCCTCTGCTTTGCTTTGCTTGGTTATACACTTCTACCAGCCGTGGCCCTAAGATGTCTACAGATATCGAGTAAAACACGACCGTGAGGCCGTCCGTACCTAGGGGCAGATTTACAATAAACAAACGCAGCGCGGTGCAGTAAATCATGCTGCACCGTGCTGCGTTAGTTTGGAAGCACAGGGATGCAACATGTTTACAACAATATGTCGCATCTCTGTGCTTCCCCCTGCGCTGGTGCACAACCTGCTGCCATGCTCCAAAGCAGGCACCCTTGCACCATGGTGCAAGGATGCCTGCATCATGGGGATGATTTTTTATGTGCAGGAAGGATTCCCTTCTGGTACATAAACAATCAGAATGGCGTTTTACAGCTTCTATGTGTGCGTCAATTGGCAAACATAGAACTTGCAAAACGTCACTGTTTTAATGACTGTTTATGTGCAGGAAGGGACACCTCCCTGTACATAAACAATCACCAGAGGTGATTTCCTCTTTCTATGTGTGCTGCAGAATGCAGTATGCATTGTAAGAGGAAGAAAACGAGGGGAAATTAATACATTTCTCCTCGTTGCTCCTCCCTCTGCCACCCCTGGGGAGGATTAGCATTCAGACGCATTTCCAGATTTACAATTTCTTGTAAATCTGGAAATCTGTCAGGTTCCATGTGTGTTGACTGGGAACACCCGCAGCAACACCCCTTTCACACAAAGTGTTGTGTGTAAATGGGCCGTATTTACAAGGACAGAAAAAGTCACGCAGGGTGGCTTTCCCTGCCCTTGTAAATATGGGGCAGCAAAATGCGCTGCTGGTGCGTCACAAAAAGTGACGCACCAGTGGCTCAAGGGGCTGTTAAATCTGCCCCCTGGTGTCTTATTTCTGGCCATAGCTTTAACAGCTGCACTAACTTCTTGTAACTCTATATCTCTTCCCAGCATTTCAGCAGCCCCCTCGTCTATAGTTGGTAAGGCCTGGGTCCTTATGAAGTCGTCAATCTCGGCCTCTGAGCACGCCATCCTACTCCTGTAAGAGTCAGTATAGTATTTAAAGAACACTTTATTAATATCTTGTTATTTATATGATTCCCCCTGTAATTCGTCCCTGATTTCAAGTATACTCGATCCTCTCTTAGCTGGGTTTGCCAACCATGCTAGCATCACCCCACATTTGTCCCTCTCAGCATGGGCTTTGATCATATAGTTCTTATAATCGAAACAGCGAAGTCTTTCAAAATGTTCCGCTACTGTCTCATTGGCTGCCAGAAGTTGTTCTTGCAGCTCCCTATTCTCTGGTCTCGCTTTCTCTAGGTCCCTAAGGTGCTGTTCAGCTTTCAGTGTTTCTCTTAGAAGTGTCCCCCTGATTTCCACCACCGCAGAGATGCATTTCCCCCTGATCACAACTTTAAAGGCATCCCACTCCACCATAGGGTTTGTGGCCGTCCCTGCGTTAGCCTCAAAGTATTGCTCTACGTCCGTTCAAATTGTTGCCTGAAAGACCTGGTCTTCCAAGGCTACCTGGCCTTAGTCGCCAGGTGGGGATGCTCGGTCTTTCTCTTGCCCACTCAAGCCCTACCAACAGGGGATTGTGGTCGTAAATCATCTGGGCTAGGTACTCGCTTATCCTCGTGTGTTAATGTGCGGCGTGGGAGCAAAGTATGACATCTATCCTAACATGCAGATCGGGCAGGTATGAAAAAAATGAGTTATCCCTGTCTCTTGGGTGTAATGCCCTTCAAGTATCTATCAGTCCCCACTGGTGTTGCCATGCTCTATGCGCTGCGGCCGCCCGGTAATGGGGGAATCCTTCAGGGGTGGATGGGAGCGAGCTAATTTAACATCTGTGATGCAGTTAAAGTCCCCACCCAGTACCACCGAACCTATCAACCTATCAAGTTTCTTGAAAGAGCCGCTAGGAAGGAGGCTTGATCTGTATTCAGCCCATATATACTCCCAATTGTTATGTCTCTACCATCTACTAGGACTACATATCAGCCTTCTGGGTCTACTATGTGTCTATTACACCGAAAGAGAACTCCAGCTCTTACCCATATAAGCACCCCCCCCCGCAAAATCCGAATAATTCGTATAGTATACCTGACCTCTCCATCTTCTCTGTATGGCCTCCCCCTCTTTAGTAGTAATATGTGTTTCTTGCCACTTGCGGAAACTGCAACAACATCATCTTAGGCAATAGCATACAGCATCCAACCAAGGGCCACAATATCAAGCTTTTTGTTTCAGCGACCTGCGATTCTAAAAACGTTGTGTATATGCTAAAGTGTCCATGCGGCTTGCCGTACATCGGCAAAACTGAAAGAAAAATGAAAACCCGGTTGAATGAACACAAGAGTAACATTCGCAATAACAACCTGAAATCCACCGTAGCTGCACACTTCAATGAACACAAACACAACGTCAGCCAACTGCGTTTTCTAGTGTGTGAGACTGTTCCATTAAAAGAAGGATGTGACAATAAAAAAAATTTTTTGATTCAAAGAGAAACATCTTGGATATACAAAATGAATTCCATGGTACCCTTTGGACTGAATGACCGTATCGAACTCAGTTGCTTTATCTGAACTTGTATAGGTGCCTGCATTAATGTTTAATGTTTAAATGTCTTATGCTCAGTTTTTAATTTCATTTGAATGACATTCACTTTCATTTTATTTGTCTATTCACTCTTAACCTACTCCTGTTCAATTCACGTGTCAGTCTCTTCCTCAGTATCACTTGTTAACTTCATTTTACTTTACTCTTACTTTTTCTGCATCTGCAGTCATCATCTTATTCCAACTATTCCTGGATCTTTTTTTCTTTTTTCTGATTTTTCTTAACTTTATTGTTCTCGATATAACTTCATTTAAATCACCATACTGTATTTTGAACCTTTATTTTGAACCTCTATTCCTTCATTACCCATACTTTAACTATTTCACCTCACCCCGGATCTTTGTAATACTCTTAAACCCACATTCACTTCTTTCTAACAATTCCTGTCACAGTCACGGTTTGACATCGTCAAATTTTCATTAAGCGCACTTTCCTCTTTAAAGATGGCCGCCATATTTTCAGTCCTCTTTTTTTGTTTACAACTCGATTTCCGTGTATAACTAGGTCACACGCACAACAACACTCTTTCGTATCAGAGCATTTTGACGATGCCCGTCTAAAGCGTGAACCGAGGTAATTTCTCTAACTAATTTTCGTATCTGGCTTTGGAATTTGGGTCTATTCTACCCTTTGGCTTATTTCTTCAACTCGCCACCACTTATATTTCGGTGCACTTTTTGGCGTGTTTATACGCTTTGAATTTATCACATCGGTATATTTGGGTCTAATTTTCAAACCCTCCTTTTGATTCTTCACAACTAAGCCTCTTGTTTCTAGTTCCACACTGGTTCACTTTAGAGACTCTCACAGCTTTCGTCATTACTATTGATTTTTTGAATCCCTGACGGGGTATGCTACATCGTCTCCTATTTCTTTTATAGGATTCCTCCTGATGAAGGGTTTTTAACCCGAAATGCATTGGGGATTTCCGTTGGTACCGCTATTGAAATAACATGTGAAATTCTAAACTCAAGTACAAAGAGCATTGTATCGTGATTAAACGAACTTTGATTTAATTTCCATTGGTGTTACATTTGGTAACTTCGTTACCCACCAGCGCTGTGCGTACAGAGGGACACTACCCATGACGGGTTAGTGCAACACTCACTTTCTTGCCACAGCGCCATATGTATGCCCCTCCTAGTCAGGTATGCATGTATTTTATGGCTCTCAGTCATGGTGTGCATTCCTCTCACATTCCACAAGAGGAATTTAAAATCTACGGCAGAACCCATTGGGATGGTATCAGCAGTATCCTAATAATTACTCTAGCCCAGGCATGCCTAGTCCCAACTGGAAAACCCTTTGAAAAACAAACTCCTCAATATCCCTTCCCCAGGACAGGTGATGGTCCAATATCCATCCAAACTCAATACCACTTGGTATCGCTCCGCTGAGAACCTGCACAGTTGTATTCGGCGGTGAAGTTTTGACTTATCGCCTCTGGGCTCCCCACCTCCCGGCTCTCCCACCTCCATAAATGTGGGTCAATTACCCCCATCTCCCTCACTCTATTATTGACTGTCTCCACCAGTGTTTTTGTTTACCCCTTATGTAGGGTCAAAAGGATACAATACAATAGCAAAGAGTCATTGTTCAGTTCCACATGCCCTTCTGATAGTCCTGCATTCAGAGGAGCTCGTCAACCAACTTAGGGGTGACTTTAGGAAGGTCCGTGTCCGAGATAGAGTTTCGGGTTGTTGATGGTGTACTGGCTTTTTCAAGGGCTCTTTGGTGTTTTCTGGAGGTTGCCCCTGGTGAGTTCTCCCATGATCTCCTTATCTGGACAGTATCCAACAAGTTCCACGCCTCTTGGGGAGTTAAAAAAAACTGGGTCCCCATCGGTGAGACCACTCTCAGTCGGGCCGGAAATATTGCATAGGGTAACTGTAGTTGCCTGAGTCGCCTTTTCACAGCCAGAAAGGAAGCATGCCGGTCTCCGCACCTCCGTCATGAAGTCCGGAAATGTCATCATTTTACTATTTCCAATTTGTAGGTTTTAGCTGTGTCGGGATTGTGACCGAATATGGTCTTGGTCCCTGAAGTGGAGCAGGCGAGTGACAACTGGGCACGGGGGAGCACCCGGCTTTGGGGGTCGCGCCGGGACCCTATGTGCCCTCTCCAGCTCATAGAGTTGTGAAAAGGCCACCTCTGTCTTCAGCCAGTTCTCTAGATATTGCACCATGTTGTTACCCTCTTCTTGTTTCGGTATCCCAATAATGCGTATGGTATTCCTACGGGACCTTCCTTTCCAGGGTTCTCATCCTGGCCCTTACTTCTGACAGGGATTTACTCAACTCTGTGACCTCCGACAGGATGTCCGCCATTGTGCGCTCAGTTTGTGGTACCCTTTCTGCCAGGCGGCGATGGTCGTCCTTTAGTAGGCTCAAGTCTGTCAATATGGCGTCTCAAGGGCTTCACGAGATGCTGTGATCAATTGCATGATGTCTGCCAATGTGGGACGGGTCTGGGCCAACTCCTTTTTTTGCTCCCCCAGCGTCTTCTTCCTCGTCCATTTGTTACTGCTCCTGCTGAGATCCATGTTGTCCTGCCCGTGTTGTTTGGATTTTCTCCTCATTCCCAGCAGGTGTAAACCCGTTTCTTCTATGGTGGGCATCTGACCTGCAGGGGCAGAGGGACCTCCGCCCCTTCTTTGGGAGGTCTATGTCTGCTTGGTTCCTTGGTCTTGAGGCACACTGTCCTTGGATAGCTCTGACGCCTTCACTCGGAAAGTCTTCCTGCCGCACCTCTAGTTTAGTAGGCCTCCTCTCTAAGTGCAAAAACAACAATTGATGGACAGAATGCAGAACAATGTCATACATTCACCCCAGTACAGAGATCTGGGCCTAAATCCATCGTTTTTTTGCTCACCATGCCGTTCCAGTTTGAACCCAGCCATATGCAAATCAGTCTTGACCCTGTGCCTCATGGGTACAGTCCAGCCCAAACTGCCAAGCCAGGTCCTCCCTGGACTGGAAACAAGCACCCTAGGACCGGTTTCGAGGTTTCACCCCTCTTCAGCCAGGATAGCTTGATTCCAGTGGCATGGAGAGCAAGGGACCAACCTGGGCATACCCTTCCTACTCGGGGTGACAAATGCAAAAACAACAATTGATGGACAGAATGCAGAACAAAGTCATACATTCACCCCAGTACAGAGATCTGGGCCTAAATCCATCGTTTTTTTGCTCACCATGCAATTCCAGTTTGAACCCAGCCACATGCAAATCAGTCTTGACTCTGTGCCTCATGGGTACAGTCCAGCCCGAACTGCCAAGCCAGGTCCTCCCTGGACTGGAAACAAGCATCCTAGGACCGGTTACGGGGTTTCACCCCTCTTCAGCCAGGATAGCTTGATTCCAGTGGCATGGAGAGCAAGGGACCCACGTCTGGGCATACCCTTCCCACTCGGGGTGACAAATGCAAAAACAACAATTGATGGACAGAATGCAGAACAATGTCATACATTCACCCCAGTACAGAGATCTGGGCCTAAATCCATAGTTTTTTTGCTCACCATGCCGTTCCAGTTTGAACCCAGCCATATGCAAATCAGTCTTGACCCTGTGCCTCATGGGTACAGTCCAGCCCGAACTGCCAAGCCAGGTCCTCCCTGGACTGGAAACAAGCATCCTAGGACCGGTTTCAGGGTTTCACCCCTCTTCAGCCAGGATAGCTTGATTCCAGTGGCATGGAGAGCAAGGGTTGAATGTATGACATTGTTCTGCAGTCTGTCCATCAATTGTTGTTTTTGCATTCCTCTCTAAGTGCAACTTCTTACCTCTGGCTGCTTAGTATTGTGCGATTGGGATTCTCTTGGCCCACTATTTATCCAGCCCGCTCCTTCATTTCTAGGATCCAAGGGCCTATTTCCCTTGGTGTTTATTGAGTGAGGGCTTCCTGCCTCTTCAATCGTGTTCGGATACCTTCACCTAGCGTTTCTAGCAGACGCAGGCTTATAGGATTTCCTTCCTCTCTGTATAGGGCATAAGCTCTTCATTATCCAGCCCTTCTGCTATGTCTCACTCTGCTCCCCCCAGGGAGTTGCTTCTTGCTCTCAACTGCCCCAGCTATTGTGGCCGTCTTCTCTATTGTGGTAGGCCTCCGCTCTTCAGGCTATCTCCCTCCCCGACTACCAGAGGCCCACTTCTTCCTCGTCGGCATTCTCGGCCCCAATTTAAGCATGGGCCTCCTCGTATCATTCCGCGAGAGTGCCCCGCTTATTCCCTCCTCTGCTCTCACTCACCGCAGGGCCTGCACTCACCCCCATGGTTTGCGTGAGGGCGTCCTCTGTGTTTGCGGCCTCCTCCCCTGCAACAACTGGCTGCCACCCTCTCGCCGCACTTCCTCCCGTCTGACTGGGCTGCTCAGCTGCCTCCTCCATGTCCCCGGCTCCCTGTTCACTATGGAGCCCCCCATTCTTCAATCACAGGTTAGCTCCCTTCCTTTCATACGTGACACTTCTCCTCACCTCTAGGGTCCTCGCTCCTTCTTGGGGGGCTCCCCATCAACGTCATCAGGTTGCCTCCTACTTTCCACTGCCCGACTGCGGTGGCCACCGGCTTCGGTTATCCATGCTCCGAGTTGCTTGATAGGGGGCCCCGCTCAGCTCTTCTTTTTACTGTAGCGTCGTCTGGGCTATGAACACTCTACAGCGGCCCCAGTGGTGGCTCACAAGGGCCAACTGTCAGCAGCACAGACCCGCCTTAGCTGCCTCTTCACAGGCCTCTCATCCGAGTCTTTGGGTCCGGGACCCCACCTGGCCCCTGCTGTTACTCGCCCGCTCCGGGCTCTTTCCGCCACAGCTGACCTCAGTCTTGTTGTGCCTGACCCAGTTAGGGGATCGTTCAACCCCCTCGGTCATCCGTTTCCGTGCCCAGGCCGTCACTCCTCAGCCAGCAGCCGCCCTTTTCTGCCACCATGAGGTCCTTACTCCGCATCCCCAGTGCGTCTCTCCCCGGATTGTTCCCCCTACCAACTTCAAGCGCTCTCTTCTTGTTCAGCCACGCCCCCCATGCACTGTCACTTTAAGGGTTTTAGAAAACCTTGTTGTTGGAATAAAAAGAAAGCAATATGGCAACTTACTTGGTTTTGAGAAAGACCACGGAGCCGGTCGAAACGCATCACCAGTAGCCACAATCAAATCCATTTGATAAGTGAACCCAAGCGTGCTAGAGCCTGTTTTTATTGGCAGACAGGCAAGCTGAAGATATACCTGTAGCATGTAGTAATACCCTTATTTTGGCTAAAAGCCATAAAAGTATTACAATCAATCCATAAAATCACAATAAAACTGATAGATATAATCATGAAAAATATTACATAATAAAATTTGACAAACAATAATTAATCTCAAGATTCAATCTTAATACAGATGTAATCTCACTAACCATATAATACAATCCCTATGACAGATTAAATCATAGCAAACCAATTCGTACATTCCCTAAAAAGGTGCAAGATTACGAAACCACTCAATCATGTTAAGAGGAGTTGCTTTATGACCAAAAGTATAAATATACCCTGTAATAAAACATACTGGGGGCAAACCGAATTTACGGTATGTGATTACCCAGCCAGAATTATTCAGTATTCATAGTCATAAGGCGTAAGGCTTTAACTTGTAAATTCCATGCCTAGTATAACAAGCATTGGCATAGCCAATAGGTCTCGCCTTTGGGACCTTATAAGTGTTTAGCCATGCAACAGTTGCATAACAAAATATTTATAAGGTCCCAAAAGCGAGACCTATTGGCTATGCCAAGCAGCCGTGCGGCCGCAAATGTGATCGCGATCGCGGCCTCGAAAGTGAAAGTATTCGCGGTAAACATCAAAGCGGCCGCACGGCCGTGAAAGTGAAAGCAATCGCGGTAAAGCGCGGCGCGCGCCCGCGCACATGCACTGTAGCTCTAGGCTGGCCTGGTAGCACTTTTTGGAGCCCTCTCAATAAGTCTCGCCAGACCAGCGCATGCGCTGGGTCAGGCGAGACCTAAAAAACGAGACATGGCAAACACTATTTGTTCCTTGGAATTGCTTTTTTAAATCCTTAATGCCTCCCAATAGTGCCTCACACTCATATATCTAACTATGTATATATATTTTAACAACAATATCTAAGGGGGAAGATATGTAGTATCTTGATATTTTGTTGTACCAATGCTTTGTGGCTAGAATGTTACTTTGGAATTTAGAATGT
The DNA here is from genome assembly GCF_964204655.1 of Triturus cristatus. Classification (NCBI taxonomy): domain Eukaryota; kingdom Metazoa; phylum Chordata; class Amphibia; order Caudata; family Salamandridae; genus Triturus; species Triturus cristatus. The sequence continues at coordinate 367,810,819 of NC_140594.1, read as the reverse complement.
AGAAGTTTAGATTGCTCTGGAGAATGTTATGGAGTGAGTTGCTGTCAAGGAGTTATGGTGGCTGGGACGTTTCCTATGAACTGTTAAGCTTTCAATAAATTGCCTTTTGGACAACTACCCATGCCCTGTCATCTTCATCATACACTCAAATTCATTTAGAATTGTCCTCAAAAACTTGGGGGAACCAATCATCAGACAGTGCATTTTTCCTTTGGGTGCTGTTCAGCTACATAGAGATTAGCTTCTTGAAAGATGTATGTCACTCTGATGCCATTGGGGATGAGAGGCATCCCATAATTTTAACACACACAGTGTCAGTGTCAGTGTCAGGTGGCTTCAAACCAAATGGCTGTTGACCAGACTTCTACTTCTTGGGCAAATATGGTCACAGGATGTGGAAGATGTTCAAGCCCTATTCGGAAAAGACACCTCTCCTGGTCCTCGGCCTGGTGGACTAACGCCAAGCCCATTCAATTCATCTGGAACCTGGGGATTATGATCAACATTCAAATCTCTATGTCCAACCTGATCAACATGGTCGCCTGCACCTGGGAAACATTCATTACAACACAGTCATTACAACGCACTACCTTTAAAATGCAACTGTTACAACGCAACTGCCTTTACATCGCATGCCATTGAAACGCATGCCATTACAATGCATGTCACTACAACGCATGCCATTGCAATGCATACCATTACAACGTATGCCATTACAATGCATTATAAGATAAGTATTAGAGATTTTTTAGTTTTAGGGTGGGTATGGGTTTTGGGGTACATGGCAATAGTAATTTTTACCCCTACACTATCCAACACTTTCCCTACTGTTGAACTCACTGGAGGGTCAATAGTAATTTTTTCTCCTACACTATCCAACACTTACCCTACTGTTGCCCTAAAAGTATTATGCCTTGTAATGGTATGATGCATTGTAATGGTATGCGTTGTAATGGAATGCGTTGTAATGGTAGTTTTAACAAATGCATTTAAATGGCATGCGTTGTAAAATCATGCGATGTAATGGTAGTTGCGATGTAAAAACTGCATTGTAAAAGCATGGGTTGTAATTGTTCACGTTGTAATGTCAAATATTCCCTTCACCTGCTTCCACACCCTCAAGCTCCTCAATAAATTCTACAGAGGGCTCCAGCTGGACACCTGAAGATCTGTCACACAAGCCCAGATCCCCTCAGCTCATCTAACCTTTTCCTCGCCCACAGCCCCCGCATCTGCTGTGCCACTGACGGTGGACACACCTTTTTCTCCTTGGAACCCATAGCCTGGAATGAGCTTCCACATCAGAGCAGCCAGCTCCATGACTGATTTCCACAAGAAACTGAAAACCTGGCTCTTTCAAAAGACTCTAGTCTGGACAGCTTTACCCTTCCTAGGTGCCAGAATACCCTCCTGGGTGATATGCACACCATACAATAAACATAACGTAACATAACCGAACATGACATGACATAACACATAATAGGCGCCCATGTACTTTATGAAGGTGTGCTGCATGTCCAAATCTTGACCATACTTCTTTACACATGTGTCTTATATCTCAGGCCCCAGGCTCTCTGACTCCTGCTGGAACCTGCTTGAGCCATCAAAGAAGTGTTCCTGCTCCATCAAAGCGAAAGTGCTTTCCAAACTAGATTCATACAAGCTAATCTTATAATGGGTGCAGAATTGACGGTGGAGGAGGAGATACAGCTCAGTGAAATATGCAGGGAACAGCAGACAGAATATTTTTTGGCTACGGGTAAACCTATGACGCACCTAGGGCTCCTCATGCACCATGCAAACAAGGAGAATACAAACTAGTGCAGCCAATACTTACTCCCACACACTGCTCACATTCAGGAGAAATTGAGAGTGCCAGTCGTGGCATTCCACATAAATTGTAACAGGGAGAGTCAGTAGCCAACCTCCACACTTCGGAGTTCATGTAGAAAATGACAGTACTCCACAACTATGTTTCACTTCCCACCAACCATTAGTTGAGTCATGGCCTGACTTCTACCGGGAAAAGCATTATTGGGGTACACCTTCTTGGTGACATTCAATCAAGAGTTCTCCTCCGCTGTAGGTCATTCAGGATGTCATCCATTTGCAAAAATATGTAATGTTTTTTGTTTTTTTTAAAATAATTAAAACAAAGTGAAAAGTGTAAAAACATGTGCAATGGTGAGGTGGTGGCCACACATGGCCAACATTTCACCCATGTTCTGGCCTGACCACTGGTCAACCACGGTGAAAGGAGGACTACTATGGGTAAATCCCTACATGCCAATATAGTCTGCTAGAAAGCAAAATATTTAAAGCACCTTTCACGGACTTGTGCTACAAGACCTCCAGAGGAAACCATATCGGGACATGCAGAATAAAGGCACGAGGGGCAGCATGGCGGAAGGCAATCACTTCTGCGACTCTCGAACCTACATCATTTCAAAAATCGAATCAACAAGCGCTAGCTTTAGTTAGCTACTATGTGACGATTTTAGAGTTTTGAATGGAAGCTAAAGAGCTGCAATTGTTAATGCTATTGAAAGGCAAAAAAACTGACTACTACATTGACTTACTAATTGGAAATTCTTAGAAAAATATTAATGTGCTGCAATTGTTCTCGAACTAAACGGCTAGTGACGTTATTGGTGACAGTAAGCGAGAATGTGTCACTCCTATTCTCCGTTAGGTCTAGCTGCTAAGTGCTGAAGTGAATTTAAAGTCATTCAAAATTATTCATATATAAAGGGTTCAACCCCCAGGGCCTAAATACATGCCTTAAACGGTGGAATCCAGGGCCTAATTTATCTCAATGTAAATACAGTGCATAAGAAGAGCATGGGCAGGCCTAAAATGCATAGAATGCATGTATAGTGTGAAATTTGATATTAATATCCTCACTTGAAAGCGTGAATCTTCAGATCAACTCAAAACTTTAGATTCTTATTTCACCTGATTGTGTTGGATCTTATGCCCCAAAGGAACAACCTGCCATTCCCTAAAAAAAGGTATTTTTCGTTAATTTTCCTGTAAGCTTGTGCCATCTAGTAATGGTGCACCATGGCTGCTGCCTCATCTCACCTGATGGAAGTGCTGGAATGGATCATGAAAGGTGCACCAGGAAACTGGTCATTTAGGGGCAGATTTACTACGTTTTCAAACATGCAGTGCAGCAACTAATTAACAAGAGTGCTCTCATTGAGAGTTTGCAGAGGTCCAGAAAATTGGTTGTGCGTGCCACGTGCACCTCAGTCAAAGTGAAGCAGTCGACGGTTGGAGTGTGTGGAGTCAAAGCATCACTGCAGCCAGTACAAGGCCTTCACAGAAGGCGAAGGCCCTATGGAAAGTTCAGTCACAGTCGGCCCGGAACCTGCTGGTAAGGCCAAAACAAGAGGTACTGCACCACCAGAATATTGCAGCTTAAGACAGCTGTGCCACCGTCGTGGGATCAAGGATCCCAGCGGTTGTAGCACTCCAGTGGTGGTTCAACTGCCGTACTCATTATACAGTGGGTGGACCGCCAGTCTGGCTTTACTTACTATTCTTGGGAATCCAAAAGCCAAGATGCCCCTTCGCACCAAGAGGTAGGGGTTGCGATTGCAAGAGTATGATTGCACTATTGTGCATAGGCCAGGGAAAGATACAAATTCACTGACTACTTTTCAAGAGTGCCAGTACAGGGTCACAGTACAACGTCTAAAGCGGCTGAGGCCTATGTCAACTTTATAGTCAAGTCAAGTATATCTGCAGCTCTTTCAGTGGGGCAAATTCTTGCTGCTACAAATGCAGATCAAGGTCTGCGTGATCTCAAAGCCATGATAGCCCAGCAATCCTGGAAGAAACACACTCGACCCCTTACGGATTACTTGGAATACCAAAAGTTCAAAAATGTGAGAGAGGACCTCTCTGTCACACAAGAAGGCATTATATAACAAGGTTCTAGAATTGTCATTTTAGAGAGTCTGTGACAACAAGTCATTGAACTAGCCCATGAGGGTCATCGTGGGCATTGTCGCCACCAAGAGAGCTCTTTGAGACCGAGTGTGGTTTCCTCACCTTGACGAAAGAGTTGAAAGAGAATTAAAGGCCTGTCATTTTTGCAACTGCCTGCCTCCCAAAACAATGCAGCATCCATTAGTTATGTCTGATCTCCCAAAGCAGGTGTGGGAGAGGATTGCAGTTAATTTCCTTGGACCCCTTAACAATGGACATCATCTAATGGTATTTGTTGATGAGTACTGTTGATTTCCCCTGGTGGAAGACCTAGCATCAACCAAATATGAAAAAGTAATTGAGATATTAAATTACATTTTTGCAACATGAGGTGTTCCCTCCATTCTTAAGTTCGACAATGCCCATGGTTCAGCAGCCGAGAGTTTAAAGAGTTTCTCACTAACATGAATGTAAAAAAATTAGAAAAGTACCTCTCTCTGGCTGCAGGCCACTGGCACTGTCGAATGCTTCATGAGAACCCTTAAGATAGTAGTCTAGCACGCTGCGCTAGAAGGAAGTGATCTCAAATTGGCTCTATGATCAGCCCCTTCGTGCCTGCAGATCAACTCAGGTGCATGCCCTGCCACCTTAATTTTTGGGAGAGCCATCTGAACCAAATTGCCGCAATGGACCACTCATAGGCCAATAGATGCAGACGAGATTTGTACTACGGATTTCTTGAATAAGTCCAGAATGAAGACCTATACTACTAAACGCTGATGTGCTCAGGACCCGGTTTGCAAGGAAGGAGACCAGGTCCTGGTCAAGCAAAAATGGAAATGCAAGTCCGATGCTCTGTTTGATGCTGAACTCCTGAGTGTTGTGTTGAGTAAAGGACATATGGTGGCTGCTCAACGTCCCAGAAAGTCCATCACAAGAGATTTGCCACATTTAATGCACCTGCCTCGATGTTCGTTGGCTCCAGATGTCAGAAGTGAGACCTACCCACCTGAAAACCCAGAGAGCCAACGTCCTACGCTTACATCTGCACTCCCCAGTACCTGACACAGGCACGCTCCTCCACGTCACCAACCTCATATGACTAGGTGTGGAAGACTGGTTCAAGCACTTTGACAACTCATTGAGGAACTATGATGTATATGTGGGACATTTGTACTTTTTATTTAGCAGAGGGGGAGATGTAGTGTGTTGTAAATATGTATAGCAGACACCTCTGGTCTCTGATGGACTCCTTAGAAGAATGACATAATCTTTTGAGTGCATTTGGGTGTGATTAATAAAGTTCAAGGCACAATGCATGTAGTTAGTTAACGGTTGCACTCTGAAGAATAAAGACATGCACTACAGAGTTCGGTCTGTGGTGTGATCATTTGCATGCTACAGGTCTGGAGAGGACGCTACGATGTGCAAGCTCAAATTTTGAGCAGTTACACAGCATGAGTTGCACTAGGAGGCGTTTCAACCATAATATTGTCGAAAAAATATTGTGAGACCAAAATATTGTGTTATGAATATTGTGTTGTAAAAATATTGTGGGTCGCAATATTGCAGGTAATATTTTAATTTTTTGTATGTTTTTTAATATTCTTAAAATATTGTGCTATATTGTTGAAATGTATATTGTCTTTAAGTGCATTTATTTGTTTTAATATATTTTATTAGTTTTGTAATGTTTTTATTTTTCACTTAATTATTTTAGGAGTTGGATGTGGGGTTTATAGTGGAGAAGAGAGCAGTGAAAGTAATGCAACATTTTTCTTTTTAAATTGCTATGTTTAAAATTGCTGTGTTTATTTTTGTTTTAATTTTTTGAAAATTTGAAATCAATTATTGTTTACCTTTTTATTGATTTGTTTTTTAATTATGCAAAATGTAAATAAATTATATGCAATGTTTTTTTTAAATCATACAATACTGTTAAGTTTTTTAATTTCCAATTATTACTTTTTAATATAAGTTTATAAAAATGTCCTTTTGATAATCAAAATAAAATGTTTACCATTTTTAAATGAAAATAAACTTCAATAAATAAAATTGAATGTAGGTATTATTTTCAATGGATCATATTTTTGTAATTTGTGTTTTTTTAAATAAGAATTTTGTATTTTATATAATGTTATTTTTTAATTTGTAAAAATGCTAGTTTAATTTAAATTGATTAAAAAATGTTGTTACTACTTTCAGTTAACTTTTCATTTTGTGTGGATAACAAGTTTTGGAATAATTAGTGTAATTCTGGAATGTATTTTTGGTGTTATTTATATAATTGTTTTGTGAGATTGATTCATTTTGAAATCTAAAAGTACATCAGTTTCCATCATGTGGTTAAGTTTGGAGAGGTGATGGTAAGTTTGACCACCCAAAGTCCATCACTTTCCTGAATGTGATTAAGTCTGTAATTGGAATAATAAAGGCCTGATTCTGAATTTGGCAGATGGGATACTCCATCACAAACGTGACGGATATTCCGTCCGCCGTATTACAAGTTCTGTAGTATATAATGGAATTGTAATTTGGTGCACAGGATATCTTAACGCTTGTGACAGAGTAACCCTATCTGCCAAACTCGCAATCAGGCCCTAAGTCTGCACCCCCTGAAGTCCCAATGTGAATACGTTTAGAATGGAAATAGTAAATTGGACCACCCCAGAAGTCCAACACTTCCCCCAATATGGTTAAGTTTGGAGTTGGAATAGCAAATCTGACCACCCGGAAGTCCGACACTTTAACCTATTTGGTTAAGTTTGAAGTTGGAATAGTAAATCAGATACCATCCAAGTCCAGCACTTTCCACAATATGGTTACATTTGGAGTTGGAATAGCAAATATGACTGCCCCAAATTCCAACACTTTCCTTAATGTGGTTACAATTCATTTGAAATTGGAGTCGTAAATCTGTAACCTCCAAAGTTCACACTTTTCCCAATTTGTTGAAGTAATTTTAGCGTTGGAATAGTAAATCTGACCTCACCCCCCAACCCCACCAAAGTCCAACACTTTCTCCAATGTGCTGAAGTTTGGAGTTGGAAAATAAAATCTGGCTGCTCACAAAATCCAATACTTTCCCCATTGTGGTTAAGTTTGGAGTGGAAATTGTAACTCTAATCCATCTCCCGCAAAGTCCAACACTTTCCCGAATATGGTTACATTTGGAGTAGGAATAGTAAATCTAACCCCCCCAGCCAGAAGTAATCTAGCACTTTCCCTAATGTTGTGAATTTTGGAGTTGGAATAGTAAATCTACACTTTAGCTCCCTGGCCGCCTACCCCAAATCCAATACTGTTCTCATTTTGGTGAAGTTTGCAGTGAAGATAGTAAATCCAAGGGTGTAGTGGTTGGCGGTGGTGTATAGACTTAGGGGCTGATCACCATTGGACCGCGATTTTCCTCCCGCCACATTACGATGGTGGGGGATCCAGACTGCGACCGTGGCGGACGCAAAGACTGTCCGCCACAGAACCGCCACAGGCAATTGTTACGATTGCCTGGCGGACGGTCCAGGTAGGCCAAAATGCTGGCTACTGCCAGCCTTTCCCTGGCAGCAAAACTGCCATGGGAAGGCTAGTGGGGGTTTGTTTTGGGGGCCGTTGCGGGCCCCTCTTGTGTTGCGGGGAGGTGTGGGTTCACTGGGGGGGGGGGTACCCATGGTCACCCCTACATTTCACTGCACCAAGTAGCAGTCACCGTGTGGTCCCTGCCACGTAGTGCAGTGAAATGCACAACATGCATTTCGAACATCATGTCTGGTGCTGCAGTCAGCAGCACCTGCCTCAATGTTAAAGTGAAAAATGCGACCACCATGGTGGGGGTCACATCCTAATTGGGTGTGTGGGACCGCCGCATGTATTGCGGACGGTCCCGGTCACCACCACGATGGCGGACGGACTCCAGTCTATCCGCCATTGTAATCGGCCCCTTAGTTAGGTTAGTCTACTTTAGGGTATTTCTTTGTGTTATATGTGTTAGTTAGTTTCCAGTATTGTGGTAGGCCTTATTGTGAAATGTAATGTCTATTTGTATTTTGTAAGTGTTCTGTATGTTTTTTGTGCTTTGTTTTATATTAGGTTTGTAAGTGTTTCTGTAGTTCTATATGTATATGTTTTGTCCTTTACAGCTCTTTATTTTTATTTTGACTTTAACTTGAATGTGTTTTCTTTTTTTCAAAGAAAGAGTGCTGGTTATTTTTTAAACAAAATGTTGTTTACTTTTTCCTTCATTTTTCAGTTTATCTGGAGCTTTTATAATTTTTTTTTTTTAAATCTGATTTTAGATAGATTCCTTGAACTTTTGGATTCGTATTCTAATGTTCAATTTTTCCATGATTTATTTTTTGCATTTTGGGGGTTCTTTTTGAATGACTTTTTTTTAGATTTTCTTTGGAAAAATGGTAGGCTTGGGTGTTAGTAAAGAGTCTTAAAGTAAATGCTAGAAGCTCATGCACTTGGTTAGTTTGTTTTGAGAGTTTTGGTTTGAGTTGGGTATGGGATTGTTTTATTTTTAGTTCTGGTAGCTTTGTTAATTTTTAAGTATTTCTGGAAATTGGTAGGCTATAGGCTGGCTTATTCCAAGTGTTCCTTGGAAGGAATTGCACCACCCCTTCCACCATATTATTTGTGTTTGTTTCTTGGGACATAGTGCTGTCGTAGATTTTCCATTATTGAATGTAATATTTGAACTGGTGTCTGTGAAGTGATCGGTGTAGGCGATCAACCCAAGTATCCTTAAAACAATTCATTAGTGGAGCAAGTTTTGTTTCATATTGATGGTAATAGGGGAATCCAATTAATATATCATAATTGTAGTAAACTGGGTTGTTGGTTGACTGGGGTTTGAGCTCTGGTCAAGCAGCAACCACAATCCTTGTCAGGGTAAGGCACAAGCAAACCCCAAACTAACCTGTGCTTAAACCCCATGGTAGCTTGGCACAGAACAGTCAGGCTTAACTTGGAGGCAATGTGTGATGTATTTGGGCAACATTTCAAACAGTAAAACAGTGACAACACCACACAAAAAGGATCCCATACCAAGATAGAAAAACAGAGCAACATTTGATAAATAAAAGAACAAAATGAAAAAAATCCAATCAGAAGAAACAGAGCTATGAATTTTTAAAGAATAAAGTGTACATCAGAGTCTAAAAGCAGAAAGCACTGGTCCAGGTCAAAGTCAAACATTCAGGCTGACCGCGATGGAGCGCAGGTTAGATACAATACCAGATTAGCCCTGCTGAGGTTTTACCTTCTCAAGCTTAGTGCCAAGAGTCCCATTCTCATTGAAGAGGGTTGCAGGGAGCAGGCAGAGTTTCGCAGGCGGTTTTTGGCGTGGCACGAGGATCTAGCTGGTCATCGCAGATGGAAGGGATGGTGCTTGCAAGAGACCAATGCTGCAGTGTAAAGAGACGGACTGGCGGTGGCTTGCAGTGATTTCCGGTGCAAGCAGCACAGTCTCAATGTGAAAGGGCCTGTTTGTGGTCACGAATAGCCCAAAAGCTTGATTTAAGCATGCAGAGCCACACCAAGGGTCCAGGACCTGTGGGGCACCACTTAAGGGTCAGGAACGTGCTGCAGCTGGGTCCAGGAGCTAGTTGGGGAGTCTTCTGTGTCCATGAGGCTATGATCAGAAGGCCAGCGGACTAGCCCTTGGAGTCACTCTGTGGTCCTGGGTTCAAGATGAAGTTGCAGATCCAGTTCTTCTTCCCCAGGCAAGAGGGCATCAGCCAGCAGGTCAGCACAGCAGGGCAGCAGATCCTTTTGAGCAGCAGCCCAGCAGAGTGGCTGTCTTTCTGACAGCATAGCAGTCCTTCTTCCTGGAAGTTTCCACAGGTCCAGAAGTGTACTGAAGAGTTGGTGTCTGAGGTCCAGTATGTATACCCAGTTGTGCCTTTGATTTGGGGAGAAGCTTCTAGAGGTTTGCCTTTGAATCCCCATGCATCCTGCCTTCCCTGATCCGGCTCCAGACTAACTGCAGGGGCTATGCAGCCCTTTGTGTGGAGGCAGGACATATACTTTTCAGTTGGAAGTGGGACTGTACCCAGCTCCTCCTGCCCATCCTGCCAGTGATGGGCCATCCAGGCACAACTATGCTCCCTATTGCGTGTGAATGTCTAGGAGGAATACACAAAGCTCAACTGTCAGCTATACCCAATCATGTGACCAGAGACATGCTACAGGCACAAAATGGCTAAGGTAGGAAAATAACAACTTTCTAAAAGTGGCAATTTAAAAATTGTAATTTAAAATCCAACTCCACAATAAGTTAGGATTTTGAATTCCAATTCCAGAGACACCAAACATGAACTAGTATCTCTTTCCATTTGGAAGTTACACTTCTAAAATGTAATAAGGTAACCCTATTATAGGCCTTGCAGTAGCAAAAAATGTATTGAAGAGTTTTTAACTACCAGGACATGTGAAACTTAAAAGTACATTTTCTACTTTTTAAATACATTGCACCCTGCCCTCTGGGCTGTCCTGGACCTAGCCTAGGGGTGGTTTATACGTATTAAAAAGGAGGGTTTGGGTGTGGCAAAAGGTTTATGTTGCTGGTTCGAAATGGCAGTTTAAAACTGCACACACCGGCTGCATTGGCAGACATGAGACGTGCTTTAAAGTGCTACGTAAGTGGGTGGCACAATCCCCCCAATTCCCTAGATATCCCCTTCCATTGTAGGACGGTCCACAGAAACCTCCATGAGACCCTGTCGAACGCTTTCTCTGCGTCCAACAGGATCATCCCGAGAGGTGACTTCGTGGCCTGATCCCAAACGAAAAGGGCAATAGCTCGCCTTATGTGATCCGTAATATCACGCCCAGGAATAAACCCATGTTGTCGAATAGACACTAGTGGAGTGATGACCTTAGCCAGCCGTGCTGCGATAATTTTTGAGAAAATCTTACTGTCAGCATTTATAAGAGAAATAGGTCTGTAGGAAGATGGGCTGAGTGCGGGTTTATCTTTTTTTTTGAATATCACAATAGTGGTCTCCCTTCAAGACTCCGGTACCTGGCCCTGTTAAGCGTGCTGGACTAGAGGCTCAAACTCAGTTCGGAGTACTGGCCGGAATGTCCGGTGAAATTCTAAGGGTAAGCCATCATGCCCAACAGCCTTACCGTCCGCTAAAGACCCCCTTCCCTGCCCCCCCTCCTCCCACCTTGGCATAAGCACCAACGGTCCCTGGTGATGAAGCTCCACCCCTCCACAAAGCCAACCCCTCCCCTCCTATAAGTGTCTTACACTCTATCGGCATACTAAGCTAAAGCATACAAGAGAAAGAAGAAAGTGCCACATCAATAATCAAATAACCCCTAATGTGCAATCCTACCCCCCCCCCCCCCAACAGCCAAGATGTTGGGACCATATAAATCCGAAAACCCTTCCGTCACCTACAGTGACAGCATAAATTCATTTGCCTGTACTTCAGATTGAAAGAAATTTGTCTGCCCCAGAGCTACCACCTTCAATTTGGCTGGATTAAGTAAAAAAACTTGAGCACCCTTAGCCTGGAACTGGGGGATTAGTTGACGGAGTAACCATCTTTTCTCAACAGTTGCATGACAATAGTCAGGTCGCACGAAAAAATCAGATCCCTTGCCCACCCTTTTTCTAATCAGATCTGGCCAGATCATGTAGGGCCTCTCGGGCCCAAAAATTATTAAGACAAATAAGAATTGCCCGTGGCCGATTATCACTCTGGCCCCCTTTTCTGAGTTGGGTAAAAGGGAATCGATGAGCCCTCTGCAGTTCCGGTTTCCAGTCCCAGTGCTCAAGTTCTGGAAATGCCTCCTCAAAAAGCTCGATGACAAACTGCTGAACGTCCGACCCCTCCTTGCCCTCGGGAATACCCAGAATTCGTAAATTGTTTCTTCTTGACCGATTTTCGAGGTCGGTCAGTTTCCACAGTGTATCATCCTTCTGGGATTTTAAGGACTCAGTCAGAATTTTCTGTGTGGCCAGCTCATCTTCCAGCAGGGAGATTCTGGTCTCTGCTTCACCTACTCTTACAGCAAAATGCGAGCAAGTCTTTGCGACCCTCCGTATGGCATTTTGAAGTTTGCGGCACGCACCTTGTGTGTGAGAGCTCTCCGCTCTGGTCTCTTCATGATGAGCCTTGATAGTCTGGTATATAGTGGATAGGGTGATTTCTACAGGTCCGCTTATCTCCGGACTACTTAATCCAGAGGGTCCAACTGTATCCGGGGCTGACAATACATCCAGTTTGGGGGAAAAAAGAGTAGTCCCATGTCATTGCGCCTCCAGCGCCTAACAATTGCTCCACGAGAGCGACTTGAGTTTTTGACTTACGGACTGTCCCGGTATTATAGAAAGACTTTTCCTCTAATTCCACCCCTTGTAGACTGCTGGTATCACTCTCGTCCTCAGGCCAGTCTTTGCTACAGCTGTCAGCCCCAGAGGAGTCTGAATGGTCCGACACGGAGTAGAACTTGTCCGGTACATCCTCCTCTCTCACTGCCCCAAAGGTGGTAGTCCCAGACTGAGCTGTCTCTTGATTCAATCCCAGGTCAGCATCAGTAATAGTTGGAACTGCGTTTCCCATAATGCATTGTACTGGCAGTTCACCCACAGTGCCATTAATACCATCAGTGACCACCGGAGGACAGCTGCTTGATATTAAACCTGCTTGATTGCCAACCTTCATACTATTGCCAAGAGGGCCATCTTTGCCCCCAATCTCACAGCTGCCCCCTCGGAGACCAGTCTCCACACTCGCCGCCCGCGGATCGGAGCCAACAGTAGGTGAGTCCATACCTTGGGTGGCTTTTTCTGAGGACACGAGAATGGCAGCAGGGGTAGAGCGAAACTCCTCAGTTGTACTAGATACCTTTGTGCTGACTGCCTGCTTGTTCTTCCCAGTTTGTGCCTTAAACAAAGCAGGAACCATCTGCCGCCCTCGAGCGGGGGCATTATTTTTCTTGCTTTGATCCACCGCACCCGATGAGTCTGCCGGTACATCCTGAACAGCCCAGCGTGCGCCAACATCTACTTTCCCTCCATTGCTGTCAGGGGTGATCTTCACAGGGGTGCCTGAGCCTGTCAGCAGTCCTCGCGTCTTGCTGCCCTTGACAGGCACTTTTGGCGGCAACACAAAGGCAGGGAGAGTAAGCAGAGCAGGAGAAAATGCCGGGACAGATGCTCCCGCAGAAGCCAATCTTGAGGGCGATGGAAGCCCCCACAGCCAACACCACGAGCGCCAAATCATGCAGGCAAGCTACAAGTCAAATGATTTCAGGGTAGACCGGGAGTCAGTACCGCACATTCGAGGAAGAGAAGGTTGGCCGGGAGGGAGTTACTCATCCAGCTCACTCGGCCACTGTTGCGGTGGCCATCTTGCCTCCAAGGCACATAGACCTAATGTCAGCAAAAACAGGGTCTGTAAAAATGGAGGTGAAAGGCAAAATGCCTGATGGAAGATCACCCTAAGGCTGGCAGGTCTAACAATAGAATTTAGTGACTTCTGTTACAGGAAATCATGCTAAGATTATTAGCTTTTTTATTTTGTGTGTAAATTCCAGGTTAGTTGCATAAGATGAGCTCAAGGTTGATTTTTGTAGGTGCTTGCATATGCTTTGCTTAAAGTGGAAGTTTCACTTCAAAACTGCAGAGTGAGGGTAGATTTTTAAGAATGGTCGAAATAATTGCATGTTGAAAATCTATGATGATTTTTTGTTTGTTATAGTTGGTTTATTTTTCGTTGTGTGTATGTGTTAGCATTTCATTATAAGTTGCACTTTGTTATGTACCAGTGTGTATAAGAATGGAATGTCTGTATTTTGACCTCTTTCAGGTCATGTAAAATATGTATGGCTTATATTTCAGTTATATTATGTGGGATAGTAATGTTCGCTAATGCTTCAACTATTACATTTTTAGTGGTAGCCCTTCCATAGCATGTAACAGTTTTCACATTTCTAATGTGTTTTCTCAATGGTGGTGGTCTCACTACTATAAGTATATCCTTTAATGTTTAAAAGCAGCTCCAATTTCTGAGATGTTTTACTGTTATCATGTTATCTATGGTAGAGTATGGAAAATGTACATTCATTCTTTAAGAAAACAATACGTGATTGCGGGTGCACATTTTAACATATGTTCTGGATGTTGTATTTATTTCATTTTAGTTTCTAGGTACGTATTTTGCATGTTTGTTTGATGCTGTTTTTGGCACAATTTTCTTTTGTTGCAGTCTGTGGAGAGACAATAATTGCTAGTTGTGTAGGAGTGTTTTTTAATGTTAAATTTAGTAAGGGTTTATTAGTTTCATTTTTAATCTAATTTTAGATCTATTTTTTTGATACAATACTTTCTGTGAGGTGTTCTTTTTAGTATTTTAATTTAGCTGGTATTGGTGCTGCATAATTTTAGTTATTTGTCATTTTAACAGATTTTTAGTTACCTAATAATTTTATTAACATTCATTTATAGTTAAACTTAGTGTGTTTCTCTTATTTAGTGGTTTGTTGAAGTGTTGTAACCTTCTTTTATAGGTCTGAAATTCAGACAAGTGATGTTTTCATGCTGTAGATCTTCCTAGAAAGTATTTTGTTGTTAGGTTTTGTGTTTTTTTAATACTGTTTGTTAATTGTAAAATCATTTCTATTTATTAACTGTTTTCAAAATAAATGTGATAGGTGGGTGGCAGCCTAGTTTGATTATTTTTTTTGCCCCATTTATGATCAACGCTAATTAGTGTTTTCTTTATTATGTAATGCATATTAATTTTATTTCTACCATTTTTTATAATTGTGCATATATTTCATGTAATATTGTGTGTTTTATTTAGAAGTATGTAGATTTTCCGGTGTTCAGTATTTTTTTTTTTCATGATTATTGTTATGTTTCCTATGTTTTACTATTTGGACAATATTTGTTAGTGCTTTGCTTGCGATATTCTTGTATTTTAAATATTTTTACACAATATTTTTGTCATCATTATTTCTGTGCTTACTGTTTAAGTATAGTGTCGCAAAAAAATTTTTAAAATAATTTTGGGTGCTATTTGTGTACGTCAATATTGTTTTGTTGATGCAATGTCAGATTCGACAACATTAAATATGTGGGATTTCTCTTACTACTGTGTAGAAGTGTGGTGCAAGATCTCTGGAAGCACTGGTCCAGTTATTGAGGAACCAGGAAACATATCTACAAAACTTCATGACAAGTCTGTGCGATCCTGGGCAAATCACTGTGACTCAGTTCAATTATTTGCCAACACCTAGGAAAGCTCACACAATAAATTACATGTCTGTACCAACTGTGATTTAAAAATGGACATGTTCATTTACATTCTAAATGTAGGATATGTTTCTATGGCTACCTCCTGTAGGAGAAGTACGCACTGTATGTTATGTAACGTTTCTATGGCTACTAGGTAGAAAGCAGAGCATGATATGCATCTATATGTGGTATTTCTTGTGGTATTTTAAATAAAGAATGTCGTTGTAAGTACGTCTGCAGTAGAAATGCACCTGGAGACTATTTCAGTCATGTACTATTTTGTTAATAAGATTGTATTTCGTATCGACTTCCAGTGATCTAGGGTGCATGAGAGCACCTTTGATTGGGGGTGAGTGCAGAAATAATGAGAACATATTTATGACAGAGAGCTGAATTTTTTAAATAAATTTCGAACGTGTTCCTTTCTCTATCTTTTTTGTTTTGGAAACTAAAGTATTATCTGCAGCCAGACAATTCTGTGCCTCTGAATCACCTATTGAAAGTTATACACATCTCCTCCCTATCTAAGGAGCTCATACAACAGGATCATTCTGTCAGGCAAATACCTACAGTGGCAGAGTTAAGCTTGTAGATATCCTTGGAAATAACCTTTGTTTAATATAGCACTAGCTATAACTATTGCACTATATTTCTGTGAAAGTCAGGTACTGTCATCTATAAACCATTATTGGCACTAGCACACCCGCCCATAGCCCCCCATAGGGGTTTATGATGCTGTTTCTCTCTCCGAGTCCCAGTGCGGCCATAGGTTGATTGGGGGCACGCATGGTAGGTAGATGCTGTAGTTTATCTTTGTTTTCTCAGGTCATTGGATATATTTTTCTCTAAGTAAATGTGCTAAGTATTGGATATGTACACCTTCATATTGATTTGTGGAAAGATCGAGCACTTAGGGCTTACTTCAGTGTTGAACTCTGACTCACCGGACACAATATCCACATGAGATAAAAGTCAATGCCCAACAGAGCTGAACTATAAGAAGCACTGGAAAAGTCAATCATTCTGGTATTGCTGCTAGCCTTCTGGCAATTCTGGTCTTGTTTTATCATGGTTTTTGCAAAACTTTATTGTCTGTAAAGCTGTTGGCATTCGTCAATCTAAAAAAACATTTACTGAGGGCAAAAAACATTTTTTATATCAAAAAGTACACTTTACCCAATGTACTTCCTGGCACTGAAGGGAACTACTTTGTATGTGGATTTGCTCCTTGTGTAATGAAGGCAGCCAATGGCGGAATTGAGCTGACACATTGTACCTTGATGCATGCTCAAGTGGGTTGGAGAAGAATGGGAATTACATAACCACAGACAAATGGAAAAGGTGTGACTGAAAACCCTTATAAGCACCTATGTCATAGACATAATTTTAGTAAAAGATCTTGGCTAACACATACCTAAAAAATTCAATCAATCTCCCATTGGCTGCCAGCCTATAGCCTTTAAGAAACAAAGAAAGAAGGAAGGAAAGAAGGTAAGAAAGAAAGAAAGAAAGAAAGAGAGAGCGAAAGAAAGAAAGAAAGAAAGAAAGAAAGAAAGAAAGAAAGAAAGAAACAAACAAACAAACAAACAAACAAAGAATGAAAGAAAGAGAAAGAAAGGAAAATCAAGAAAAAAGAATGAATGAAGAAAAGAAAGAAAGAAAGAAAGAAAGAAAACAAGGAGGAAAGGAAGAAAGAAGAAAAGAAGGCAAGAAAAATCCATGAATGAAGGAAAGAAAAAAGGAAGGAAGAGGGGAAAAGTAAAGAAAAGAAAAAAAGAAGGAAAGAAGAAAGGAAGGAATGGAATGCAAAAAGGAAGGAGGGAAAAAGCAGGAAAGAATGGAAAAAGAAGAGAATAAAGCAGAAAAGACAGATGAAAGGAAACAAAGCAGGATAGTAAGAAAGAAAGATAGAAAGAAAGAAAGAAAAAAGCCAGAAAGATCGCAAGAAGGAAAGAAAGAAAAAAAAGGAGGAAAGACAAAAGAAAGAAAAAAGAAGCAAGGAAAGAAAGCAGAAAGCAAGAAACAGCAAAATAAATAATGAAAGAAAGAAGCACAGAACGAAGAAAAAAATAAAAGAAAGAAGGAAAAAAGAAAAAGAAATGAAAAAAGAGAAAAGAAGAGAACAAAGAAGAAAGGAAAGAATGAAGGAAGGAATGAAAGAAAGAACATAAAAGAAAGAAACACATGACTAAAAGAAAGAGGGAAAAAAGAAAAATATAAATGAAAGCACATGAAAGAAAGAGAGAAAGGGAAGGAAAGAAAGAAAGAAAGAAGGAAGTAAATGAAGAAGGAAGGGTAAGGAAGGGAAAAAGAATCAAAGAAAAAGGAGATGAAGAAAGAAGGAAAGTAAGAAAGAAAGAAGGAAAGCAAGAAAGAAGGAAAAAAGGAAAGAAAAAAGGAAAGAAAGAAGCATAGATAGGCAAAGGTTGATAAGAAACAAGAAAAGAAAGGAAAAGAATGGAAACAAAGGAAACATAGCAAGAAAGAAGAAAAGAATGAATGAAAGAAAAAACCATAGAAAGACAAAAAAAACGGAGGAAAGTAAGAAGAAAATAAAGAAGAAATGGAAATAAAGAAGGAAGGAAAGAATTAAAGAAAGCAAAGAAGGAAGGATAAAAGAAAGAAGAAAGAAAGAAAGAACAAAACAAAAAAGCAAGAGAAGAAGGAAATGGAAAGAAAAGAAAGGAAAGAAAAAATAAGGAAAGGAAATGAAAAAGGAAAAAAGGAAGGAAAGGAAAGAGAGAAGAAAAAAGGAAAGAAAGAAGGAAAAATGAAATAATTCAATAAAAAGTTACAAGTGCTGCAAATTATTCTGCTATGCTGCGAAACACCAGTAGTCAGATAAACAAAGGAGAATCCAAAAGGAATTTCAACAGCATTAGCAGGCGACATGAATTGATAAAGTGTGGCATGTAGCCAATGCTCACATCTGACCTCAGGCTCTAAGCATAAAGGCAACACAAAAGTATCTATAAAGTAAAAACAAAAACACTGGCACTGAAGGGAACTACCATGTGTGTGTGTATGTGCTCCTCGTGAAAGAGAAAAATGCAGTCCCTCAAAGGGATGTTAACCAGTGGCCGAAGTAGGCTGAGCCATTGCCCCATGCTGTATGCTGTAGTGGGCAGTTCCAAAATGTGATTGACACAACAACAGACCACTGGATGAAGAGAGGTGGCTTAAAGCCTCTTTAAGTAGATATATTATACAAATCATTTTAGTAAAATCAAAAGGTCTTGTCCAACGCCATATCTAACACAAAGAACTATAATTTACAATTGGAAAAGTTAGCACAGTTAAAATGATGAATGAACGAGACAATAGACCTGAATGCCTTAACACCTCCAATATCTAAGATGTGACCTGAAAGTCTTAAGTGCTTATGGTACGTTACTGCTAAGTTTGATCTCTCCACCCTATCACAGTAGACACAAACATGGCAGAGATGCCATCAGAGCCCAGGAAACTTACGTTTGGAATATCATGGATCCTTACTTGAGAACCTGACCACTCTAGCAGCACTAAAACGTACCAGGCACTATCAGCTAAGCAAGACGTTCTCTTGTCCCCATTTACTGATGTGTTTAATCCCAATTAATGTCTTTACCTCCACCAAATGTTCTTGCTCAACGACTAAGAGGAGCCTATCTTGGTTTAATCAATTAATCAATCAAAAGCTATTTATAGAGCGCGGCTTGTCACCCTGGGGTTCTCTAGGCTCTGTACTGCAGGTTTCATTCAAAGAGCCACCAGGTCTTGAGTTCCTTCCTGAAGAGGTTCAGGGAGGGTGTATTGTGAAGGCACTACAATGTTTACAGAACGCCTCTGCACGCTTGATTCTCGACATCCCTCGCCGCAGCCACATCACATCCCAACTAAAAGACCTGCACTGGCTTCCCGTCAACAAGAGGATCACCTTCAAGCTCCTCACCCATGCACACAAAGCACTCCACAACACCGGACCAACATACCTCAACAGCCGACTCACCTTCTACACCCCAAATCGCCAGCTCCACTCTCGCCACAGTACCCGCATCCGAAGAGCGAACACCGGTGGCAGATCGTTCTCCCACCTCCCCGCCAAAACCTGGCACTCCCTCCCCATCCTCCTACGGCAGACCCAGGACCTACTCACCTTCAGGAGGCTACTCAAGACCTGGCTTTTCAAGCAGTAGCAGCACCCCTCCCCTCAGCGCCTTGAGACCCTCACAGGTGAGTAGCGCACTTTACAAATGCTATGATTGATGATTGAAGGTGGAGGTCGAGGGTGTTTCCGGCTTTGGTGGTAAGGTGAGAGAAGGAACATCTTCCGGTGCGACTGTAGCGGATGCATGGAGTCTGTGCAAGGGCGAGGTGAGCAGAGCAAAGGTTTCTGGATGGCTGGTGGAAGGTCAGGCGATGGTTCATGTAGTGTGGACTTAAGTTGTGTAGGGCTTTGTAGGTGTGGGTCAAGAGCTTGAACTGGCATCTCTTATGGAATTGGTGCTAGTGGAGGTCCTACAGATGTCGGGTGATGTGTGTTCTCTTAGACGGGTTGAGGATGAGCCTAGCTGCTGCGTTCAGGATTGTCTGGAGTCTTTGCATGAGTTCGGAGGTTGTGCCGGCATGGAGTGCATTACCTTTGTCCAGTCCGCTGGTGATGAGGGCCTGCATCACACTTTTTCTGGTGTTGATGGGGAGCCATCTGAAGATCTTTCTGGGCATGTGGATCATGTGGAAGCAGGCTTAGGGGGCAGTGTTTACCTGGCATTTCATGGAGAGTTTGCTGTCTAGTACGATGCCTAGGTTGCGGGCGTAGTCTTTTGGTGTGGGGCTGGGACTGAGCTTTGTGGGCCACCAGGAGTCGGTCCAGAGGGCGGTGTGTCTGCTGAGGAGAAGGACTTCCATCTTGTCCGTGTTCAGTTGGAGGCACTTGCCTCTCATCCATGTCACGACATTCCTCATGCAGTTGTGGAAGTTGGTTTTTGTCTGGGTGGGGTTCGCTGAGAGTGAGAGGACTAGTTGGGTGTCAGCAGCGAAGGAGATGATGTTGATGTTGTGTTCTCTGACGATGTCTGTGAGTGGTGACATGTAGATGTTGAAGAGGGTGGGGCTGAGGGATTAGCCCTGGGGTATTCCACAGATAGTGTGCTTGGGGTGCTAGCTGAAGGGGGGAGGTGGACTCTCTTGGTGCGATCTGTGAGGAGGGACGCCATTCATCTGAGTATCATCTGTGATTCCGATCTAGCAAGGTCTCTGGATGAATGTGGGGTGGGAGACGGTGTTGAAGGCTGCGGGGAGGTCCAGCAGGATGAGGGAGGTGGTTTCTCTTTTGTAAATTAGGGATCGGATGTCATCTGTTGCTGCGATCAGGGCTGTCTTGGTGCTAGGGTTGGCTCTGAAGCCCGACTGTGTGGGGATCCAGTGGCTTGTTTCTTTACCGATGATCGGTAAGTTGGAGGTTGAACCTTTCTACAGGACTTTGGCAGGGAACGGTAGGAGGGAGATGGAATGGTAATTCTGGAGATCTCTGGGGTCTACTGATGGTTTCTTGAGGAGAGGCCTGACCTCCGCATGCTTCCATGCATCAGGAAAGATGGCTGTAGCGATGGAGGCTTTGAGGATGGTAGTGAGCGGGTGGCTGATCTTGGCGCTTCCGAGGTTGATGTCGGCAGGGGTCTGTTGGTGCTCTTGAGTGGATAGTTTTCATCATGATGGTGGTAGTTGGTGGGCTGAGTTGTTCCCATGTGGTGAGTAAGTGCTTGCTGGTTGTGTTTGATGGGTTGCTGAAGATGTCGGAAAGTTGGAGCTCGAAGTTTGTGTAGATGGTTGTTATCTTGTTGTGGAAGTGGTTGGCGAGGGGGTCGCAGAGTTCTTATGAGGGAGGTATCACATTTTCTGTGGCTGAGGGGCATGAGAATGCTCTAAAAATGGTGAAGAGTTCCTTGGTTTGGTTGGCGCTTGTTTCGATGCGGCATTTGAGGGCCTCTTTTTTTGCGACTTTGATCTGGCAGGGGCAGTTGTTGAGGGTTGCTTTGTAGGTGGCTCGGTCAATGTCATTATTGCTGGTTCGCCAACTTCTTTCTAGTTGTTTACATTTGTGTTTCAATGTACCATGTTCTAGGCATACCAGCTGGCTCGTTTGGTGGGTCTGTTTATCTTGGGTGGTTTGGTTGGGGTAATTGTTGGCATCGTTGGTGCTCCAGGCCTTGAAGTTCTTTAACGTTTGGTCCAGGTTGGCAGTGATGTTTGGCTGAGCGGTGCTAAGGGCGTCTGCCCATTCCGGCTGAGTTACTTTGGTCCAACTGTGGTAGGGTTTGTTGCTTTGGATGGGGGTAGTGTGTGGTGGGCCAGCGATGGTGAAGTGTACGATGGCGTGGTCTGTCCTGGTGAATTCTGATATGTGGCTGTATTTGATTCTATTGCTGAATGTGAAGACAGGGTCTAGCTGCATGTGTCCTGCTCTGTGTGTGAGATCAGGGACGATCTGCTTGAGGCCGATGTTGTGTAGTCTTTCCAGGAGGTCGTTGGTGTTGGTGTCGGTGAGGTCGTCCAGATGGAAGTCGAGGTCCCCAAGGAAGATGTAGCGTTAGGATTTGACAACGAGCGGTGTGATGAGTTCAGCTATGGTGTCTCTGAGGCCAGTTTGTGGTCCTGGCGGACTGAATGCAAGGGTGCCTCTGGTGGTGGTTTTGGTGTCACTGTGGAGCTGGAAATTGATGTGTTCCATGGTGGATGGGTGTGGTGTGATCATTGGTTATGGTGCAGGGGATTGATTCCTTGTGTACCATGGCGATGCAGCCTCCATGTCTGTTGGTGTTGTATCTTGTACCCAGTGGGAGTTGCAGAGGCGATGTCAGGGGCCGTAGTGTGGGTGAGCCACATCTCAGAGATGAAGTTTATGTCAGGGGTCAGGGTGGAGATGGTGTCCCAGATGTTGGTTGCGTGTTTGGAGATTGATCTGAAATTGATCAGGAGGCAGGTGAGTTGAACCGAATGGGTGTCGGCATCTGTGGTTGGCGTGGTGCTGTTCGATGGGTTAGTGATCGTATTGAAGTGGCCGTGGATGCAGGTGAACCGTCCCACTGTGGTGTGTGGTTATGGGAGGCAGTAGTTATTGTTGCGTGCTGGGTCCAGGGCACGGAGCTCTGCGGCAGAATTCTTGTGGGATTGCTGGGGACCAGGGTCCAGGCACTGACAGGCGCAGACGGGCTTGCCTTTGGCACGCCACTGCTTGGCCGCAATCTGGCCTCCATTAAGTAGCCCTGTGAGGTGGGAGCACCTGTTGGGGAGAGGGAAGGGCAGGGGCATGGGCACAAACATGGCGCAGGTGAGACCGGTGGGAACGAGCTGGGGCAGAGGCAAGCAGTCAAAACGGTACAGCAGTCAAAACACAATACAACAGTAGGGGAGAATGAGCAAACAGTTGGGCAGAATAGAACAACAATTGGGAAAAAATAGACAATTGGGCAATATAAACAAACAATTGAGCAGAATAGAACGACAATGTGAAAAATAACCAGACAGATGGGCAATATAAACAAACTATTGGGCAGAATAGAACAACAATTGGGCAGAAATGAACAGACAATTGGGCAATATAAACAGACAATTGGGCAAATTTAAATAGATAATTTGGGCTTACAATGCAGGAAAAGTGCAGCCAGCGATAGCGGGGGACCAGGGCTTGAACTTGGTGCCGGGTGATTCGGAGTGCTGGGGCGGCTGCTCTGACCTACTCAGCCTGCAGCTGGAGTGGTGACCAGGACCAAGGGGTGAAGAGCTATTCTAGCACTAAGAAGTGGCCTTTTGCAACATGCCGAAAAAGGCCAAGTTCCACAAAACAAATCAATTAAGTCAATAACATAAATAATTACATAAATCTAGGCATAATTCTCCATCTTATCTCAAAGATGTATTGACATGATAAGAAAATGTAACCAATAAGTCAGCAGACCTTCCAAATGGGAAGGGTAGGGAGATAATTTTGTAAACCAAAGGATGTGGCGATACGTATTCCTTGGAATTACACAATAAATAACAGAGTATCCCTCTGACTGAGGAGGAACAAATAAGGGGGATGGAGTGCATGCCAGGGCTACATGCCACCTAAGTGAAAGGTGGCAAAAAGGGAAATGTTCCTATATTATACACAACCCTCCCCCACTCTAGTAGTGGCATGCTTCATTTTTTTTGTTTGATCTTTTTTATTGACTTTTTTTAGAAAGATTATGCATATTACAAGCTTATATGGTACTAACAGGAGCAAGAGTTATATTCAAAAACGTATTATGCAAGATATTGTATAGTAGCAGATAGCACATGAACAAATTATAGCAAGTAACATTAACAGGTAATCTGTATACATACAAGAGATGCCCGCCTGTATGTTCGCATGTTGGATGTGGGCGCTGCTACTAATTCATTGTAACTGTGCTGCATCGCCAAAGGTTATTGATCAAACAGCTATATATATAATCCCAAAACTCGTAACATCAAATAATGGGGAGAGAAACGGAGAGGGCCTAGGTGGTGGAGGGGGCGCGCAGCCGTAACCACCGTGTCACATTTGCAAATTGGTTAAGCCTGTTGACATGGTCCTGCACTCGATTCTATTGTGTGTAATATTTGCTGCGCGCTCCGGGCCACACTGTATGATGGCTGCGGT
Organism: Triturus cristatus; assembly: GCF_964204655.1. Lineage (NCBI taxonomy): Eukaryota > Metazoa > Chordata > Amphibia > Caudata > Salamandridae > Triturus > Triturus cristatus. The sequence continues at coordinate 367,786,982 of NC_140594.1, read as the reverse complement.
GTCAGCAGGTGCGTGATTCAATGCATTCGGCGTTTGCCTTGTCTGTGGAATCTCCTAGAGCTAACGCTAGTTGAAGTGTCATTAGGATTATGTTTCAGGAAGCCGAGATTGGATATATTTCCGTAATCCAAGTGTTGGACCTGGCCTCGTGGCGTGGTCCTTAACCCCCTGGATTGTGGCCGTTCCCCGCCCCGGCCGTCACGGGCCACCCGTCTGGACTGCACCAAGGCCCTTCACCCGGAGCTGCACGTGGTCGCATACTCCTCGTGGCTCCGCCATCTTGTTGGCATCCACGTCACACCGTGCCCCCGCCGGCGCGACCCCGCTCAACCCGGCCTCGACCCCAGCGAAGCCCCGACATCGAGGCACCACGAACTGGCCAGGGGGTGCCGCAGGAACCATTCATCGCCCCGGCGGAGGACAGTATCGATGGGACCCCCAACTGTCCTCCCCTCTCGAGGTGTGATCACCCTGCAAACTCCCATGGGCCTGGCGCCTCTCCTGCTGGGCGTCTGGCCACCTCCACCCGGCCACTCCGCCCCCTCGGGCGCATAGGTCCGGACATCAAAGGGCTCCAGACCTATATCTGGGGCGACCCCACCACAGCTCGGGAGTTGTATCCCGGAGTCGAGAGCCCTGCTGATCGAATCGCGGCTGACCCTACGGAGACGAACTCTTGCCAGAACCATCACGAGCCCTGCTGACTGCGTCGCGGCTCCCTCTTGTGCACCCTTTCTGAACCACCTGGAACATCGGAGCCCTGCAGACGCTGTCGCGGCCCAACCTCGCTGAAACCTTCCTCGGAGCCCTGCTGACGACGTCGCGGCTCGAGCTGAGCAGAAACCATCTTGAGAGCCCTGCTGATTGAATCGCGGCTCTCCACGAACTGTACGCCAGAGCCCTGCTGACGCCGTCGCGGCTCGACCCCTCCGAGATCGGAGGTCCTCCAGCGTGAGGATAAGAACTGGGCCCCAGGTACCCTCGTACCACATTCCTGCCAAAGACTGTCCCGCTACCCCTACCCTTCCAAAGAGACATTGAGACTTTTGGTGGATCCCTCGATCCCTTCGTGTAAATATTGAACTCGTAACCTTTTATTGATGATAAAGAATTGCTTGTCTTGAGACAACCTCCTTGAGTCCGGTGTGGTGGTGTTACTGTGCTAGTACGGGATAGGAGAAGGATCTCTCAGGAGACTTCTCGGCAGCGCTCGGCTACTTCGTGCAGTGAGAGGGCCCCCCCTTGGTGGTCTCACCGACTCCTCGGGGTCCGCCTTCCAACATTTGGTGGCCAGCGACGGGATCCGAGCCGAACGCAGTACGTACCAGCCAGTACCCACTAGCTACCCATCCAAACGAATAGCATCATGAGCAGCCAGGAAAACAACGCGACAATGGAGTTCCAGCCCGAACGGCTGGAAGAATATACGCACAAAGAATTAAAACAGTTCTGCAGAGACAAAGGCATTGCAACCACCAGCCTCGGTACCAAGGAAGAGATGCAGAAAGCTCTGAGGGCATGGTTGGAGGCTGGGGCAGGCCCCTCCCAGGAAGAAGGGCCCTTGCCCCTGACGGAGACCACAGCAACCGCACTGACCCCGGCAACCGGAGGAAGAAAGAGCCTAGAAACCGGCCTCTCCGAGGAAGAAATACGAGAGCGGGAAAAGGTCCGGAGCCACGAACTAGAGCTCGCCCGACTGCGACTGGACGGCGAACTCCAGCTGGCAGAAAAGAAACTGGCCCTCGAGCAGCTACGCCTTCAAGAAGAAATAGAAGAGAAGAGACGACACCGGGAGTTGGAGGAAAAGAAACTAACTCTTGAGCACGAGCGCAGTCTCAAGGAGCTCGAGATCAAGGCCAAGAACGGAGGGACCAACACCCCCAGTACTAGAGACACTCTACCGCCCCCCCGAGGCCAAGGTGCATATCCCGAAGGAGGTCGTCAAGGAGTATTACAAGAATGACGATATCCAACAATGGTTCAAGGCCTACGAGGTGGCCATGACCTCCCATCGAGTGCCCCGAAAAGACTGGGGCGCAGGCCTGTGGGGGCGATTCCTGAGTGAAGGGCGGGACACGCTGCTCCAGCTACCGGAGGAGGTGATGACCTCCTACGATCACATGAAGGAGGCCCTGCTCACCCGCTACGGGCTAACAGCGGAGATGTACCGCCAGCGGTTCCGAGACTGCAAGAAAATCCCGGGTACCACATGGGTGGAATATGTGGACTTTTTCAGTCGGGCCCTAGAAGGGTGGATCAAAGGCAGCAAAGTAACCACCTACGGGCAACTGGTCGACCTCATCGTCTGGGAACATCTTTCCAACAATTGCTTCGTGGAACTGAGACAGCTCCTCCTCGACAGCAAAATGACCGACCCGCGAAAACTTGCCGTCGAGGCCGATCGATGGGTCAACTCCCGGGTCCCCCGGAGCTCAATGGGGGAGTACCAGAGGAACCCCAACGGACCCCCACGCCAGCGCGGTGGGGGGGGAGGGCCGAACAGGAACCGAGACCCTCCCGCTGGGGCCCCCAGGAGCCCCCCTCGAGGGCCACCGCAGCCACATCTCTCCCCGAGCCTAGCGCGAAGGGTGGGCCCGGCCCGACCCGGACCACGGCCACCAGTGACCTGCTATGGCTGCCAACAAACCGGACACTTTGCCAGCGACCCGGACTGCCCCCTGAACCGAAGAAACGGGGCCGGCGGGCCCCCGCCCCGGCAGCTGACAGCCGCCGCCTTGGGGGGAGAAGAGGAAGAAGAGGCCCTCGACCGAGAAAACACTGAGTGGGAGCCGGCAGCCATGTCCCTGGTCTGCCTGGGTAGCCGAGAGATGGTACCCTGCACCCCCATCCCAACCAACACCCAGAAGTACCGGCAGCAGGTCACGGTCAACGGACAACGGGCCGAAGCCCTTCGCGACACCGGCGCCAGTATCACCGCTGTCCGCTGCCACCTGGTGACCCCTGAACAGATTCTACCGAATGTGCTGTGCCCTGTGCGGACGGCCGACAACAGTGAAAGCCTATGCCAGATGGCCCTGGTCCCCTTCGAGTGGGGAGGGGTGACGGGCCTGCTGAAGGTGACAGTGCGCGACGACGCCCCGGTCGACTGCCTCCTGGGGAACGACTTGGAGAGTTCCCCCTGGGCTCAAGTAGAACGACGAGAGCACCTCCGAATGTTGGGACTGGCTGATTGGGCCTGCGCCATCACCCGGTCCATGACTGCCCAGGCCCCCCGCTCATCCTCGACCTCCGGGACTGCCCGACCCGAGGGGCTCACACCCCCTCCCGCCAGCAGCGAGGAGGAGGCGGACACCGACCCCGGGCCCAGCGAATCCTCCCCCGAAGAGATGGCTTCTCCGAGCGCCCTACCAGAGCTGACGCAATGGCAACATGAAGGGGGCCCCACCCGAGAGCAGTTCCAGCAAGAGCAACAGTCCTGTCCCTCTCTCGAAGGGGTCCGACAGCAGGCGACCGCGCAAGCCAACAGTGACCAGACCGGCACCCACTGGATCTACTGGGCCGAGGGCCTGTTGTACAGTGAACAGAAAGTGGCAGAACTCGGGGCCGGCCGCGTGTTGGTGGTCCCCCTCCGCTTCCGGGAGTTCCTTCTCAACCTGGCCCATGATGTGCCCCTCGCCGGACACTTGGGGCAAGACAAAACGTACAGTCGTCTGGTGACCCACTTCTACTGGCCCCGGATGCGGAGAGATGTGGACAACCACTGCCGGTCCTGCCAGACCTGCCAGACCTGCCAAGCCAGCGGAAAGACGGGGGGTCGGGTCAAGGCCCCCCTCCAGCCCTTTCCCGCCGTCAGCACCCCGTTTGAACGAGTCGGAATCGACATTGTGGGACCCCTGGACCCCCAAACCGCCCTGGGCCACCGCTTCATCCTGGTCCTCGTGGACCACGCCACCAGGTACCCGGAGGCGGTCCCGCTCAGAACTATAACGGCCCCTGTGGTAGGCCGGGCCTTGATGGGGATCTTCTCCCGAGTGGGATTCCCCAGCGAAGTGGTGAGCGACTGTGGCACGAACTTTATCTCCAGGTACATGCGGTCCCTGTGGCAACAATGCGGGGTCACATACAAGTTCACGACCCCATATCACCCTCAGGGGAACGGACTGGTTGAGCGGTTCAACCGAACATTGAAAGGGATGATCCAGGGCCTGGAAGAACCCCTCAGGCGGAAATGGGATGTCCTGCTGCCCTGCCTCCTGTTTGCCTATCGGGAGGTCCCGCAGAAGTCCCTGGGGTTCAGCCCGTTTGAACTATTGTATGGACACCCGGTCCGCGGACCACTCAGCCTGGTCAAGGAGGGCTGGGAGATGAAGCCCCGAGGCGCCCCTCCTGACGTCTACCGATACCTCCTGACCCTCCGAAACCAGACCCGCAAGTTCCGAGCCATAGCCGAAGCCAACCTCGAGGCCAGCCAGGAGGACATGAAGCGGTGGTACGATCGCAACACTTCTACTGTAGAATTCGAGCCAGGTCAGAAAGTATGGGTCATGGCCCCGGTCGAACCCGGCGCCCTCCAGGACAAGTGGACCGGGCCCTTCAAGGTGGTGGAGAAGAAAAGTCCCGTCACCTACCTGGTCGATCTGGAGTCCCCCCGGAACCCCCTCCGGGTCCTACATGCGAACAGGCTAAAACCCCACTTCGCCCGGACCGAACTGAGCCTGCTGCTGGCGACCGACGAGGGGGGCGAGGACGACTCCGAGCCCTTGCCCGACCTCTTGCAATCCGACATTCACGATGGATCGATCGAAGGGGTCCAACTCGCCTCGTCCCTGACCCCGGGGCAGCGCAACGACTGCCAGCGATTACTGCGGGACTACGCAGCCCTCTTCTCTCTCACCCCGGGGGTGACCCACTGGTGCGTCCACGACGTCGACACCGGGGAGAACCCCCCCATACGACACAGAGCCTACCGGGTGCCTGACCGAGTGCGGGCCTGCATCCAGGCCGAAGTAGCGAAGATGCTGGCCCTGGGGGTCATCGAGCCTTCCGACAGCCCGTGGGCCAGCCCTGTCGTCCTGGTGCCCAAGGCCGCAGCTCCCGGTCACCCCCCGGAGTTGCGATTCTGCGTGGACTACCGAGCCCTGAATGTAGTAACCAAGACGGACGCACACCCGATACCCCGGGCCGACGAACTGATCGACCGCCTAGAGGCCGCTCGCTACTTGAGCACGCTGGACCTCACCGCCGGGTACTGGCAAATCCAGCTCACCCCCGGCGCCCAAGAAAGATCCGCCTTTTCGACTCCGGATGGGCATTACCACTTTCGGGTGATGCCCTTCGGAATGAAGAACGCCCCGGCCACCTTCCAAAGACTGGTGAACAAGGTTTTGGCCGGGCTTGAGGCCTTCAGCGCGGCCTACTTAGATGACATTGCCGTGTACAGCAACCACTGGGCCGAGCACCTCCTCCACCTGGAGGCCGTCCTGGCCGCCCTCCAGCGGGCCGGGCTCACAATCAAGGCCAGCAAATGCCAAATCGGCCACGGATCCGTGACCTACCTGGGCCATCAAGTGGGGAGCGGGCAGGTGGCCCCCCTCCAAGCGAAGATAGATGCCATCCAGACCTGGGAACCCCCCACTACCCAGACCGCTGTCCGGGCCTTCCTGGGCCTCACCGGATACTACCGGCGGTTTATCCGGGACTATGGGAGCATTGTTGGCCCCCTCACAGAGTTAACGTCCAAAAAACAGCCCAAGAAGGTACACTGGACACCCCGCTGCCAAACAGCCTTCGACACCCTCAAAACGGCCATGTGTACTGCTCCGGTGCTGCAAGCCCCGGACTACCAGAAGGAGTTCGTGGTACAGACGGACGCCTCCGAGTATGGGATCGGGGCCGTCCTCTCCCAAACTGACGAAAGGGGGCTCGACAGACCAGTGGCCTTCATCAGCCGGCGACTACTGCCCCGGGAGCAACGCTGGAGCACTATTGAGCGCGAGGCCTTCGCTGTGGTGTGGGCCCTCAAGAAGCTCCGGCCCTACCTCTTTGGCGCCCACTTCCGGGTCCAGACCGACCACCGGCCCTTGCAATGGTTAATGCGAATGCGGGGCGAGAACCCCAAGCTGCTGCGATGGTCCATCTCGCTACAAGGGATGGACTTTGACGTCGAACACCGGGCCGGCAATGACCACGCCAACGCCGACGGCCTGTCCCGCTTCTTCCGCCTTGACGAGGAGAATCCCCAAGGAGATGGGTGACTCTCCATGCCTTCGGCTGGGGGGGACGCCTGTTGGACCTGGCCTCGTGGCGTGGTCCTTAACCCCCTGGATTGTGGCCGTTCCCCGCCCCGGCCGTCACGGGCCACCCGTCTGGACTGCACCAAGGCCCTTCACCCGGAGCTGCACGTGGTCGCATACTCCTCGTGGCTCCGCCATCTTGTTGGCATCCATGTCACACCGTGCCCCCGCCGGCGCGACCCCGCTCAACCCGGCCTCGACCCCAGCGAAGCCCCGACATCGAGGCACCACGAACTGGCCAGGGGGTGCCGCAGGAACCATTCATCGCCCCGGCGGAGGACAGTATCGATGGGACCCCCAACTGTCCTCCCCTCTCGAGGTGTGATCACCCTGCAAACTCCCATGGGCCTGGCGCCTCTCCTGCTGGGCGTCTGGCCACCTCCACCCGGCCACTCCGCCCCCTCGGGCGCATAGGTCCGGACATCAAAGGGCTCCAGACCTATATCTGGGGCGACCCCACCACAGCTCGGGAGTTGTATCCCGGAGTCGAGAGCCCTGCTGATCGAATCGCGGCTGACCCTACGGAGACGAACTCTTGCCGGAACCATCACGAGCCCTGCTGACTGCGTCGCGGCTCCCTCTTGTGCACCCTTTCTGAACCACCTGGAACATCGGAGCCCTGCAGACGCTGTCGCGGCCCAACCTCGCTGAAACCTTCCTCGGAGCCCTGCTGACGACGTCGCGGCTCGAGCTGAGCAGAAACCATCTTGAGAGCCCTGCTGATTGAATCGCGGCTCTCCACGAACTGTACGCCAGAGCCCTGCTGACGCCGTCGCGGCTCGACCCCTCCGAGATCGGAGGTCCTCCAGCGTGAGGATAAGAACTGGGCCCCAGGTACCCTCGTACCACATTCCTGCCAAAGACTGTCCCGCTACCCCTACCCTTCCAAAGAGACATTGAGACTTTTGGTGGATCCCTCGATCCCTTCGTGTAAATATTGAACTCGTAACCTTTTATTGATGATAAAGAATTGCTTGTCTTGAGACAACCTCCTTGAGTCCGGTGTGGTGGTGTTACTGTGCTAGTACGGGATAGGAGAAGGATCTCTCAGGAGACTTCTCGGCAGCGCTCGGCTACTTCGTGCAGTGAGAGGGCCCCCCCTTGGTGGTCTCACCGACTCCTCGGGGTCCGCCTTCCAACACCAAGGGTATCTTCCCTTTGAAGCGAGGCACCCTCAGCTTCAGCCCAGTTCATCATGGATTGGGACCAGCCTTTCAGTGTTGTGGGGGGAGGGAGGGGAGGTCTTCAGCTTTACAGCGTCTTGTAATAAGCCTCTTGGCCACCGCCAGGCCTAAATCTAAGAATCTGGAGGTAACTCTATGTTTCTTTCCCCTGGCGAATATTCCTGTGATACAGGCTTCCCATGTATGAGGGAGTACCCTATCAGTGCTTGTGGACAAAAGCTGTATCACTCCTCTCCAATAGTTGTGCAGCTTGGGGCACAACCATACCATAATCATTAGTCCGGCATCTTTCAGTTTACAGCATGGACAGCGTGCATCTGCTCTATTGAAGTACCTGTTAATTTTATCTGGGAAAAAGGATGCTCTGTGGACTATATAAAATTGAATCAGTTGACACCTGGCATTTTTGGGAATTAGTCTGGGGCTCTCCAGCATCATAGTTAATTCTTCAGGTGTGCACTGGCGTGCCAAGTCTACCTCCCATCCGCTGTGCAGGGGTTCCAAATCGGTTGCAGAGTTTTCACGAAATGCATCTGCAAACCATTTAATAAGATGTCGTCCCGTGCCCATCACATGTGTGTACTGGATCAGTAAATGCGTTTGCGGTTCCGGAGAGATGTTGCCCTAGTGGCGCCCCAGTGTGTTTATCCAAGAAACATGGTTTAAGAGAAGTCCAGGTCGGATTCCATACTCGCTAACCAGATCAGCAAATGTCTGCAGTGGTCCAGCTATATAAAAGCCTCTAGCGTGTGGATCCCTGCCTCATGCCAAGCTGTAAACTCTGCCATTCTGACCCTCCCCCCCCAGGCATACCCAGCAACGGACTAGCCGGTGCATAAGGTGTGATGTGTCTAGTGAGGTATAAGGCCCGACTGAAACATTTCTGAGATACCTGTACCAATAAGGGGAGCAATTTGTGTGGCCCAGTGCAAGGGTGGAAAATATATAAAAGCACATCTATTGTGTTTGGGGGACCGCACCCCGCTGTGTCAGCTAGATGTAATACACCTTCCAGAGAATCCCGCTATCCAGCCCCAACCTAATACGGGCGATTGAGCCGGCCTAGTACGCGCACGCGACTCGCCTTCATCCCGTTTTGAACTCCGAATCTATCTATCCTGGAGCCGCCATTGCAGCAGCCCCCGTTTCCTCGCCAAAGCTCTCCCTAAATGAACTTGCTGGCTAATAAGACTCTACCTAGCAGGCATGAATTGAATGTCCTGATGATGATCCGCTCATTCCCTCAATGGATCGAAACGCCGTCGACACTTTAATACACCTTATACATCAAAAACCTTTGTTGACTTCGCTGTAAAGGTGTTTCCTGCGATTTGTTTTCATGACACTGTGTATTGACCATGTGTAACAAACCAACAAGCTTTGTCTGAGCCCCCTGTTGTGTACTCTACTGGCTAAGTAGGACACAGGCTTGTGTCCCATTTTATGAATTGCTGTGGACAATTGTTTCTATTGCTTACAAGTAAATATCAGACCTCTGTCCGGCTGGACAGGTCAACTCAAAATAGTAACGATTGAGTCTATATTCATTGCCCGGCTTCCTATTTTCTCCTTTCTAGGGACCACTGTTGTCTACAATAATTGATTCCCAAGTTCCCTGGTCGACTGTTTTTGGATTCCCTTGTTGTTTTAGAATAAGCATGTCGCTTCAAGGCGCCTTGGGCCATAGTTGGTTTGCGGAGGTAATGGTGCTGTTTAGGAGTGGATTTCCCACTCGACTACCTTTTGCCTTAGAGTTGTACCGGCGGGAACGAGGTGATTGTGCTCAGAGTGGAGCATGCCAGGAGAGTCTGCAGAGTCCGCACAGAGTGCTGGTGCTCAGAGTGGCGCATGCCAGGAGAGTCGGCACAGAATGCTGGTGCTCAGAGTTGAGCATGCCAGGAGAGTCCGCACAGAGTGCTGGTGCTCAGAGTGGAGCATGCCAGGGGGGTCCACACAGAGTGCTGGTGCTCAGAGTGGAGCATGCCAGGAGAGTCCGCACAGAGTGCTGGTGCTCATAGTGGAACATGCCAGGAGGGTCCCAGGAGGGTCCGCACAGAGTGCTGGTGCTCAGAGTGGAGCATGCCAGGAGGGTCCGCACAGAGGGCTGGTGCTCACAGTGGAGCATGGCAGGAGAGTCCGAACAGAGTGCTGGTGCTCAGAGTGAAGCATGCCAGGAGGATCCCAGGAGGGTCCCCACAGAGTGCTGGTGCTCAGAGTGGAGCATGCCAGGAGGGTCCACACAGAGTGCTGGTGCTCAGACTGGAGCATGCCAGGAGAGTCCGCACAGAGTGCTGGTGCTCACAGTTGAGCATGCCAGGAGAGTCCGCATAGAGTGCTGGTGCTCACAGTGGAGCATGCCAGGAGAGTCCACACAGAGTGCTGGTGCTCAGACTGGAGCATGCCAGGAGGGTCCCAGGTGGGTCCGCACAGAGTGCTGGTGCTCAGAGTGGAGCATGGCAGGGGGGTCCGCACAGAGTGCTGGTGCTCAGACTGGAGCATGCCAGGAGGGTCCCAGGAGGGTCCGCACAGAGTGCTGGTGCTCAGACTGGAGCATGCCAAGAGGGTACCAGGAGGGTCCGCACAGAGTGCTGATGCTCAGAGTGGAGCATGCCAGGAGGGTCCACACAGAGTGCTGGTGCTCAGAGTGGAGCATGCCAGGAGGGTCCGCACAGAGGGCTGATGCTCACAGTGGAGCATGCCAGGAGAGTCTTCACAGAGTGCTGATGCTCAGACTGGAGCATGCCAGGAGGGTCCCAGGAGGGTCCGCACAGAGTGCGGGTGCTCAGAGTGGAGCATGCCAGGAGGGTCTGCACAGAGTGCTGGCGCTCAGAGTGGTGCTTGCCAGGAGAGTCCGCACAGAGTGCTGGTGCTCAGAGTGGAGCATGCCAGGAGGGTCCGCACAGAGTGCTGGTGCTCAGAGTGGAGCATGCCAGGAGGGTCTGCACAGAGTGCTGGTGCTCAGAGTGGTGCATGCCAGGAGGGTCTGCACAGAGTGCTGGTGCTCAGAGTGGTGCATGCCAGGAGAGTCCGCACAAAGTGCTGGTGCTCAGACTGGAGCATGCCAGGAGGGTCCCAGGAGGGTCCGCACAGAGTGCTAGTGCTCAGAGTGGAGCATGCCAGGAGGGTCCGCACAGAGGGCTGGTGCTCACGGTGGAGCATGCCAGGAGAGTCCGAACAGAGTGCTGGTGCTCAGAGTGAAGCATGCCAGGAGGGTCCCAGGAGGGTGCCCACAGAGTGCTGGTGCTCAGAGTGGAGAATGCCAGGAGATTCCACACAGAGTGCTGGTGCTCAGACTGAAGCATGCCAGGAGGGTCTCAGGAGGGTCCGCACAGAGTGCTGGTGCTCAGAGTGGAGCATGCCAGGAGGGTCCACACAGAGTGCTGGTGCTCAGAGTGAAGCATGCCAGGATGTCCCAGGAGGGTCTGCCCAGAGTGCTGGTGCTCAGAGTGAAGCATGCCAGGAGAGTCCGCACAGAGTGCTGGTGTTAGACGGACCGGGAGGGTCGGCCGAGGACAAGGGGAGAGGTCTCCGAGGAGAGCCGTCTCCAGCGATCGTACAGATAAATAACTTCCCCCCCACAGACAGATACCACACAAGGAGATGAGTTAGCGTTCTTTATAAGCACTTCTTACGGTACGATGGAAAGGTACAAGGAGGTCTGGACTCAGGGGTCCCCTCGATTCAAGTCTCTCAAGGTGGGAAAAGGGGGTAGCGGGATAGTCTGGTTACCAGTCTGGTAGTTGGGGTGGTATGGTGGGTAGCTCACAATCCTCGAGCTTGGTGGTCTAGCTGGTACGGGCCGCGGCAGCGCCAGCAGGTCCCAGTGAAGATGGTCGATACACGGTCCGCGGCAGCGCCAGCAGGTCCCAGTGAAGATGGTTGATGTACGGTCCGCGGCAGCGCCAGCAGGTCCCGGTGAAGATGGTCGTTACAACGGGCCGCGGCAGCGCCAGCAGGTCCCGACGAGGATGGATGTTGCAGAAGGCCGCGGCAGCGCCAGCAGGCAGGACGATAGTTCACAAGATAGGGCTACGGCAGCGCCAGTAGTCCGTCAAGGCTGAGTTCTCTCGGTGTCTCTCGACTCCAGGATACAACTACTTCCTGCTCCGGAGCTGCTCCAGTTATAGGGCAGGTGCCCTTTGATGTCCGGACCCTCGCACTTGGAGGTCGGAGGGTCCGGGATGAAGGTGTCCAGACACCCAGCGGGGGGGTGGAGCCGGTGCCTGGGGGAGCTGGAGGCGATCGTCACCTGGCGGGGGAGAGTCCTTGGCGCTTCGTTCTCCCATTGACCTGCCAAGTGGTCCGCTCACCTCCTGGGTGGATGGTGGTGCCGGGATGTCGGGACCGGCCAGGCCCAGGGTTAGGGTCGGGGGGAGGCCACGCGGCCTCATGGTGCAGGGCCCAAGATGGCGGCTTGACCCGGCCGAGGGAGCCGGTGGTGGCTTGGGCCCGTGATACATGGAGGTCCGATGGTAGGAGTCCCGTCGGGAGACGGGGTGCGGGTGATTCTCGTGGGTCACGCCTGGTGGGCCGGGGCTTGGGCCCTGTCAGGCGGGGAGGGAGCAAGCCCTTCGTGTGGCCTGTCCAACATGCGTCCCCCCCAGCTGAAGGCGGGGAGAGTCACCCATCTTCTTGGGGACTCTCCTCGTCGAGGCGGAAGAAGCGTGACAGGCCATCTGCGTTGGTGTGGTCTTGGCCCGGCCGGTGCTCCACGGTGAAGTCCATTCCCTGCAGGGAGATGGACCAGCGCAATAGTTTTGGGTTTTCCCCCCGCATCTGCATCAGCCACTGCAGGGGTCTATGGTCGGTTTGTACCCGGAAGTGGGTACCGAAGAGATAGGGCCGGAGCTTTTTGAGGGCCCACACCACTGCGAAGGCCTCCCTCTCGATTGTGCTCCAGCGCTGTTCTCGGGCCAGGAGACGTCGGCTGATGAAGGCCACCGGCTGGTCATGACCCTCGGGGTTCACTTGGGAAAGAACCGCTCCGATGCCGTGGTCGGAGGCGTCTGTCTGTACTACGAATTCCCGACTGTAATCGGGGGCCTGGAGCACAGGGGCGGTGCACAGGGCGGCCTTCAGCTTTTCGAAGGCCGCTTGACAATCGGGGGTCCAGTTAATCCGCTTCGGTTGGTTCTTGGACGTGAGACCCGTGAGGGGCCCCACAATGCTGCCGTAGTCCCTCACGAACCGCCGGTAGTAGCCGGTGAGCCCCAAGAAGGCTCGGACTTCGGTCTGGGTGACGGGGGGCTGCCAGGACTGGATGGCAGCAATCTTAAGTTGCAATGGGGCCACTAGCCCGCTCCCCACCTGGTGCCCCAGGTAGGTCACGGACCCTTGACCAATTTGGCATTTGCCGGCCTTAATCGTGAGGCCGGCCCGCTGGAGGGCCTGTAGGACCTCCTGGAGGTGGAGGAGGTGGTCGGACCAGTGGCGGCTGTATACAGCGATATCGTCCAGGTAGGCAGCGCTGAACTCTTCGAGCCCCGCCAAGACCTGGTTCACAAGACGTTGAAATGTAGCGGGGGCGTTCTTCATGCCGAAGGGCATGACCTTGAAGTGGTAGTGGCCATCGGGGGTAGAGAAGGCGGATCGTTCTTGAGCCCGGGGTGTGAGACCGATCTGCCAGTAGCCCGCTGTTAGGTCGAAGATACTGAGGTAGCGGGCGGCCCCCAGCCGGTCGATCAATTCATCCGCTCTGGGGATAGGATGAGCGTCGGTTCGGGTGACAGCGTTCAAGCCCCGGTAGTCGACGCAGAATCTCAGTTCAGGTGTGGTGCCGGGGGCAGCGGCTTTGGGGACCAATACAACCGGGCTGGCCCAGGGACTGTCCGAGGGCTCGATGACCCCGATCGTGAGCATTTTGGCCACTTCCTCTTGTATGCAGGCCCGTACCCGATCTGGTACGCGGTAGGCCCGGTGTCGGATAGGGGGACTGTCCCCGGTGTCCACGTCGTGCAAGCACCAAGGGGTGACCCCGGGAGTGAGGGAGAACAGTGAAGCGAACCGCAGCAGGAGGTCCCGGCAGCCCTGGCGTTGCTCTGGGGTGAGGGCATCGGAGAGCCGGACCCCGTCCACGGAACCGTCGTTCTCCTGAGTCTTCAGGAGATCCGGGAGGGGTTCGGAGTCCTCCTCTGCTCCACTGTCGGTAGCCATCAGGAGGCTGAGTTCTGAGCGCACAAAGTGTGGTTTGAGTCTGTTGGTGTGGAGGACCCGAAGGGGGTTCCGGGGGGTCCCCATGTCGATGAGGTAAGTGACGGGGCTTTTGCGCTCGACCACCTTGAAGGGCCCCGTCCACTTATCTTGCAAGGCACATGGTTCGGTGGGGGACATCACCCACACTTGTTGACCAGGTTCGAACTCGATGGAGGAGGCATTGTGGTCATACCATCTCTTCATGTCTTCCTGGCTGGCCTCGAGGTTCGCCTTGGCCATTTCCCTGAAGCGCCGGGTCTGATTACGCAGGGCCAGGAGGTACTTGAAGACGTCTGTAGGGGTCTTTGGGGGGGCCATCTCCCAACCTTCTTTGACTAGGCTGAGGGGCCCTCGCACAGGGTGCCCGTACAGGAGTTCGAAAGGGCTAAAACCGAGGGACTTCTGGGGAACTTCTCGGTAGGCGAAGAGGAGGCACGGGAGTAGTACATCCCACTGGCGACGGAGGGGCTCTTCCAATCCCCCAATCATCCCCTTGAGAGTGCGGTTGAATCGCTCCACTAGTCCGTTCCCTTGGGGGTGATAGGGGGTCGTGAAGCGGTAGGTGACCCCGCACTGTCGCCAGAGGGACTTCATGTATTTGGAGATGAAGTTCGTGCCTCGGTCGCTGACGACTTCTCGGGGGAAGCCCACCCGGGAGAAGATCCCCATTAGGGCCCGGCCAACCACCGGAGCTGTTACAGTTCGTAGAGGCACCGCCTCGGGGTAGCGGGTGGCGTGATCCACCAGTACCAGGATGAACCTATGTCCTTGTGCCGTGCAGGGGTCCAGGGGCCCCACAATGTCTATTCCTACCCTCTCGAACGGGGTGGTGACCACTGGGAAGGGTTGTAGAGGGGCCTTCAGCTTACGGCCACTCTTCCCGCTGGCCTGGCACGTGGGGCAGGACCGGCAGTGGTTCAGGACGTCGCTCCGCATCTTCGGCCAGAAAAAGTGGGTCACTAGGCGACTGTAAGTTTTGTCTTGGCCCAGGTGTCCAGCCAGGGGGACATCGTGGGCCAGGTTGAGCAGGAAGTCTCTGAAGCGGAGAGGTACCACCAGTACTCGACCGGCCCCTAGCTCTGCGATTCTCTGTTCGCTGTATAGCAGGTCGTTCTCCCAGTAGAACCAGTGAGTTCCGGTGGAGTCCCCTGCGCTCTGGGCGCTGGCTTGTTGGCGGAGTCCCTCGAGGGAGGGGCAGGTCTTTTGCTCCTGGCGGAACTGTTCTTGGGTGGGCCCCCCTTCTTGACGCCACTGAGCCAGGCCGGGGACTTCCTGGGGTTGCGCGTCCCCTTTGGTCGTTGGTTCCGGGGGGTTGGCCTCGTCGTTGTCTTCTACTGGGGCGACCGGGGGCGGAGGTGCTGGCCATTCCGGTTCTTCTGGTCGGGGAACGGCACGGGTGGCCATGGACCGGGTGGTTACGCAGGCCCAGTCCGGGAGGCCCAGCATCCCCAGGTGCTCTCTTCTCTCGACGGTGGCCCACGGGGAACTCTCAAGGTCATTCCCCAGGAGGCAGTCCACGGGGGCATCATCCCGGACCGTCACTTTCAACAGGCCGGAGACCCCTCCCCATTCGAAGGGGACGCAGGCCATTTGACACAGACTTTCGGAATTGTCGGCTGAGCGGACGGGGCAGAGAATGTTCGGCAGGATCTGCTCGGGTTTCACCAGGTGACAGCGGACGGCCGTCACACTGGCGCCTGTGTCACGTAAGGCCTCGGCCCGATGCCCATTAATGGTCACCCACTGACCGTATTTCCTGGTGTTGGCGGGTAGGGGAGCCCGCGGGACTATGTCTTTTCCCCCTAGGCACGCTAGAACCATGGCGGCCGTTTCCCACTCTTGCTGGGCCGGCTCATACTCTTCCTGTTCCTCTGATAGTCGTTCTTCCCCCAGGGCGGCGGCAGCGACCTGGCGGGGCTTGGGCGTTTGGTTCTGCGGGCAGCTCGGGTCATTGGCGTAATGGCCGACTCGCTGGCATCGGTGGCACGTGACATTGGCTCGGAACCCTGGACGCATCGGGGGGTTTCCCCGTCCGGCCGGGGGCGTGGTGCTGGCCACGGGGGTTGCCGGGAGGGGGTCTCTCCCTCGCCCCTGGCCTCCTCCTCCACCCCGAGGACGGTGCTGGCCTTGGTTGCTTCGGTTCTGCTCGTGTGGTCCTCTCCGGCCCACTCGGGTGCTCTCCCATCGGTCAGCTTCAGCGGCGAGCTGCCGGGGGTCAGTCAATTTACTGTCGAGGAGGTGCTGCCTGAGCTCGACGAAGCAGTTGTTCGACAGGTGTTCCCATACCATAAGGTTAAAGAGTTGTTCGTAGGTCGTTACATGGCTCCCCTTGATCCAACCCTCGAAGGCTCGGCTGAAATAGTTTACGTACTCCACCCAAGTTGTACCCGGGATCCGGGTGCAGTCTCTGAACCTCTGGCGGTACATCTCGGGTGTGAGGCCGTAGCGGGTGAGGAGGGCAGCCTTCATGTGGTCGTAGGACGACATTTGGTGATCTGGGAGCTGCAACAGGGCATCGCGACCTTCGTTGACGAACCTCCCCCATAGTCCAGCTCCCCAATCACTCCGGTCGATCCGGTGGGAGGTCATGGCGATCTCGTAGGCTTTGAACCACTGCTGTATGTCGTCTTCTCGGACATACTCTCGGACAACATCCTTGGGGATGTGGACTTTTTTCTCGGTGGCCCCTGGGGTGTGCGGTCGCTCAGGCACCCCCGGTTCTTTATTCTGTTTCCGAAGTTCTATTTCCGCCAGTTTGCGCTCGTGTTCGAGTGTTATTCTTTTTTCCTCAAGCTCTCTCTGTCTCTGTTTTTCTTCTCGTTCCTCTCGGAGCCGCAGATGCTCTAGATTTAGTTTCTGCTCGGCTAACTTCAGTTCACCGTCCATCTTGAGTCGTGCCATTTCCAACTCGTGTAATCTGTTCCTTTCTCTTTCCTGGATCTCCTCCTGCGAGAGGCCCGTTCCCCGCTCCTCTGGAGCCGTGGCGTTCCCCTCTGGTGCAACACTGTTTTGGTCGGAGGATCCGGTGATCCCAGTTTCTGCCCATGACTCAAGGGCGCGCTTCAAATCATCTTTGGTACTCAGGCCGGTGGTAGCAATGCCTAGTTCCATGCAGAATTGTTTAAGTTCGCGGTGGCTATATTCTTCCAACTTATCCATTTGGAACTTTTCAGTGGAACCGCTATCTTTGGCTGACATCGTGGTTTTGTCGTGGGGTGAGCTACTCTCTGTACGATTACGCGTTGATTCGGATCGCGCCGCTGGCCACCAATGTTAGACGGACCGGGAGGGTCGGCTGAGGACAAGGGGAGAGGTCTCCGAGGAGAGCCGTCTCCAGCGATCGTACAGATAAATAACTTCCCCCCCACAGACAGATACCACACAAGGAGATGAGTTAGCGTTCTTTATAAGCACTTCTTACGGTACGATGGAAAGGTACAAGGAGGTCTGGACTCAGGGGTCCCCTCGATTCAAGTCTCTCAAGGTGGGAAAAGGGGGTAGCGGGATAGTCTGGTTACCAGTCTGGTAGTTGGGGTGGTATGGTGGGTAGCTCACAATCCTCGAGCTTGGTGGTCTAGCTGGTACGGGCCGCGGCAGCGCCAGCAGGTCCCAGTGAAGATGGTCGATACACGGTCCGCGGCAGCGCCAGCAGGTCCCAGTGAAGATGGTTGATGTACGGTCCGCGGCAGCGCCAGCAGGTCCCGGTGAAGATGGTCGTTACAACGGGCCGCGGCAGCGCCAGCAGGTCCCGACGAGGATGGATGTTGCAGAAGGCCGCGGCAGCGCCAGCAGGCAGGACGATAGTTCACAAGATAGGGCTACGGCAGCGCCAGTAGTCCGTCAAGGCTGAGTTCTCTCGGTGTCTCTCGACTCCAGGATACAACTACTTCCTGCTCCGGAGCTGCTCCAGTTATAGGGCAGGTGCCCTTTGATGTCCGGACCCTCGCACTTGGAGGTCGGAGGGTCCGGGATGAAGGTGTCCAGACACCCAGCGGGGGGGTGGAGCCGGTGCCTGGGGGAGCTGGAGGCGATCGTCACCTGGCGGGGGAGAGTCCTTGGCGCTTCGTTCTCCCATTGACCTGCCAAGTGGTCCGCTCACCTCCTGGGTGGATGGTGGTGCCGGGATGTCGGGACCGGCCAGGCCCAGGGTTAGGGTCGGGGGGAGGCCACGCGGCCTCATGGCGCAGGGCCCAAGATGGCGGCTTGACCCGGCCGAGGGAGCCGGTGGTGGCTTGGGCCCGTGATACATGGAGGTCCGAGGGTAGGAGTCCCGTCGGGAGACGGGGTGCGGGTGATTCTCGTGGGTCACGCCTGGTGGGCCGGGGCTTGGGCCCTGTCAGGCGGGGAGGGAGCAAGCCCTTCGTGTGGGCTGTCCAACAGCTGGTGCTCAGACTGGAGCATGCCAGGAGGGTCCGCACAGAGTGCTGGTGCTCAGACTGGAGCATGCCAGGAGAGTCCGCACAGAGTGCTGGTGCTCACAGTTGAGCATGCCAGGAGAGTCCGCACAGAGTGCTGGTGCTCACAGTGGAGCATGCCAGGAGAGTCCACACAGAGTGCTGGTGCTCAGACTGGAGCATGACAGTAGGGTACCAGGAGGGTCCGCACAGAGTGCTGGTGCTCAGAGTGGAGCATGCCAGGAGGTTCCCAGGAGGGTCCGCACAGAGTGCTGGTGCTCAGAGTGGAGCATGCCAGGAGGGTCCGCACAGAGTGCTGGTGCTCAGACTGGAGCATGCCAGGAGTGTCCCAGGAGGGTCCGCACAGAGTGCTGGTGCTCAGAGTGTAGCATGCCAGGAGAGTCTGCACAGAGTGCTGGTGCTCAGAGTGGAGCATGCCAGGAGGGTCCCAGGAGGGTCCGCACAGAGTGCTGGTGGTCAGAGTGGAGCATGCCAGGAGGGTCCGCACAGAGTGCTGGTGCTCAGAGTGTAGCATGCCAGGAGAGTCCACACAGAGTGCTGGCGCTCAGAGTGGAGCATGCCAGGAGGGTCCGCACAGAGTGCTGGTGCTCAGAGTGGAGCATGCCAGGAGAGTCCGCAGAGTATGCTGGTGCTCAGAGTGGAGCATGCCAGGAGAGTCCGCACAGAGTGCTGGTGCTCAGAGTGTAGCATGCCAGGAGAGTCCGCACAGAGTGCTGGTGCTCAGAGTGGAGCATGCCAGGAGGGTCCGCACAGAGTGCTGGTGCTCAAAGAGGAGCATGCCAGGAGAGTCCGCACAGAGTGCTGGTGCTCAGAGTTGAGCATGCCAGGAGAGTCCGCACAGAGTGTTGGTGCTCAGAGTGGAGCATGCCAGGAGAGTCTGCACAGAGTGCTGGTGCTCAGAGAGGAGCCTGCCAGGAGAGTCCGCGCAGAGTGCTGGTGCTCAGAGTGGAGTTTGCCAGGTGAGTCCGCACAGAGTGCTGGTGCTCAGAGTGTAGCATGCCAGGAGAGTCCGCACAGAGTTCTGGTGCTCAGAGTAGAGCATGCCAGGAGGGTCCGCACAGAGTGCTGGTGCTCAGAGTGGAGCATGCCAGGAGAGTCCGCACAGAGTGCTGGTGCTCAGAGTTGAGCATGCCAGGAGAGTCCGCACAGAGTGTTGGTGCTCAGAGTGGAGCATGCCAGGAGAGTCTGCGCAGAGTGCTGGTGTTCAGAGTGGAGCCTGCCAGAAGAGTCTGCGCAGAGTGCTGGTGCTCAGAGTGGAGCATGCCAGGAGGGTCCGCACAGAGTGCTGGTGCTCAGAGTGGAGCATGCCAGGAGGGTCCGCACAGAGTGCTGGTGCTCAGAGTGGAGCATGCCGGGAGGGTCCGCACAGAGTGCTGGTGCTCAGAGTGGAGCATGCCAGGAGGGTCCTAGGATGGTCCGCACAGAGTGCTGGTGCTCAGAGTGGAGCATGCCAGGAGAGTCCGCACAGAGTGCTGGTGCTCAGAGTGGAGCATGCCACGAGAGTCTGCGCAGGGTGCTGTTGCTCAGAGCGGAGCCTGCCAGGAGAGTCCACTCAGAGTGCTGGTGCTCAGAGTGGAGCATGCCAGGAGGGTCAGCACAGAGTGCTGGTGCTCAGAGTGGAGCATGTCTGGAGAGTCCACGCAGAGTGCAGGTGCTCACAGTGGAGCATGCCAGGAGGGTCCCAGGAGGGTCCGCACAGAGTGCAGGTGCTCAAAATGGAGCCTGCCAGGGGAGTCCGCGCAGAGTGCTGGTGCTCAGAGTGGAGCATGCCAGGGGGGTCCACACAGAGTGCTGGTGCTCAGAGTGGAGCATGCCAGGAGAGTCCGCACAGAGTGCTGGTGCTCATAGTGGAACATGCCAGGAGGGTCCCAGGAGGGTCCGCACAGAGTGCTGGTGCTCAGAGTGGAGCATGCCAGGAGGGTCCACACAGAGGGCTGGTGCTCACAGTGGAGCATGGCAGGAGAGTCCAAACAGAGTGCTGGTGCTCAGAGTGAAGCATGCCAGGAGGATCCCAGGAGGGTCCCCACAGAGTGCTGGTGCTCAGAGTGGAGCATGCCAGGAGGGTCCACACAGAGTGCTGGTGCTCAGAGTGGAGAATGCCAGGAGATTCCACACAAAGTGCTGGTGCTCAGACTGGAGCATGCCAGGAGGGTCCCAGGAGGGTCCGCACAGAGTGCTGGTGCTCAGAGTGGAGCATGCCAGGAGGGTCCACACAGAGTGCTGGTGCTCAGAGTGGAGCATGCCAGGAGGGTCCGCCCAGAGTGTTGGTGCTCAGAGTGAAGCATGCCAGGAGAGTCCGCACAGAGTGCTGGTGCTCAGACTGGAGCATGCCAGGAGGGTCCGCACAGAGTGCTGGTGCTCAGACTGGAGCATGCCAGGAGAGTCCGCAGAGAGTGCTGGTGCTCACAGTTGAGCATGCCAGGAGAGTCCGCATAGAGTGCTGGTGGTCACAGTGGAGCATGCCAGGAGAGTCCACACAGAGTGCTGGTGCTCAGACTGGAGCATGCCAGGAGGGTCCCAGGTGGGTCCGCACAGAGTGCTGGTGCTCAGAGTGGAGCATGGCAGGAGGGTCCGCACAGAGTGCTGGTGCTCAGACTGGAGCATGCCAGGAGGGTCCCAGGAGGGTCCGCACAGAGTGCTGGTGCTCAGACTGGAGCATGCCAAGAGGGTACCAGGAGGGTCCGCACAGAGTGCAGATGCTCAGAGTGGAGCATGCCAGGAGGGTCCGCACAGAGTGCTGGTGCTCAGAGTGGAGCATGCCAGGAGGGTCCGCACAGAGGGCTGATGCTCACAGTGGAGCATGCCAGGAGAGTCTTCACAGAGTGCTGATGCTCAGACTGGAGCATGCCAGGAGGGTCCCAGGAGGGTCCGCACAGAGTACGGGTGCTCAGAGTGGAGCATGCCAGGAGAGTCCGCACAGAGTGCTGGTGCTCATAGTGGAACATGCCAGGAGGGTCCCAGGAGGGTCCGCACAGAGTGCTGGTGCTCAGAGTGGAGCATGCCAGGAGGGTCCGCACAGAGGGCTGGTGCTCACAGTGGAGCATGGCAGGAGAGTCCGAACAGAGTGCTGGTGCTCAGAGTGAAGCATGCCAGGAGGATCCCAGGAGGGTCCCCACAGAGTGCTGGTGCTCAGAGTGGAGAATGCCAGGAGATTCCACACAGAGTGCTGGTGCTCAGACTGGAGCATGCCAGGAGGGTCCGCACAGAGTGCTGGTGCTCAGACTGGAGCATGCCAGGAGAGTCCGCACAGAGTGCTGGTGCTCACAGTTGAGCATGCCAGGAGAGTCCGCATAGAGTGCTGGTGCTCACAGTGGAGCATGCCAGGAGAGTCCACACAGAGTGCTGGTGCTCAGACTGGAGCATGCCAGGAGGGTCCCAGGTGGGTCCGCACCGAGTGCTGGTGCTCAGAGTGGAGCATGGCAGGAGGGTCCGCACAGAGTGCTGGTGCTCAGACTGGAGCATGCCAGGAGGGTCCCAGGAGGGTCCACACAGAGTGCTGGTGCTCAGACTGGAGCATGCCAAGAGGGTACCAGGAGGGTCCGCACAAAGTGCTGATGCTCAGAGTGGAGCATGCCAGGAGGGTCCGCACAGAGTGCTGGTGCTCAGAGTGGAGCATGCCAGGAGGGTCCGCACAGAGGGCTGATGCTCACAGTGGAGCATGCCAGGAGAGTCTTCACAGAGTGCTGATGCTCAGACTGGAGCATGCCAGGAGGGTCCCAGGAGGGTCCGCACAGAGTGCGGGTGCTCAGAGTGGAGCATGCCAGGAGGGTCTGCACAGAGTGCTGGTGCTCAGAGTGGTGCTTGCCAGGAGAGTCCGCACAGAGTGCTGGTGCTCAGAGTGGAGCATGCCAGGAGGGTCCGCACAGAGTGCTGGTGCTCAGAGTGGAGCATGCCAGGAGGGTCCGCACAGAGTGCTGGTGCTCAGAGTGGAGCATGCCAGGAGAGTCCGCACAGAGTGCTGGTGCTCAGAGTTGAGCATGCCAGGAGAGTCCGCACAGAGTGTTGGTGCTCAGAGTGGAGCATGCCAGGAGAGTCTGCGCAGACTGCTGGTGTTCAGAGTGGAGCCTGCCAGGAGAGTCTGCGCAGAGTGCTGGTGCTCAGAGTGGAGAATGCCAGGAGGGTCCGCACAGAGTGCTGGTGCTCAGAGTGGAGCATGCCAGGAGGGTCCACACAGAGTGCTGGTGCTCAGAGTGGAGCATGCCGGGAGGGTCCGCACAGAGTGCTGGTGCTCAGAGTGGAGCATGCCAGGAGGGTCCTAGGAGGGTCCGCACAGAGTGCTGGTGCTCAGAGTGGAGCATGCCAGGAGAGTCCGCACAGAGTGCTGGTGCTCAGAGTGGAGCATGCCACGAGAGTCTGCGCAGAGTGCTGTTGCTCAGAGCGGAGCCTGCCAGGAGAGTCCACTCAGAGTGCTGGTGCTCAGAGTGGAGCATGCCAGGAGGGTCAGCACAGAGTGCTGGTGCTCAGAGTGAAGCATGTCTGGAGAGTCCACGCAGAGTGCTGGTGCTCACAGTGGAGCATGCCAGGAGGGTCCCAGGAGGGTCCGCACAGAGTGCAGGTGCTCAAAATGGAGCCTGCCAGGGGAGTCCGCGCAGAGTGCTGGTGCTCAGAGTGGAGCATGCCAGGGGGGTCCACACAGAGTGCTGGTGCTCAGAGTGGAGCATGCCAGGAGAGTCCGCACAGAGTGCTGGTGCTCATAGTGGAACATGCCAGGAGGGTCCCAGGAGGGTCCGCACAGAGTGCTGGTGCTCAGAGTGGAGCATGCCAGGAGGGTCCGCACAGAGGGCTGGTGCTCACAGTGGAGCATGGCAGGAGAGTCCGCATAGAGTGCTGGTGCTCACAGTGGAGCATGCCAGGAGAGTCCACACAGAGTGCTGGTGCTCAGAGTGAAGCATGCCAGGAGGGTCCCAGGAGGGTCCGCACAGAGTACGGGTGCTCAGAGTGGAGCATGCCAGGAGAGTCCGCACAGAGTGCTGGTGCTCATAGTGGAACATGCCAGGAGGGTCCCAGGAGGGTCCGCACAGAGTGCTGGTGCTCAGAGTGGAGCATGCCAGGAGGGTCCGCACAGAGGGCTGGTGCTCACAGTGGAGCATGGCAGGAGAGTCCGAACAGAGTGCTGGTGCTCAGAGTGAAGCATGCCAGGAGGATCCCAGGAGGGTCCCCACAGAGTGCTGGTGCTCAGAGTGGAGAATGCCAGGAGATTCCACACAGAGTGCTGGTGCTCAGACTGGAGCATGCCAGGAGGGTCCGCACAGAGTGCTGGTGCTCAGACTGGAGCATGCCAGGAGAGTCCGCACAGAGTGCTGGTGCTCACAGTTGAGCATGCCAGGAGAGTCCGCATAGAGTGCTGGTGCTCACAGTGGAGCATGCCAGGAGAGTCCACACAGAGTGCTGGTGCTCAGACTGGAGCATGCCAGGAGGGTCCCAGGTGGGTCCGCACCGAGTGCTGGTGCTCAGAGTGGAGCATGGCAGGAGGGTCCGCACAGAGTGCTGGTGCTCAGACTGGAGCATGCCAGGAGGGTCCCAGGAGGGTCCACACAGAGTGCTGGTGCTCAGACTGGAGCATGCCAAGAGGGTACCAGGAGGGTCCGCACAAAGTGCTGATGCTCAGAGTGGAGCATGCCAGGAGGGTCCGCACAGAGTGCTGGTGCTCAGAGTGGAGCATGCCAGGAGGGTCCGCACAGAGGGCTGATGCTCACAGTGGAGCATGCCAGGAGAGTCTTCACAGAGTGCTGATGCTCAGACTGGAGCATGCCAGGAGGGTCCCAGGAGGGTCCGCACAGAGTGCGGGTGCTCAGAGTGGAGCATGCCAGGAGGGTCTGCACAGAGTGCTGGTGCTCAGAGTGGTGCTTGCCAGGAGAGTCCGCACAGAGTGCTGGTGCTCAGAGTGGAGCATGCCAGGAGGGTCCGCACAGAGTGCTGGTGCTCAGAGTGGAGCATGCCAGGAGGGTCCGCACAGAGTGCTGGTGCTCAGAGTGGAGCATGCCAGGAGAGTCCGCACAGAGTGCTGGTGCTCAGAGTTGAGCATGCCAGGAGAGTCCGCACAGAGTGTTGGTGCTCAGAGTGGAGCATGCCAGGAGAGTCTGCGCAGACTGCTGGTGTTCAGAGTGGAGCCTGCCAGGAGAGTCTGCGCAGAGTGCTGGTGCTCAGAGTGGAGAATGCCAGGAGGGTCCGCACAGAGTGCTGGTGCTCAGAGTGGAGCATGCCAGGAGGGTCCACACAGAGTGCTGGTGCTCAGAGTGGAGCATGCCGGGAGGGTCCGCACAGAGTGCTGGTGCTCAGAGTGGAGCATGCCAGGAGGGTCCTAGGAGGGTCCGCACAGAGTGCTGGTGCTCAGAGTGGAGCATGCCAGGAGAGTCCGCACAGAGTGCTGGTGCTCAGAGTGGAGCATGCCACGAGAGTCTGCGCAGAGTGCTGTTGCTCAGAGCGGAGCCTGCCAGGAGAGTCCACTCAGAGTGCTGGTGCTCAGAGTGGAGCATGCCAGGAGGGTCAGCACAGAGTGCTGGTGCTCAGAGTGAAGCATGTCTGGAGAGTCCACGCAGAGTGCTGGTGCTCACAGTGGAGCATGCCAGGAGGGTCCCAGGAGGGTCCGCACAGAGTGCAGGTGCTCAAAATGGAGCCTGCCAGGGGAGTCCGCGCAGAGTGCTGGTGCTCAGAGTGGAGCATGCCAGGGGGGTCCACACAGAGTGCTGGTGCTCAGAGTGGAGCATGCCAGGAGAGTCCGCACAGAGTGCTGGTGCTCATAGTGGAACATGCCAGGAGGGTCCCAGGAGGGTCCGCACAGAGTGCTGGTGCTCAGAGTGGAGCATGCCAGGAGGGTCCGCACAGAGGGCTGGTGCTCACAGTGGAGCATGGCAGGAGAGTCCGCATAGAGTGCTGGTGCTCACAGTGGAGCATGCCAGGAGAGTCCACACAGAGTGCTGGTGCTCAGAGTGAAGCATGCCAGGAGGATCCCAGGAGGGTCCCCACAGAGTGCTGGTGCTCAGAGTGGAGCATGCCAGGAGGGTCCACACAGAGTGCTGGTGCTCAGAGTGGAGAATGCCAGGAGATTCCACACAGAGTGCTGGTGCTCAGACTGGAGCATGCCAGGAGGGTCCCAGGAGGGTCCGCACAGAGTGCTGGTGCTCAGAGTGGAGCATGCCAGGAGGGTCCACACAGAGTGCTGGTGCTCAGAGTGGAGCATGCCAGGAGGGTCCGCCCAGAGTGTTGGTGCTCAGAGTGAAGCATGCCAGGAGAGTCCGCACAGAGTGCTGGTGCTCAGACTGGAGCATGCCAAGAGGGTCCGCACAGAGTGCTGGTGCTCAGACTGGAGCATGCCAGGAGAGTCCGCACAGAGTGCTGGTGCTCACAGTTGAGCATGCCAGGAGAGTCCGCATAGAGTGCTGGTGCTCACAGTGGAGTATGCCAGGAGAGTCCACACAGAGTGCTGGTGCTCAGACTGGAGCATGCCAGGAGGGTCCCAGGTGGGTCCGCACAGAGTGCTGGTGCTCAGAGTGGAGCATGGCAGGAGGGTCCGCACAGAGTGCTGGTGCTCAGACTGGAGCATGCCAGGAGGGTCCCAGGAGGGTCCGCACAGAGTGCTGGTGCTCAGACTGGAGCATGCCAAGAGGGTACCAGGAGGGTCCGCACAGAGTGCTGATGCTCAGAGTGGAGCATGCCAGGAGGGTCCGCACAGAGTGCTGGTGCTCAGAGTGGAGCATGCCAGGAGGGTCCGCACAGAGGGCTGATGCTCACAGTGGAGCATGCCAGGAGAGTCTTCACAGAGTGCTGATGCTCAGACTGGAGCATGCCAGGAGGGTCCCAGGAGGGTCCGCACAGAGTGCGGGTGCTCAGAGTGGAGCATGCCAGGAGGGTCTGCACAGAGTGCTGGTGCTCAGAGTGGTGCTTGCCAGGAGAGTCCGCACAGAGTGCTGGTGCTAAGAGTGGAGCATGCCAGGAGGGTCTGCACAGAGTGCTGGTGCTCAGAGTGGAGCATGCCAGGAGGGTCTGCACAGAGTGCTGGTGCTCAGAGTGGTGCATGCCAGGAGAGTCCGCACAAAGTGCTGGTGCTCAGAGTGGAGCATGCCAGGAGGGTCCGCACAGAGGGCTGGTGCTCACGGTGGAGCATGCCAGGAGAGTCCGAACAGAGTGCTGGTGCTCAGAGTGAAGCATGCCAGGAGGGTCCACACAGAGTGCTGGTGCTCAGAGTGGAGCATGCCAGGAGGGTCCACACAGAGTGCTGGTGCTCAGACTGGAGCATGCCAGGAGGGTCCGCACAGAGTGCTAGTGCTCAGAGTGGAGCATGCCAGGAGGGTCCGCACAGAGGGCTGGTGCTCACGGTGGAGCATGCCAGGAGAGTCCGAACAGAGTGCTGGTGCTCAGAGTGAAGCATGCCAGGAGGGTCCCAGGAGGGTGCCCAAAGAGTGCTGGTGCTCAGAGTGGAGAATGCCAGGAGATTCCACACAGAGTGCTAGTGCTCAGACTGGAGCATGCCAGGAGGGTCTCAGGAGGGTCCGCACAGAGTGCTGGTGCTCAGAGTGGAGCATGCCAGGAGGGTCCACACAAAGTGCTGGTGCTCAGAGTGAAGCATGCCAGGAGGTCCTAGGAGGGTCTGCCCAGAGTGCTGGTGCTCAGAGTGAAGCATGCCTGGAGAGTCCGCACAGAGTGCTGGTGCTCAGACTGGAGCATGCCAGGAGGGTCCGCACAGAGTGCTGGTGCTCAGACTGGAGCATGCCAGGAGAGTCCGCACAGAGTGCTGGTGCTCACAGTTGAGCATGCCAGGAGAGTCCGCACAGAGTGCTGGTGCTCACAGTGGAGCATGCCAGGAGAGTCCACACAGAGTGCTGGTGCTCAGACTGGAGCATGCCAGGAGGGTCCCAGGAGGGTCCGCACAGAGTGCTGGTGCTCAGAGTGGAGCATGGCAGGAGGGTCCGCACAGAGTGCTGGTGCTCAGACTGGAGCATGCCAGGAGGGTCCCAGGAGGGTCCGCACAGAGTGCTGGTGCTTAGACTGGAGCATGCCAGGAGGGTCCGCACAGAGTGCTGGTGCTCAGAGTGGAGCATGGCAGAAGGGTCCGCACAGAGTGCTGGTGCTCAGACTGGAGCATGCCAAGAGGGTACCAGGAGGGTCCGCACAAAGTGCTGATGCTCAGAGTGGAGCATGCCAGGAGGGTCCGCACAGAGTGCTGGTGCTCAGAGTGGAGCATGCCAGGAGGGTCCGCACAGAGGGCTGATGCTCACAGTGGAGCATGCCAGGAGAGTCTTCACAGAGTGCTGATGCTCAGACTGGAGCATGCCAGGAGGGTCCCAGGAGGGTCCGCACAGAGTGCGGGTGCTCAGAGTGGAGCATGCCAGGAGGGTCTGCACAGAGTGCTGGTGCTCAGAGTGGTGCTTGCCAGGAGAGTCCGCACAGAGTGCTGGTGCTCAGAGTGGAGCATGCCAGGAGGGTCCGCACAGAGTGCTGGTGCTCAGAGTGGAGCATGCCAGGAGGGTCCGCACAGAGTGCTGGTGCTCAGAGTGGAGCATGCCAGGAGAGTCCGCACAGAGTGCTGGTGCTCAGAGTGGAGCATGTCTGGAGAGTCCACGCAGAGTGCTGGTGCTCACAGTGGAGCATGCCAGGAGGGTCCCAGGAGGGTCCGCACAGAGTGCAGGTGCTCAAAATGGAGCCTGCCAGGGGAGTCCGCGCAGAGTGCTGGTGCTCAGAGTGGAGCATGCCAGGGGGGTCCACACAGAGTGCTGGTGCTCAGAGTGGAGCATGCCAGGAGAGTCCGCACAGAGTGCTGGTGCTCATAGTGGAACATGCCAGGAGGGTCCCAGGAGGGTCCGCACAGAGTGCTGGTGCTCAGAGTGGAGCATGCCAGGAGGGTCCGCACAGAGGGCTGGTGCTCACAGTGGAGCATGGCAGGAGAGTCCGCATAGAGTGCTGGTGCTCACAGTGGAGCATGCCAGGAGAGTCCACACAGAGTGCTGGGGCTCAGAGTGAAGCATGCCAGGAGGATCCCAGGAGGGTCCCCACAGAGTGCTGGTGCTCAGAGTGGAGCATGCCAGGAGGGTCCACACAGAGTGCTGGTGCTCAGAGTGGAGAATGCCAGGAGATTCCACACAGAGTGCTGGTGCTCAGACTGGAGCATGCCAGGAGGGTCCCAGGAGGGTCCGCACAGAGTGCTGGTGCTCAGAGTGGAGCATGCCAGGAGGGTCCACACAGAGTGCTGGTGCTC
Source organism: Triturus cristatus (assembly GCF_964204655.1). Lineage (NCBI taxonomy): Eukaryota > Metazoa > Chordata > Amphibia > Caudata > Salamandridae > Triturus > Triturus cristatus. The sequence continues at coordinate 367,758,745 of NC_140594.1, read as the reverse complement.
AGAGTGGAGCATGCCAGGAGGGTCCGCCCAGAGTGTTGGTGCTCAGAGTGAAGCATGCCAGGAGAGTCCGCACAGAGTGCTGGTGCTCAGACTGGAGCATGCCAGGAGGGTCCGCACAGAGTGCTGGTGCTCAGACTGGAGCATGCCAGGAGAGTCCGCACAGAGTGCTGGTGCTCACAGTTGAGCATGCCAGGAGAGTCCGCATAGAGTGCTGGTGCTCACAGTGGAGCATGCCAGGAGAGTCCGCACAGAGTGCTGGTGCTCAGACTGGAGCATGCCAGGAGGGTCCCAGGTGGGTCCGCACAGAGTGCTGGTGCTCAGAGTGGAGCATGGCAGGAGGGTCCGCACAGAGTGCTGGTGCTCAGACTGGAGCATGCCAGGAGGGTCCCAGGAGGGTCCGCACAGAGTGCTGGTGCTCAGACTGGAGCATGCCAAGAGGGTACCAGGAGGGTCCGCACAGAGTGCTGATGCTCAGAGTGGAGCATGCCAGGAGGGTCCGCACAGAGTGCTGGTGCTCAGAGTGGAGCATGCCAGGAGGGTCCCAGGAGGGTCCGCACAGAGTGCGGGTGCTCACAGTTGAGCATGCCACGAGAGTCCGCATAGAGTGCTGGTGCTCACAGTGGAGCATGCCAGGAGAGTCCACACAGAGTGCTGGTGCTCAGACTGGAGCATGCCAGGAGGGTCCCAGGAGTCGAGAGACACCGAGAGAACTCAGCCTTGACGGACTACTGGCGCTGCCGTAGCCCTACCTTGGGAACTATCGTCCTGCCTGCTGGCGCTGCCGCGGCCTTCTGCAACATCCATCCTCGTCGGGACCTGCTGGCGCTGCCGCGGCCCGTTGTAACGACCATCTTCACCGGGACCTGCTGGCGCTGCCGCGGACCGTGTAACGACCATCTTCACCGGGACCTGCTGGCGCTGCCGCGGACCGTGTATCGACCATCTTCACCGGGACCTGCTGGCGCTGCCGCGGCCCGTCCCAGCTAGAACACCGAGCTCGAGGATTGTGAGCTATCCACCATACCATCTCAACTACCAGACTGGTAACCAGACTGTCCCGCTACCCCCTTTCCCCACCTTGAGAGACTTGAATCGAGGGGACCCCTGAGTCCAGACCTCCTTGTACCATTTCATCGTACCGTAAGAAATTGCCTATAAAGAACGCTGAATCTTCTCCTTGTGTGGTGCCTGTCTGTGGGGGGGAAGTTATTTATCTGTACGACCGCTGGAGACAGCTCTCCCCGGAGACCTCTCCCATTGTCCTCGGCCGACCCTCCCGGTCCGTCTAACATGGAGCATGCCACGAGAGTCTGCGCAGAGTGCTGTTGCTCAGAGCGGAGCCTGCCAGGAGAGTCCACTCAGAGTGCTGGTGCTCAGAGTGGAGCATGCCAGGAGGGTCAGCACAGAGTTCTGGTGCTCAGAGTGGAGCATGTCTGGAGAGTCCACGCAGAGTGCTGGTGCTCACAGTGGAGCATGCCAGGAGGGTCCCAGGAGGGTCCGCACAGAGTGCAGGTGCTCAAAATGGAGCCTGCCAGGGGAGTCCGCGCAGAGTGCTGGTGCTCAGAGTGGAGCATGCCAGGGGGGTCCACACAGAGTGCTGGTGCTCAGAGTGGAGCATGCCAGGAGAGTCCGCACAGAGTGCTGGTGCTCATAGTGGAACATGCCAGGAGGGTCCCAGGAGGGTCCGCACAGAGTGCTGGTGCTCAGAGTGGAGCATGCCAGGAGGGTCCGCACAGAGGGCTGGTGCTCACAGTGGAGCATGGCAGGAGAGTCCGCATAGAGTGCTGGTGCTCACAGTGGAGCATGCCAGGAGAGTCCACACAGAGTGCTGGTGCTCAGAGTGAAGCATGCCAGGAGGATCCCAGGAGGGTCCCCACAGAGTGCTGGTGCTCAGAGTGGAGCATGCCAGGAGGGTCCACACAGAGTGCTGGTGCTCAGAGTGGAGAATGCCAGGAGATTCCACACAGAGTGCTGGTGCTCAGACTGGAGCATGCCAGGAGGGTCCCAGGAGGGTCCGCACAGAGTATTGGTGCTCAGAGTGGAGCATGCCAGGAGGGTCCACACAGAGTGCTGGTGCTCAGAGTGGAGCATGCCAGGAGGGTCCGCCCAGAGTGTTGGTGCTCAGAGTGAAGCATGCCAGGAGAGTCCGCACAGAGTGCTGGTGCTCAGACTGGAGCATGCCAGGAGGGTCCGCACAGAGTGCTGGTGCTCAGACTGGAGCATGCCAGGAGAGTCCGCACAGAGTGCTGGTGCTCACAGTTGAGCATGCCAGGAGAGTCCGCATAGAGTGCTGGTGCTCACAGTGGAGCATGCCAGGAGAGTCCACACAGAGTGCTGGTGCTCAGACTGGAGCATGCCAGGAGGGTCCCAGGTGGGTCCGCACAGAGTGCTGGTGCTCAGAGTGGAGCATGGCAGGAGGGTCCGCACAGAGTGCTGGTGCTCAGACTGGAGCGTGCCAGGAGGGTCCCAGGAGGGTCCGCACAGAGTGCTGGTGCTCAGACTGGAGCATGCCAAGAGGGTACCAGGAGGGTCCGCACAGAGTGCTGATGCTCAGAGTGGAGCATGCCAGGAGGGTCCGCACAGAGTGCTGGTGCTCAGAGTGGAGCATGCCAGGAGGGTCTGCACAGAGTGCTGGTGCTCAGAGTGGTGCATGCCAGGAGAGTCCGCACAGAGTGCCGGTGCTCAGAGTGGAGCATGCCAGGAGGGTCCACACAGAGTGCTGGTGCTCAGAGTGGAGCATGCCAGGAGGGTCCGCACAGAGTGCTGGTGCTCAGAGTGGAGCATGCCAGGAGGGTCCGCACAGAGTGCTGGTGCTCAGAGTGGAGCATGCCAGGAGGGTCCCAGGAGGGTCCGCACAGAGTGCTGGTGCTCAGAGTGGAGCATACCAGGAGAGTCCTCACAGAGTGCTGGTGCTCAGAGTTGAGCATGCCAGGAGAGTCCGCACAGAGTGCTGGTGCTCAGAGTGAAGCATGCCTGGAGGGTCCGCACAGAGTGCTGGTGCTCAGAATGAAGCATGCCAGGAGAGTCCGCACAGAGTGTTGGTGCTCAGACTGGAGCATGCCAGGAGGGTCCGCACAGAGGGCTGGTGCTGAGAGTGGAGCATGCCAGGAGAGTCCGCACAGAGCGCTGGTGCTCAGACTGGAGCATGCCAGGAGGGTCCCAGGAGAGTCCGCACAGAGTGCTGGTGCTCAGAGTGGAGCATGCCAGGAGGGTCCGCACAGAGTGCTGGTGCTCAGAGTGGAGCATGCCAGGAGAGCTCGCACAGAGTGCTGGTGCTCAGAGAGAGCACGCCAGGAGGGTCCGCACAGAGTGCTGGTGCTCAGAGTGGAGCATGCCAGGAGAGTTTGCACAGAGTGCTGGTGCTCAGAGTCGAGCATGCCAGGAGAGTCCGCACAGAGTGCTGGTGCTCAGAGTGGAGCATGCCAGGAGGGTCCACACAGAGTGCTGGTGCTCAGAGTGGAGCATGCCAGGAGGATCCGCACAGAGTGCTGGTGCTCAAAGTGGAGCATGCCAGGAGGGTCCGCACAGAGTGCTGGTGCTCAGAGTGGAGCATGCCAGGAGGGTCCCAGGAGGGTCCGCACAGAGTGCTGGTGCTCAGAGTGGAGCATACCAGGAGAGTCCTCACAGAGTGCTGGTGCTCAGAGTTGAGCATGCCAGGAGAGTCCGCACAGAGTGCTGGTGCTCAGAGTGAAGCATGCCTGGAGGGTCCGCACAGAGTGCTGGTGCTCAGAATGAAGCATGCCAGGAGAGTCCGCATACAGTGCTGGTGCTCAGACTGGAGCATGCCAGGAGGGTCCGCACAGAGGGCTGGTGCTGAGAGTGGAGCATGCCAGGAGAGTCCGCACAGTGCGCTGGTGCTTAGACTCGAGCATGCCAGGAGGGTCCCAGGAGGGTCCGCACAGAGTGCTGGTGCTCAAAGTGGAGCATGCCAGGAGGGTCCGCACAGAGTGCTGGTGCTCAGAGTGGAGCATGCCAGGAGAGCTCGCACAGAGTGCTGGTGCTCAGAGAGAGCACGCCAGGAGGGTCCGCACAGAGTGCTTGTGCACAGAGTGGAGCATGCCAGGAGAGTTTGCACAGAGTGCTGGTGCTCAGAGTCGAGCATGCCAGGAGAGTCCGCACAGAGTGCTGGTGCTCAGAGTGGAGCCTGCCAGGAGAGTCCGCACAGAGTGCTGGTGCTCACAGTTGAGCATGCCAGGAGAGTCCGCACAGAGTGCTGGTGCTCACAGTGGAGCATGCCAGGAGAGTCCACACAGAGTGCTGGTGCTCAGACTGGAGCATGCCAGGAGGGTCCCAGGAGGGTCCGCACAGAGTGCTGATGCTCAGAGTGGAGCATGGCAGGAGGGTCCGCACAGAGTGCTGGTGCTCAGACTGGAGCATGCCAGGAGGGTCCCAGGAGGGTCCGCACAGAGTGCGGGTGCTCACAGTTGAGCATGCCACGAGAGTCCGCATAGAGTGCTGGTGCTCACAGTGGAGCATGCCAGGAGAGTCCACACAGAGTGCTGGTGCTCAGACTGGAGCATGCCAGGAGGGTCCCAGGTGGGTCCGCACAGAGTGCTGGTGCTCAGAGTGGAGCATGGCAGGAGGGTCCGCACAGAGTGCTGGTGCTCAGACTGGAGCATGCCAGGAGGGTCCCAGGAGGGTCCGCACAGAGTTCTGGTGCTCAGACTGGAGCATGCCAAGAGGGTACCAGGAGGGTCCGCACAGAGTGCTGATGCTCAGAGTGGAGCATGCCAGGAGGGTCCGCACAGAGTGCTGGTGCTCAGAGTGGAGCATGCCAGGAGGGTCCCAGGAGGGTCCGCACAGAGTGCTGGTGCTCAGAGGTGAGCATGCCTGGAGAGTCCGCACAGAGTGCTGGTGCTCAGAGTGGAGTGTTGGACAGGCCACACGAAGGGCTCGCTCCCTCCCCGCACGACAGGGCCCAAGCCCCGGCCCGCCAGGCGTGACCCACAAGAATCACCCTCACCCCGTCCCCCGACGGAACTCCTGCCCCCGGACTTCCATGTGTCACGGGACCGAGCCACCACCGGCTCCCCCGGCCGGATCAAGCCGCCATCTTGGGCCCTGCACCACGAGGCCGCGTGGCCTCCACCCGACCCTAGCCCTGGGCCTGGCCGGCCCCGACATCCCGGCACCACCATCCACCCAGGAGGTGAGCGGACCACTTGGCAGGTCAATGGGAGAACGAAGCGTCAAGGGCTCTCCCCCGCCAGGTGCCGATCGCCTCCAGCTCCCCCAGGCACTGGCTCCACCCCCTGCTGGGTGTCTGGACACTTTCATCTCGGGCCCTCCGACCTCCAAGTGCGAGGGTCCGGACATCAAAGGGCGCCAGACCTATAACTAGGGCAGCTCCGGAGCAGGACGACAGTTGTATCCTGGAGTCGAGAGACACCGAGAGAACTCAGCCTTGACGGACTACTGGCGCTGCCGTAGCCCTACCTTGGGAACTATCGTCCTGCCTGCTGGCGCTGCCGCGGCCTTCTGCAACATCCATCCTCGTCGGGACCTGCTGGCGCTGCCGCGGCCCGTTGTAACGACCATCTTCACCGGGACCTGCTGGCGCTGCCGCGGACCGTGTAACGACCATCTTCACCGGGACCTGCTGGCGCTGCCGCGGACCGTGTATCGACCATCTTCACCGGGACCTGCTGGCGCTGCCGCGGCCCGTCCCAGCTAGAACACCGAGCTCGAGGATTGTGAGCTATCCACCATACCATCTCAACTACCAGACTGGTAACCAGACTGTCCCGCTACCCCCTTTCCCCACCTTGAGAGACTTGAATCGAGGGGACCCCTGAGTCCAGACCTCCTTGTACCATTTCATCGTACCGTAAGAAATTGCCTATAAAGAACGCTGAATCTTCTCCTTGTGTGGTGCCTGTCTGTGGGGGGGAAGTTATTTATCTGTACGACCGCTGGAGACAGCTCTCCCCGGAGACCTCTCCCATTGTCCTCGGCCGACCCTCCCGGTCCGTCTAACATGGAGCATGCCACGAGAGTCTGCGCAGAGTGCTGTTGCTCAGAGCGGAGCCTGCCAGGAGAGTCCACTCAGAGTGCTGGTGCTCAGAGTGGAGCATGCCAGGAGGGTCAGCACAGAGTTCTGGTGCTCAGAGTGGAGCATGTCTGGAGAGTCCACGCAGAGTGCTGGTGCTCACAGTGGAGCATGCCAGGAGGGTCCCAGGAGGGTCCGCACAGAGTGCAGGTGCTCAAAATGGAGCCTGCCAGGGGAGTCCGCGCAGAGTGCTGGTGCTCAGAGTGGAGCATGCCAGGGGGGTCCACACAGAGTGCTGGTGCTCAGAGTGGAGCATGCCAGGAGAGTCCGCACAGAGTGCTGGTGCTCATAGTGGAACATGCCAGGAGGGTCCCAGGAGGGTCCGCACAGAGTGCTGGTGCTCAGAGTGGAGCATGCCAGGAGGGTCCGCACAGAGGGCTGGTGCTCACAGTGGAGCATGGCAGGAGAGTCCGCATAGAGTGCTGGTGCTCACAGTGGAGCATGCCAGGAGAGTCCACACAGAGTGCTGGTGCTCAGAGTGAAGCATGCCAGGAGGATCCCAGGAGGGTCCCCACAGAGTGCTGGTGCTCAGAGTGGAGCATGCCAGGAGGGTCCACACAGAGTGCTGGTGCTCAGAGTGGAGAATGCCAGGAGATTCCACACAGAGTGCTGGTGCTCAGACTGGAGCATGCCAGGAGGGTCCCAGGAGGGTCCGCACAGAGTATTGGTGCTCAGAGTGGAGCATGCCAGGAGGGTCCACACAGAGTGCTGGTGCTCAGAGTGGAGCATGCCAGGAGGGTCCGCCCAGAGTGTTGGTGCTCAGAGTGAAGCATGCCAGGAGAGTCCGCACAGAGTGCTGGTGCTCAGACTGGAGCATGCCAGGAGGGTCCGCACAGAGTGCTGGTGCTCAGACTGGAGCATGCCAGGAGAGTCCGCACAGAGTGCTGGTGCTCACAGTTGAGCATGCCAGGAGAGTCCGCATAGAGTGCTGGTGCTCACAGTGGAGCATGCCAGGAGAGTCCACACAGAGTGCTGGTGCTCAGACTGGAGCATGCCAGGAGGGTCCCAGGTGGGTCCGCACAGAGTGCTGGTGCTCAGAGTGGAGCATGGCAGGAGGGTCCGCACAGAGTGCTGGTGCTCAGACTGGAGCGTGCCAGGAGGGTCCCAGGAGGGTCCGCACAGAGTGCTGGTGCTCAGACTGGAGCATGCCAAGAGGGTACCAGGAGGGTCCGCACAGAGTGCTGATGCTCAGAGTGGAGCATGCCAGGAGGGTCCGCACAGAGTGCTGGTGCTCAGAGTGGAGCATGCCAGGAGGGTCCGCACAGAGGGCTGATGCTCACAGTGGAGCATGCCAGGAGAGTCTTCACAGAGTGCTGATGCTCAGACTGGAGCATGCCAGGAGGGTCCCAGGAGGGTCCGCACAGAGTGCGGGTGCTCAGAGTGGAGCATGCCAGGAGGGTCTGCACAGAGTGCTGGTGCTCAGAGTGGTGCTTGCCAGGAGAGTCCGCACAGAGTGCTGGTGCTCAGAGTGGAGCATGCCAGGAGGGTCCGCACAGAGTGCTGGTGCTCAGAGTGGAGCATGCCAGGAGGGTCTGCACAGAGTGCTGGTGCTCAGAGTGGTGCATGCCAGGAGAGTCCGCACAAAGTGCTGGTGCTCAGAGTGGAGCATGCCAGGAGGTCCTAGGAGGGTCTGCCCAGAGTGCTGGTGCTCAGAGTGAAGCATGCCAGGAGAGTCCGCACAGAGTGCTGGTGCTCAGACTGGAGCATGCCAGGAGGGTCCGCACAGAGTGCTGGTGCTCAGACTGGAGCATGCCAGGAGAGTCCGCACAGAGTGCTGGTGCTCACAGTTGAGCATGCCAGGAGAGTCCGCACAGAGTGCTGGTGCTCACAGTGGAGCATGCCAGGAGAGTCCACACAGAGTGCTGGTGCTCAGACTGGAGCATGCCAGGAGGGTCCCAGGAGGGTCCGCACAGAGTGCTGGTGCTCAGAGTGGAGCATGGCAGGAGGGTCCGCACAGAGTGCTGGTGCTCAGACTGGAGCATGCCAGGAGGGTCCCAGGAGGGTCCGCACAGAGTGCTGGTGCTTAGACTGGAGCATGCCAGGAGGGTCCGCACAGAGTGCTGGTGCTCAGAGTGGAGCATGGCAGAAGGGTCCGCACAGAGTGCTGGTGCTCAGACTGGAGCATGCCAAGAGGGTACCAGGAGGGTCCGCACAAAGTGCTGATGCTCAGAGTGGAGCATGCCAGGAGGGTCCGCACAGAGTGCTGGTGCTCAGAGTGGAGCATGCCAGGAGGTTCCCAGGAGGGTCCGCACAGAGTACTGGTGCTCAGAGTGGAGCATGCCAGGAGGGTCCGCACAGAGTGCTGGTGCTCAGACTGGAGCATGCCAGGAGTGTCCCAGGAGGGTCCGCACAGAGTGCTGGTGCTCAGAGTGGAGCATGCCAGGAGAGTCCGCACAGAGCGCTGGTGCTCAGAGTGGAGCATGCCAGGAGGGTCCCAGGAGGGTCCGCACAGAGTGCTGGTGCTCAGAGTGGAGCATGCCAGGAGGGTCCGCACAGAGGGCTGATGCTCACAGTGGAGCATGCCAGGAGAGTCCGCACAGAGTGCTGGTGCTCAGACTGGAGCATGCCAGGAGGGTCCCAGGAGGGTCCGCACAGAGTGCTGGTGCTCAGAGTGGAGCATGCCAGGAGGGTCTGCACAGAGTGCTGGTGCTCAGAGTGGTGCATGCCAGGAGAGTCCGCACAGAGTGCCGGTGCTCAGAGTGGAGCATGCCAGGAGGGTCCACACAGAGTGCTGGTGCTCAGAGTGGAGCATGCCAGGAGGGTCCGCACAGAGTGCTGGTGCTCAGAGTGGAGCATGCCAGGAGGGTCCGCACAGAGTGCTGGTGCTCAGAGTGGAGCATGCCAGGAGGGTCCCAGGAGGGTCCGCACAGAGTGCTGGTGCTCAGAGTGGAGCATACCAGGAGAGTCCTCACAGAGTGCTGGTGCTCAGAGTTGAGCATGCCAGGAGAGTCCGCACAGAGTGCTGGTGCTCAGAGTGAAGCATGCCTGGAGGGTCCGCACAGAGTGCTGGTGCTCAGAATGAAGCATGCCAGGAGAGTCCGCACAGAGTGTTGGTGCTCAGACTGGAGCATGCCAGGAGGGTCCGCACAGAGGGCTGGTGCTGAGAGTGGAGCATGCCAGGAGAGTCCGCACAGAGCGCTGGTGCTCAGACTGGAGCATGCCAGGAGGGTCCCAGGAGAGTCCGCACAGAGTGCTGGTGCTCAGAGTGGAGCATGCCAGGAGGGTCCGCACAGAGTGCTGGTGCTCAGAGTGGAGCATGCCAGGAGAGCTCGCACAGAGTGCTGGTGCTCAGAGAGAGCACGCCAGGAGGGTCCGCACAGAGTGCTGGTGCTCAGAGTGGAGCATGCCAGGAGAGTTTGCACAGAGTGCTGGTGCTCAGAGTCGAGCATGCCAGGAGAGTCCGCACAGAGTGCTGGTGCTCAGAGTGGAGCATGCCAGGAGGGTCCACACAGAGTGCTGGTGCTCAGAGTGGAGCATGCCAGGAGGATCCGCACAGAGTGCTGGTGCTCAAAGTGGAGCATGCCAGGAGGGTCCGCACAGAGTGCTGGTGCTCAGAGTGGAGCATGCCAGGAGGGTCCCAGGAGGGTCCGCACAGAGTGCTGGTGCTCAGAGTGGAGCATACCAGGAGAGTCCTCACAGAGTGCTGGTGCTCAGAGTTGAGCATGCCAGGAGAGTCCGCACAGAGTGCTGGTGCTCAGAGTGAAGCATGCCTGGAGGGTCCGCACAGAGTGCTGGTGCTCAGAATGAAGCATGCCAGGAGAGTCCGCATACAGTGCTGGTGCTCAGACTGGAGCATGCCAGGAGGGTCCGCACAGAGGGCTGGTGCTGAGAGTGGAGCATGCCAGGAGAGTCCGCACAGTGCGCTGGTGCTTAGACTCGAGCATGCCAGGAGGGTCCCAGGAGGGTCCGCACAGAGTGCTGGTGCTCAAAGTGGAGCATGCCAGGAGGGTCCGCACAGAGTGCTGGTGCTCAGAGTGGAGCATGCCAGGAGAGCTCGCACAGAGTGCTGGTGCTCAGAGAGAGCACGCCAGGAGGGTCCGCACAGAGTGCTTGTGCACAGAGTGGAGCATGCCAGGAGAGTTTGCACAGAGTGCTGGTGCTCAGAGTCGAGCATGCCAGGAGAGTCCGCACAGAGTGCTGGTGCTCAGAGTGGAGCCTGCCAGGAGAGTCCGCACAGAGTGCTGGTGCTCACAGTTGAGCATGCCAGGAGAGTCCGCACAGAGTGCTGGTGCTCACAGTGGAGCATGCCAGGAGAGTCCACACAGAGTGCTGGTGCTCAGACTGGAGCATGCCAGGAGGGTCCCAGGAGGGTCCGCACAGAGTGCTGGTGCTCAGAGTGGAGCATGGCAGGAGGGTCCGCACAGAGTGCTGGTGCTCAGACTGGAGCATGCCAGGAGGGTCCCAGGAGGGTCCGCACAGAGTGCTGGTGCTCAGACTGGAGCATGCCAGGAGGGTCCGCACAGAGTGCTGGTGCTCAGAGTGGAGCATGGCAGGAGGGTCCGCACAGAGTGCTGGTGCTCAGAGTGGAGCATGCCAGGAGGGTCCGCACAGAGTGCTGGTGCTCAGAGTGGAGCATGCCAGGAGGGTCCGCACAGAGTGCTGGTGCTCAGAGTGGAGCATGCCAGGAGGGTCCCAGGAGGGTCCACACAGAGTGCTGGTGCTCAGAGTGGAGCATACCAGGAGAGTCCTCACAGAGTGCTGGTGCTCAGAGTTGAGCATGCCAGGAGAGTCCGCACAGAGTGCTGGTGCTCAGAGTGAAGCATGCCGGGAGGGTCCGCACAGAGTGCTGGTGCTCAGAATGAAGCATGCCAGGAGAGTCCGTACAGAGTGCTGGTGCTCAGAGTGGAGCATGCCAGGAGAGTCCGCGCAGAGTGCTGGTGCTCAGAGTGGAGCATGCCAGGAGAGTCCACGCAGAGTGCTGGTGCTCAGAGGGTCGCATGCCAGGAGAGTCCGCACAGAGTGCTGGTGCTCAGAGTGTCGCATGCCAGGAGAGTCCGCACAGAGTGCTGGTGCTCAGAGTGGAGCATGCCAGGAGAGTCTGCGCAGAGCGCTGGTGCTCAGAGTGGAGCCTGCCAGGAGAGTCCGCACAGAGTGCTGGTGCCCAGAGAGAGCACGCAGTGGCGTAGCTAGGGGGGGCGGTGGGGGCGGTCCACCCCAGGCGGCACTATTTTTGGGGGGGACAAAGGCATTCAGATAAGGCTCGGCTTGCTTTCGTGGACATTCGGGGACGGGCAGAGGAATAGGACTCGGGCAATGTCCTCTTCTTTTTTGTGCTGGCAGCTGTCCCCCCCCCCTCTTCCTATTATTCCCTCTCTTTCTGTCTTGCTCCTCACTTACTGAAAACCGTAACTTGAAGAAACGGTTCCCAACCTCTCTTTCCTTCTTTCATTTAGTTGCTTCCCTGTGAAATGGATCCAAAAAAGAAAAAACACTCTTGCGGGAAATGCCCTTTTTCTGACATTTTTCTATTCCAAAGTGCAGCGGGATGGAGAGAAATAGAAGGTTTTAAATATGAAAAATAAATACATAACTAAATAAAGCAAGACAGAGTGTGTGCAAAGTGGCCAGATTGGTTTTATTTACATCCAAATACATCAGCATCACTTTACAGAGTTTGCCAGTGAAGCGCTACTTTTGTTTTCTCGTCTTTCTTTGAACAGCATTGTTGTCCCCAGGTGGGGAAGTGTACCATTCCTGGAGGTACTGCAATACCTGGTTGATGGGTGGATTGGAAAACAAAATGTGTACCATGGCTCTGTTCATGGATGTGATCTTTTTAAACCCTACTGCTTACGTTTATGAAGGATATAAGCAATGGACATTGAAACGGTTCCCTTCAGGGCCCTCTAGTCATGTCCTTAACTTTTCAGGTAAAACCACTCGCTGGTTTCTGAATAGTGAGTGAGAGATTGTTAAGGTAACCATGTTGTTTCTGCTTACATTTCACATGTGTGAGACCGGCCTCACGGCGTTGCCCTCCCAATCATCCAGCCAACCTGCAACCACCCTCAAGACACGACATCTCCGACTCCGGCCGCCCCAGCCACCCAGATCCGAGGGCCGGCCAGAGCCCTGACAGACTCGACACCCTACCACGCATGTCCGACCGAGGGAGCGGGAACCCTCGAGCCAGACCCAAAGGCGCCAGCCCAGTCACACCTCGGGTCGCCTTCCCCGGGAAGACTCGATCGGCCACCAGGCCCCTGGGGAGCAGGCGCCTCCCCTGCCGAGCGTCTGGGGTCCCTCCCAGACCCACCTGAAAAGACCAAAAAAATGAGCGGCAGGAAATCCCGCCGAACCCCCTCCGTCACCTCAGTCCCCCCTCTGCGAGGACCCCGGACTTCAAAGAGCAAGCGGAGTATAACAAGGGGGGCCGGAGAAACGAAGGCAGAGAAGACCTGGAACCATCCGAGCCTGCTGACGCTGTCGCGGCTCCTGAACGCTGAAGTCACCTGGGCCTGCTGAGTGACTCGCGGCCTCTTGCTATCGAACCATCTGAGCCCTGCTGACGGAATCGCGGCTCCCGAACTCCGACCACCTGTGCCTGCTGAGAGACTCGCGGCGCTCCCCTTGAGGACGACTCGGTAAGAGATCGCCCAGAGAATCGACACCCTCCAGCTCGAGGATTGTGAGCTATCCGCAGGGTATTTCGCAGAGACACTATCTTGAAAGACTGTCCCGCTACCCCCGTTCCCCCTGACCGATCTGTGGTACTTCGTGCCACTGCTGTACTACTTGCATCTTGGATCATAAAGATCCCTTGAAAATCATCGATAAAAAAGACCTATCGTCCTACAAAGAATACGTGTGGTGTCACTCTGTTCGTAGTGTATATCAGGGTGTGCGCGCCTAGTTCGGCCTACGTGGGAGAGGTGGGTCAAAGGGGTTGGGAAGACGGGCATCGAACCCCCCTCCGGCGAACGCCTTTCCAACAACATGCTTTACTTAATCTTGCATTCCCTATGAGTGTTTGCTTTTACCTTTTTTTTAGGCAGCATATTACTCTTATCAAGTGCATAATTTGAATTGAGCCACATCCAAGTGTTTATAGCGGGCACAATTAGGTTGTAGCTGAAGGCAGTGCGAGTTTCTCTCAGTGGGGCAGTACAGTGTTCAGTGGGGGAGAGGATGTGGCACTATGGCCAGAGCTGTCGAATTTGGAACTGGGGAACTGGGTTCAGCCTTCATGACCAGTCCACCAGACCACTCTACTGAGGGAGCATATTCCCATGCTAGACCTTACAAGGCCCCACTAGACCTTAGAAGGCTTGATGTCTTAGCACAAGCAGGTGTGCCCTAGTGGTGTCAATTGTGAGTTAACCTTGAAGGTCTGTCCACCGCAATCCAAACTGAAGTTCATCTACAGTCTTGCAGGCAGGCATACGAAGCAGCACACCCTATAGCAACAGTGATCCAGTCACTGTGACTCTGTCACTGAGGTCACATGAACCTTGAGCAGGTTAGGGCGGTGCAAACGGTGTGACCGCACTGGGTACCTATTTCGAGTGGGTGCGTAGTGTTTGCAAGTATATTATGGTTTAAAAAAAACTTGCTGCCACCTTCCTGGCCTCCAGCAATTTTCAGAAACAATAAAAATGTCATGATAACTTTGGTGATTAATGTTCTTCCTAGAGAGAGATCCCAGTTTTGTCTAGTGTTAGGGTTGACTCCTGGAAAGGTAGCACAGAGGTTTAATATGCCTGCTGCAAAGAACATGTACCATGCAGATCACAGAGTGCACTGCTTCAATGGGGGGACCATGATGAATGGTCATTTAATGTCAGCTGTAGATGATGGATCCCTGAACAGTGTCATGTATGTGCATGTTTGCATTGTGCTGAGGAGATTGCCAGGTAATTATTCACGCAGCTCTCTGATGGATGTCACATGCGTGTTTTCTGAGTCCCCAGGTAGATCATGCAGTCTGTGTGTTCTCTTTTGTACTGCCAGTCACTGCCAATGTATTCAATTGTGTAGCCTTGGACCGTGTCATGTATGTGCATGCAACTTGCATGATCGAGGTAACTATTAGCAGCGATACTACGTGTCTCTCGGTCCTCTTTCAAGTGCTTGCCGTCCTTTTTCCCCAGCAAACACCCCCCAGGGACGGCAATCTGAGGGATAGCCCCGGGCGCCACAAGCTCTAGCTACGCCTCTGAGAGCACGCCAGGAGGGGTGGCGGGGAAGGCTACTTTGGTTCCAGGCACCGCTTTCGGGAGGGAGCAATGGAATACTTACTACAGCTCCCCATCTCATTATATACAGTGTGTCATCACCAGATGCCACGTTTCCTTCATGGAGACCCTGTGCGGTGATGTAAGCCCGGCCTCCTCCTCCTGCTCCTCCTCCTCGGCACACACTGAAGCGTTGTCGGCATTGCTCGAGGCTCGGCATCAGTGCAATCACTTCGGATGCAGCAGGCGAGCAGTCTCCGTTGCAAACGAGCAGTGAAAAGGACTCCTTCCCTGTGAATGGAGAGTGGTTTGACAGCCTCACGCTGCGGAATGTTAGATAAAGTTGAGTTTTAGCGGCCAGTGTTTCAAATATTGTAAAACCCAGAGGGGTAAAGCATGAGACAGCGCTGCGCTTTCTGCTTGTGTGGAGACTCGGGCCCCTCCCGTCTGACAGAGTCCTATCGTGCACCCTGCATCCATGTAGTCCTTTATTTAATCATCCAACCGAGGCTGGATTAGCGTCTCTTGGGCATCACTCAATCCTAGGATCGTCGAAAAGTGGAAAACAGCTGTTGACATATAAACTCTCACTCAGAACGACAGCCATCCAGTATCGGAAGTGAGGCAGAATAGCCACTCAAGTCATGTGTTCTTTCTTTCCTTTCCTCACATACATGGAGAGAGCTTGGTCATCTTCTTTAAGAGATGGTTAATTGGACTTTAGGCAGGGAGAACATTCAGATGTCTGCGGGTTTAGAAGAGCACAGCTCCCCATCTGTGAGTCATCACAGCAGAGACCGCTAATGAAAGCAGAGGCAGCACTTCCGTCAAGGCGGTGCACTGTCAGAAAAGCAAAATGTTTTCAAAAGATTGTAATACAAGGAGAGCAAGGAATAAGAACAATGCAAACCAAACGTGGTGCTAATTAGGGTCAACAGGGGCTACCTTGTGCACTCTAGTCAACCTTGGTGGGCGTTAGTCGCCAGCCATCATTTTCTCAGTAACTTTTAAATGCTGATCAGCACATATACAGTAAACGCGCCCCTGGGCCCTGGCTCTTAGGCAACATTAGTCGAGGGGTGAGCTCCCCATAGAGTGTCATGATTATTTTTGCATATCCAATTACTAACTTACACAGAATGTTTGCTTAGGATGACCTTTTTAGCTTTAATTAACTGACATTAAAAAAAAGAACCACAAATAATTGCTCTAACTGACAGTGAACCACAGGGCCAGGCATATAGAAACCAAGATAATTTTCATTTTCAGGTTGGATGAAACTGCGAGTGGCACCTCATAATAATTAAGTGCAAGCACTTTTCTCACAGGCTTTGGTGGGGACCAGGGCAAACATTTGCTCAACCCTTCAAGGAATTTTATTGACTTTGTAAGGCCTAAAGGCCGGGCAGATTTGCCAGGATTCAAACTTGTGATGTGCAAGTGATCACAGATACCTCCAGTACTAATGCCATGCATCTCTCCCTTGCTTTTTATCCACCCTTCTCCCTTGCTCCCTTTTCTCTTTATTTTCTTTTCACCCTTTCTTTCTTACTCCCTCTATTCCTTCCAACCCACTTTTTATACCTCCCCTACTTCGTGTTTATTCTTTCTACTGTCCCTTCTCCTACTCCAATCATCCCTCACTTTCTCTCAACCTCTTTCCCTTTCTCTCTTTCACCTTCTGTCCCTTTCCTTGGCTTCTTCCTTTATTTGAAGGTTTAGCTTCTTAAAATAATGCTCTATGGCTCCGGAGACATATTTTAATTTTTTTAGAAATGTATGAAGCTTTTGTTTAACTTCCCCCAAAAATGTTGGTTATGATCCTAGTTATGGGTGTAATGAATGCTTGGTTTTCCCTCCACCTTTTACCTATTCTCGCCATAGCTGCACCAATTTCAAGCCTACTTATCAGGTACATGTATTTTCATCACAGTACTACCCCTTTTACCTTATCTCTCCACTTTATAATATAACCAGTAACATCACCATATATTGCCTTTCTTAAAAAAGTCATTACACTTCAACAGACTTTCAATAACTTATATTGCACAACTATTCATCAAACTACAACTTACAACAAATAAACACATTATTAGTAATTACATAAGCAAAACTAATGCATTTATCAATGCTTGTTTGACTATGTGGTGGCTTCGGTTCTTGGCTTTCAGGGGTTTCACTTCATGAATACTGGGGCTTCAAATTCAGTTCTTCCTTCATTCGGCCTCTGCTTTGCGCCACTTGTGGCTACAGATTCCTGACTCCCTGATTGAATCTATCAATCAGGGGCTGGTAACCCAAAGGTGGTTTACTAGATTAGGACTCCTGGATGTGAAATTCTGCTAGAAAATACACTTGTGAGAAGAGGTATGGTATTCAAAGCTTTATTCGAGGAATATACTCATAAAAGCACAAACATACATTTAAAATACATCACATAAATTTTTTTTTCCTATTTATACATACTTTTAAAACAGTTGTGCGTACATAAACAATAAAAATCTTTGGTGTACATTTACACAGAAATCACTTGATACCCCAGTTATATTACAGTAATAGAAATTGCCCTCCGTCTAATGGACCATGCCCACCCCAGATACTTTGCTGTTCCTAGAACAATAGGCATATCAGTGGCGGTGCAAATAATTCGTAGCGCCTCAACACCCCTGGATGTCCCTAGATTTCTACAAACAGGAGCTAACCAAACTCTTCTCGGGGTGGCATAAGCTTTACACAAGAATAGAAAGTGACCTATATTTTCCTCAGTTGCACCACAAACCGGGCAGCACGAGGTGGTTGAACTCCTCCACCTACCCGTCAGTGATCTCAGAGGAAGGGCACCTAATCTTAACTGGAAGAAAAGCTTCCTATCCCCTGGGTTAGTAATACTGTCCCAGTATAGTTCCAATGCAGGACACAGTTTGATTTCTAAGAAACGCCCCGCCATTGTGTCTGATCTCGTTCTACTCCAGAGTCTGCCATCTATCCAATCCCAATATAAGCTTTTAATTATGTTTTTGTTTGGAAAGGGTTCCCCAGATGGATTATCCCATAGATTGGAGAGGCCGAGGTCACCTAAAGCAGTCCTAAGATTTTTTAACCAGACTATTTTATGAAAGGTGTCAGCTTTAATTATGGCAAGGAACCCCTCTGCATAATGCCGTATCTCTGGGGTAGTCCAGAGGCGTCTCCAATAGAGAATCGGGCGCAATCGCGCTCGGTCACTAACTGATCTTCTCCCTAAATCAAGACCAAGCGGGATTAGTGGTGTACTCTGAGGGAGACCCGTGATTCCCCTGAGGAACCTATTCTCCGATATTTGCAAGGGGAGAAGCCTCTCGAAACCCCACAGCTCAGCCCCATATAGGCCAGACCCAACAGCCTTGGCATCATATACTGCCAGGACTGGTTTTATAGGCTTTGATTTAGACTTTTTGTGTTCCACCCGAAGTGCCCCCGAAATCTGTTGATGCCTCAGGACCGCCTTTTCTATATGTTGGGACCATTTTAGATTGTTTGCTATCTGCACCCCAAGGTAGGTAAATACAGTAACCACCTCAAGCTCACAATTGTTCAGAAGTATTTTAGGCCGGGGTCTACGTTTTGGTGAGAAGGCCATCAGCTTGGTCTTACCCACATTAACTTCCAGGCCATGTTCCCCACAGAAAAGATCGAAGATGTTTAAAGCTCGCTGCAAGCCAGCCGGTGTTTTGGATAAAATCAGCGTATCTTCGGCGAACATCAGGATCGGAACCCTGAGGCCCGCCAACGAAGGTGCATCGACACTGGCATCCAGCATCCGAGCCACAATTCCGTTAATAAATAGGGAAAAAAGCAGGGGGCCATAGCACACCCCTGTCGTACTCCACGCTCAATCGGAAAGTCGGCAGATGATTCACCATTTATACCCCACTGAACTTTGGCGAAGTTACACTCATGCAGCCTCATTATCAGGGTGAGTAACTCAGCCGGAAGGCCTATTTTGCTCAGAACTGCCCAGAGCCTTCTCCTCGGGACCAGGTCGAAGGCAGCCCGCAAGTCGACAAAGGCAACATACAGGCTGCCCTCGCCGAGCACCACCGTCCCCCACTGCAGCAGAGCAAAGCGAAACACCTGGTCGACTGTGCTTGTAGCCCGCCGAAAACCTGCCTGATAAGGGGACAGGGCGTTGTTCTTGTCTACCCAATCCATTAGTAGGTTTACCACCATTCTCCCTACCACTTTTTGGATAGTGGCAATCAAACTTATCGGCCTATAATTGGCCGGGAGGGACCGATCCCCTTTTTTATATATGGGTATAATATTTGCTCCCTTCCATAGCTCTGGGACTGCCGTTCCCTTCGCGATAGCGTTTCCCAAAAGGAATACATACCTAACCCACCTCGCCTTATCGTTTATGAAAACATCAGAGGGTATCCCATCTAGATCCGGGGCCCTTCCCCCTTGGGCAGTGCATATTGCAACTTCAGTTTCTTTAGGGGAAAATAAATTCCCAGTGGGGAATACAGCTGAAATTACTTCCACATCCTTAAACTCGGTAGTCTCAGCATATTGGGGTTTGAAATAATCCACCCAGGCACCCTCAGCGACATTATTGTCGGGTTTATTTGGAGTTCCACCTCTACCCCACTTGACAATATTCCAGAATAACCTGGAATCCTTAGCCCCCGAGGCCTCCTTTAGTTCTGCCCAATACTTTTCGTCCCATGTTTTTTTTGCTAGCAATACGCTAACCTTGTAGTGCTTCCTAGCCTCGCTAATCGCTGCCCTGTCCCTATTCCTGATTGCTCTTCCCAAGCTTAACCTGGCTTCCCTGCACTGATGATTAAACCACCTAGCTGGTTTGGGTGGTTGTTTCCTATTTATCTTGCGGGACCTCAAGAAATGCGGTTTTAAAAGGGAAAAGAGCTTGTTGTGTATGTCCGTTATTTCCCTAGAACCTGGGATTACGGGGTTTGCAGCCTCCATAGCAGCGATTGCAGCATCCACCTCGGAACTTATAAAGTCCATAGATTCTGCATTCGCCAATACACTCGGCCAGTTAAGTCTGCGCATGTCATTGGCCATGGTAGGCATTGGGCCGTCACTTGATTGAGGGTTCCCTGATATGGCCATCCACCAGTTATGGGTCACACAGAGGGGATTGTGGTCACTTTCCAGTCTACCCTAGATTTTCATGTCGCATACCAACTGCCACAAATTGAGGCTGCAAAGGACATAGTCTATCCGACTTTGGTTATGACTATTGTCGAATGTACAGGCACCTTCCCTATCGCCCTTCGTCCTCCCATTTAGGGCTCTCAACCCATGTTCCAGGCAAATGGCATTCAGTTGTAATATATCTTTCGTCCACCGCTTAACAGGAGCCAGATTTAAAGTCGGAACACCCCATTGCGTATCCTCCTCTTGCCCTAGGGGATCATCTGAACTATCCAATGGTTCGAAAGTCCTATTTAGGTCACCAGCTACTACAACTTTGTTACCCAGGGACTGCGATTCCAAAAAAGTGGACAAAGCCTCTAGAATGGGTGAACTCCCAGTGGTACTGCCCCTGGTGTAGATGTTGTATATATCTATCCCTCCCCACTTTTCTGAGGCTATTCTTAGCATTTGGGTGTCCTTACAACCCAGATCCACCACTTTGATTGTTATTTGAAGACATTGCCTTACCCAGATTGTAAGGCCTCCCATCGGTCGACCCCTAGCGCCTCTACTGGCCGGTAATTGAAAAATTTAAGTAGCCAGGAAGAAATATAGGGTCGCAAGCCCATGTCTCCTGGAATAAACAAACTTCAAAGCCATTGACGAAATCCATCCAGTTTTGGGACATCAGCTTGCTACTCAACCCCGCGATGTTCCATGAAAAAAACTTCCCTAAACTGGGGCCGTCCATGGGTACTGCTCCTACACAGGACATCCCAAAGTCGTTTGTTAAGATTCCGTCATACCCCTCCCTCTCTCGGATGGTATCCTCAGTGTTGTGATCAACCTCCTGGGTGCCAACAGTGCTAAGTGTAATTAGTTCCTCATTTTCAGAGTCCCCAGAAATTGGAATACACTCCTCACATGTTTCCTCCAAAATCACAGTCTCCCAACCAGTTCTCATTTCATTTGATTCCACGTTTTTAGTCAAAACAGTTAACACAGGCTTCCCACATATATCCCAACGGGTCATACCTTCCCTACTGTTCGTGGAATAATCGGAATTTGGTCAATGAACCCACCCCGGATCTTTCATCACTTCAAAACGATTGTACGTTGGTCCATTATAAAAGTTACCCCGTTGTAAGGGTACAGTGAAAGGAACAAACCCTGGGGAGGGGAGATTGTTATAGCAACCTAATTCACTGGTCATACCAAATTGAACACCTGTTGGTCTTGGATAAAAGAATGTGAGATCAACAACACCAATTCCACCACTGCTTGTGCCCCAATTTTGCTTCGTAATCAGACGTGCCACCCTAGGATCTTGGAAATTAACAACTATACACGCCCCCCCCAAGTGCTTAGGAGTACAACCTATCCAGTCTGTCCTTCTCACTCCAATAATCAGCCCGTCCACTTCCCCGGGCAGTGGTCTATTTGCCTTTAACCAGTGCATTACCTTGTTTTTTAGCATCTGGAAGGATTCTCTTTGCCCGGCCAACAAAGGTGGTACATTAGTGAGGAAATCCACGAAAGGATAAGAATCTGGGGTGAGATTCATAGGAGGTATCCTACGAGGTGCCTTCATCGGGAGGGTGTTAGGCAGGCTAATAGCAGGAGCAGCAGGACGGGATGTTGGAATACTTGGTGGTGGTTGGGAACTATTCAATACAGTGTTATTAGTTTTGGAACTGTCTTTGTTACCCCTAACAGGAACGCCAAGACGGGGTGTTGAAATGCTTGGTGAGGGTTGGGAACCATTAGATACAGGATTGCCACTTTTGGAGCTATCTTTATTACCCATAGCCACAGTATCAGGCAGCTTGTTTTTTTTAGTGGTATTACTACTTGGACGGTCCGACAAATCTAAATTAGTCATGGGGTTTTGTCCCTTCGACTGAGGCCTACTTGCAATGCTGACTACGGGGGGAGGAGGCTCAGCGATGGACACACCATTTGCCTGGCCATTTGGTTTCAGAAGAATGATGCTATCCCCCGTCCTAGGGTGGGACTTGATTAGGGATTTGGTGGAAAAAAAGTTATCTAGAGTAGCCTGCTCGAAATGATCTAACCGATCAGCTAATTTTTTAACTCGTTCCTCAATAGAAGTCAGGAGAGACCTCATCAGCCTCTCCAACTCGAGGAGCAGGGGTGGAGCAGAAGATAAGGTCTCAGCCAATACCATCGCTGAGGGGTCATTCATGTTAGGTACGGGACTAGCCGGAACAACTCCGTCCTTGACAATCTTAACCCCACCAGAGCCAGCCCCAATAGGCTCACAGGAAGGGCGCAGGCATATTCCAACCTTCCTTATTTTTTTTGGATGTTTGGGAAGATAGCACTTCTTCGGGGCAGCACTTCTTTTGTTACTTGTTTTAGTTTTAACGATGTGAGTTGACACACTCGGTTGGGCATTGGTCACCTGCCCTGTAGGTAAGCAAGTTGGTATAGTGGACGAGGTAGAAGGCAAAATGGGCACGTCGTGACCCACAGACGAGCCAGCCAACAGCTCTAGTGAAGGGGGAAAAGCATAAGGCGTTTCCAGTACAGCTGGCAGGGTTAGGGATGACAGGGGAGGAACCAATGCCGGGAAACCCTGAGGTGGCCGTTTCTCCAAAGGAATTTTAAGGAGTTCAATAGATAACCTACGCTCGGCGCGCCTCTCCGCCAAAGCGATCTCTTTGTCAATATCTTGGGTTACCCGACTAAAGTTTTTGTCTAGAGGACCCAAGATGGCTGACCCCACCTCGGCCTGAGTAGAGATCTGGGCAGTGGTATTTGAAGGAGAAGACATACTTTGCAGCCAACAAGCTTTAAAAAGAACAATACTATATAAGCAAACACCAGAGATCTCTAGATACAGGGAACGTACTGTAACAAGTAGTCAGAAGGCGCAATGTCAAAGAGCGGGCCCAGCCCAGCCTCCTTCAGCCCCTAACGGCCACAGACGGACCCGCTCTTGTCCCGGGCTTCTCCCGGGACGCTTCCGCGCGCTCCCCCGCAGCGGAAGTAAACACCACTGATATAGGTCAGACGTGACACGCAGGGGGTGGGGCTGACAGGGAGAGCGGGCCAGGTGTTCTCAATCGGCCAGGCAGGGACTCCTGGGAAACGGAGTCCCTGCAGAAATGCTCGCAGCCCTGCCCAAAAGCCCCAGCACAACACAGACTGCACAGCCTCTCCACAGATTCCCCAGCGGCAATTCCGGTGAAGCGGGACCCGCGAAGCGGGTCCGGCGAACAGTGGGCTCAGAGACAGTACAACAGCCCAAGGCCAAGAGTCCAGGAGCAAGGGTCCGTCAGACGCACTTTCAAATCAACATTGGATCCCGCAGGTAAGAGGCAGGCAGGCTCTTTAACACACTCTGTGCGCAGGGGGCAGGGCTGACAGGGAGAGCGGGCCAGGTGTTCTCAATCGGCCAGGCAGGGACTCTTGGGAAACGGAGTCCCTGCAGAAACGCTCGCAGCCCTGCCCAAAAGCCCCAGCACAACACAGACTGCACAGCCTCTCCACAGATTCCCCAGTGGCAATTCCGGTGAAGCGGGACCCGCGAAGCGGGTCCGGCGAACAGTGGGCTCAGAGACAGTACAACAGCCCAAGGCCAAGAGTCCAGGAGCAAGGGTCCGTCAGACGCACTTTCAAATCAACATTGGATCCCGCAGGTAAGAGGCAGGCAGGCTCTTTAACACACTCTGTGCGCAGGGGGCGGGGCTGACAGGGAGAGCGGGCCAGGTGTTCTCAATCGGCCAGGCAGGGACTCCTGGGAAACGGAGTCCCTGCAGAAACACTCGCAGCCCTGCCCAAAAGCCCCAGCACAACACAGACTGCACAGCCTCTCCACAGATTCCCCAGCGGCAATTCCGGTGAAGCGGGTCCGGCGAACAGTGGGCTCAGAGACAGTATAACAGCCCAAGGCCAAGAGTCCAGGAGCAAGGGACCGTCAGACGCACTTTCAAATCAACATTGTGAGAAGAGGTAAATACAGCCATGAAAAATTTCAAACCGAACATAGCATAAGTAAAAAATCCCTGAATAGCTAAAAGTAAAAGTGGTGTATAATCCATTTGGATTGTAAAAACAGCAGTTAATTTATTAATATTAAATGAGCTTTAAAAAATGTGTTTTCTTAGAATACTAGGATGTGAAGTGGAAGTGTAGTGTTAGTGAAACCACTCTGCCAAAAAAATGCAATGCCACTTTCTACTTTCCAAATTTAAGGGGCCTAAAATAACACATTGATGTGATCAAAAGGAAGATCTAAAGAGTAAAAATGTACCCTAGTTGCCTGAGCATAAATGTGAGCCGGTATTCCCTCATTATACCAGTGTAAGAGGCTGTAAGAAGGATTGGCAGCACTGGAAGTAGATTTAGTGCTGCAAATAGGAAAGATGCTAATTGTGGCGTTGTGTCTAGAAGTAAGGAGTGCATCCCAGAGTGTCCAACTGTGAAGATTAAAGATGAGTTGACGTTAGAGAATGGTGTCATTCGTCCTTATGAAAAGCTTGGAACCCCAATATGTTTCAGAGAAAAAGTCATGAACAATGCTCATGAGGGTCACCTGGGTCCAGCATTAACTAAGCACAGGACTGGGTCGGAAGTCTTGTGGCTGTCTACGGACAAAGATGTTGAGGAAAGTGTCGGAAGGTTCATACATTGTTGTAATAGTGACAAACATCTCAAGACATGTAGTGCGTATTTGCCACAACTGACTTGCTTTAAATTAGCTACAGCTTTATTTTGGTTCTTATCAGCCCTAGCTAGCCTACCGGGTATTGGCCATAATCCACCACAGCAAAGGAGGACGCCAGGACACAGCCTTGCCATTTCTCTGCTGCCACATGAGACCAACGAGTGAGGTCCTTAGCAGGGCCGGACCGGGAACTGAAACCGGCCCTGGCAAAGAGTTCGGCTGACCCCGAGGGAGGAGGGGTGCTAGTGGAATGCTTTGTGCCACTTTTGTTACTGGGGCCAATATTCCAGCGATGCTGCTGAACTGGCCCACGGTAACAAAAACTGCCCCCAGGGGCTAAAACCGGCCCCAACCTAGGCGGCCCACCCGGGAAACGCCCAGTGCCTGCTACAGCCAGTCCGGCCTGGCTTGATACCATCCTGCTTCTGTTTGACAGGTGTACGAGGTCTCCACATTGTGGTCCACTGCCTTTAAAATGCACATGGAGATGGTAGGAGTTTGTGTGGCTGGCTGTAGGGTCTTCATTCATCAGTATATTGATGATTTTCCAACGTACAGACCTGTCAGTTTTGGTTGATACCCACACGTGAAGAGTTACCTATCTAAAAGTGAAAGCAGATTTCATAAAAAATAATTCAGGCATCACTTGGATCTTCGTGAGAGGTGAGAGGATATATGCCACGATTTAAAGTGACAAATATAATTATTTCTAAAGATTGTATCCAGTCTAGTCAAATACTACTATATAGTGAAGGCAGGTATACAAAGACTTCCTATTATTGACTCTACATCTATGTACCTTGAAGATATATATGTCAAGGTGAAAAGAAATGGAATTAAAAATTATAAATCTATGCTTACCTCAATGTACTTACCTTCACAATATTGTTTTAGTCAGTAGTCTGGATACAACATATTGGCATGGCAATATTTAAAACATAATTTTTAGAATGCCATGGTAAGAATTTTTTTTCAATTATTGAAAATCATTAGGGTTCATTTTGGACCTTAAAGTTTAGCTCTGTTTGCATACTGCTAAAATTCAACTCATGTATCTTTGATGATCTAAAGTTTTCTTACTGCATAATGTTTCCACTCAGTGGTTCAGGTGCTGGTTTTGGGTGTGAAATAAGAATGTTATAAGGTCAATAACTGTGCCCTTCTGCTTACAAAAACAGTTCTCTCTTCAGCCGGAAGTGCTGAAGCCCGAAAATATTATCATATAAGTCCCATTAGAAATGTTTTTCATTGGCTCCTACTTGAATATGACATGAAGTGTAAGCTGGTCTACCTTGAGTATATTGCAATATCCTTCCTACGTGGCTTCTAAAATGATGGTCCCTGGGGACATTTGTCTCACAAGGCAATAAGACTTACTGAGGGGGTCATTACGATGGTGGCGAGACCGCCACCGACAGGCTGTCATCAGGAGCACCTTTTCCCCGCCACATTAGGATGGGGGGCGGTGTGATCGCAGTCAAAAACATCTACCGTCATGCATCCAACGGGCTACTTGAGCCCGCCAGTGCGGCGGAGGGCCCCGCAATCCCTGCATTGGTAGGGGTGCATATCAGGCACCACCTTAGGGATTACGATGTCCCTTCCGGCCAGCCTTTACATGGTGGTTACCCTGGCATGGAAAAGCTGGCAGAAAGGGACAATGGGGGCCTGTAGCGGGCCCCCCTTGCCCCTGGTCCTAAGCTGTGGGCACTGGGGGGCACCTATGGTGCTACATGTCCCTGCACCATGTGGCAGGCACCGCATAATGCCTGCCATGTAGTGCAGGGATATGTTTGTTGACCCCTTTTTGTCTTGCAGCGTGTGTTGCAGCCAGCAGCACACACCGCAATACAAAAAATAGGCAATGCGACCGCCTCAGTGGTGGTCGCATTGTAATTCCTACTGTGAATGTGCCATGTAGGCAGGCGGTCCCAAATAGGTAACGATGGCGGACTCATCGTAATCAGGCCCTGAGTCTTGGTATTCCAAAAACCAGCATGCTCAGATTCATCCTCAAGAATGGTGTTGTAGATCTGAAATTTTTTTGAAGACTTTGCTCTTATCATCCTGCCCTTTTTTATTTCAGAAGAGAACTCAAAGCCTTTCGGTTTGCTTAGTTTAATCATATTGTACTTTGGGATTTTCTCAAATAATTGATTAGTTTGTATTGTTTTGATTTATTGCATTGTATACTTTTATTGCATTTTATTTATTTTGCTGGCATTCTTTCAATTGTCGATCTGCGCTCCGTGAAGAATTTCTAAGAAAGGATTGTACTGTATTGAGAAACTGTAAACAAAAGCAATTTCCAACAGGATGAAATTCTAGGGTAGGGATTTTTTTATATGACAAGTGGACGCTGCACAAAACACTGAACGGGATCAACATTGTTCATAGGTCCATAATGGTCAATCCCTACATGTTACTGGAGGGCCACAAGTTGCAACAAACACTTGCTAATGGAATTGGATAATGCCCTGAAGAAATCCCAAGAGGGACGAAATGTGTTGGCTATGGCTAAAATTAAAAATGTTTTTAAAAGAAGATTGTCAATAAAGTAGCGAACAATAACGTGATTGACTTACTGTGTGACATGGAAGCATGCATGTTTGACCTATATTTATGATATAAGTTATACTATTTCAGAATACTTTTCCATTTTGAGAGCTGAGTTACTATACTTCAGATTGACATGGACATTCTAGGCTCTTTATCACTCTTGGTGGACATTGAGACCAAGATAGATAACAAGGTGGTTATGTACCTGGTCCAAATAGACAACATAGTGAACAACTAACCCTGAATGTCTTTAACATTTGGGGGTGAACGATGTCTGAATTGATTGCCTCACTTGACTGTCTCTGGACCCCCAGTCAGAATGAAGGTATCTACTTTGTGATATGGCTTGGGTTCTATCACCTAATACTTGACATCTTTGTAGGGATTGATTCTCCAGTTCTACTGTGCCATTATAGCTACATTCTGATGATTTTGTCAATGAAATGATAGGGTGAGCTGGGACCCGTACCTTGTACTGAGACATACATTTTTTAACTACAAAAAGACTTTCTCTGAACATTCTGCCCACAGTGCGATCAGACTTCTGCTGCAGTGAGGAACGGGGTCTTCCAACACTTTCCTGGCTGTGCGCAAACTGGGCTGATGTTAAGTAGATACTCATGGAGCACCTTTTCCACAGTGATCGCAGTACTGGAACTAGGCTCCAGGTCGAGGGTTGAGGTCGGTTTTAGGATAGACCCCAGTGCTTAATTTGAGCCAGTGTATTCCGGTGCACCTAATTGCCAGCATCGGCACTTATGATAGCTGCCACATAGTGGCGCTGTTTGTGCAATTTAAAGATGAGCAGAAAAACAGTTGTTTGCTACATCAATATACGTTAAAAACAACTAATACCTGCCCCCCCAAGCCATTCTTAAAGCATTGGCGGCCTCAAACAGTCTGAATTGTCACACTTGTAGCAGTGTGATGGCTAGGAGTTGTGTTAGTACAGTGGTAATGTGTGGTGCAAACTGCGGTGGCCTCCTGACGTGGGCCCTGGCTCTTATGTTTTATACAAATTAAGCACTGATTGGCCCTGCAGAGTCCAGTGTTACATGTTCATTGGGGCCACCATGACACACAACTGCAAGGGCCACAGCTTTGCACACATTTAGAGTGTGCTGTGCCATACTGAGCTGCAGACTGTTTAGCTGTTTTCTTCTGCCACAGAGTATCTAGCTCCAAATGCCCCACGAGTATCCTGACAGGGCACAACCAAAGATCAAAGGAATCCAGATAGGCATATCCACACCTTGTGTACAGCCTCAGCAGCCCATCAGAGGAAACAAAGATGAACCCGCAGTGTCCCTCATTAGTTAGACATGGGAAAGAACTGAGATATAAAAGTGGTTTAATTTCCTGAGCTCTCAACAGAACAAAGGCCTTTCAAAAGAAAACTGAGAAACAGTATGGGATGGTACTTGTACGGATATGAAGGACAGTGAGGCACGCTTCTCTCTGGTGTTTCATATTCCCAAGAAAAATAACATTCCTACTCAGTAGACATTATATATTACTTACTACATTTATTTATGTTTCTATTGCCCAATTATACTAATAATGTTCATGTCCAAGAATATATTCGTAACATAATGCAAATTAAATAGTTTTTGGTATATAATTTGTTAGTTGCTACCCAATTTAGTGGTACTCATTTTTATCAAAGGTGGAAGAATGGAAGATTGTGGTAAACCCTCCAAGGATTAAAACCTATTTCTTGCATAGTACAATAAAATGTTTGCAGTGGACACATAATCCACTGAGCTATTTTACTGCAGTTGTAATAATCTATGGCTAGGCTACATGCAGTTTTCTGAAGGAGACAAATAAACATCTGAGATATTGTATGAAGATTGAAACATGTGACCAGAGAGAACATATAGATCTCTGATTAAGTGAAATAACCACTTCAGCTTTCGTACTGTTTTTATATAATTTATTATATCCTGAGACCTGCTCCATACACATGGATTTTCACTATAGTATCTCAACTTCAAAGCTATTTTAGAATGTGGTGTGTTTGTGACCAATAAAGTAAGTCAGAGAACTTAGTTAAAGAGGTTGTAATAAATTCATATGTACTATCAGACTGTAAACTGTCAGTGACTTTGCGCCTCATGACTCTGCGTCGCATGACTCTGCTCCTCATAACTCTGCTCCTCTTGAGTCCGCTCCTCATGGTTCTCCTCCTCTGGGCTCTGCTCCTCAGGGTTCCACTCTCTTTTGGCCTTAGCACAACATGTTGGTCTCTTGAAGTAAATATGTTTCCATTGCAAATGCTATGCATAGCAAGGTTCACAATTACTTAAATAGAACAATTCAAAGGCATTTTCTCAATTTACAAAGTCATTGGCCGTTGTACGCACTATTTACACTTGCATGCCACATCCATACAAACTCCGGAACCCAGAATGTATTCATTCAACTGTTGATCAATTCATGTGCAATCTTCTTCACCAAGAAACTATGCCTTTTACTGGTGCAAAACCCACTTGGTTGATTCTAAATTTAGAGTTCTTTCTTCCCACCAGCGACTGTTCTTTATCCAGTTTTCAATGAAACATTGGTTGTGCAAAGATACGGAAAATAAAAAGAGATTGACTCTTGTAAATAAATAAAGTCCACAAAACTGCTTCCCATGAGTACATGCAGAGGTAGACTGATTGCTCAAGTGCTTGAAGTACTCTTAAAGTTTTATCCAACTGAATTCATAACTGTGAATCTATAATAAAGATGACAACTTTTAATGACCTGTCCTCAATGAGCCTTGGTGAATGCTCAGTCCTATGGAAGCATCCAGCATGCAATCATCATTGGAGTCTTGCTTTAATGCCGTGGGACAAGAAAAATTGCAAAGTGTTTGGTGAATAGCAGAAATTCTATTCATGAAGTCTCGGGTAAGTCCTGTTTCTGGTTGTAAATATTAATGGTGCAAGTATTTTGTGGGAATATCCCTTGTCTTCAGGATTCTTAATATCTGTGAAGGAGCTGAGAGCCCAGCTAAGCACATTTGATGTTAGGAGTAGTGACTTCATGTGGACAGTGGAGTCTCGACTACAGAGGATGATGGCGACCTGTGAAAAGAAAAAAATAAGATAATCAATTGCTAATCCAATATGGAAGAACAATTGTCTTGCGCACACATAACTGAGGAGGAGGTGACCACATTTTCAGATTCTATGAGCACCGCATACCCAAGTGCTCCAACATGCACAGATTCATGGATGGTATGGAATCACATAAAGAGAAAAACAGAGTTCAAGGTGCCCACAATCTAGATTAATAAACATAAACATGAGTACTTTTTAACATTCCAGATGTGACCATGCACTCAGTGTGCAGAGGTGACACAAGTTAAAATTCTACTGTGCGATAACATGCTTAGATTTCACAAGTAACCACATGCTTAGATTTCACAAGCAACCACATGCTCAGATTCCTAACTTGACTATATGTCTGATTCCCAAAGCGACCTTGTACTCAGATGTTAACATGATCACATGCTTAGATTCAGATGTGACCGCAGATACAGATTTCAAAGGTGACCATATATTTAGATCACATAGAATAAGGTGACCAGGTGCTCAAATACAGCATGTTAGTGACCCCAGGATTATGTTATAAGGAGGTCATGTTACCCAGTGTTCTGATTCTAGGAGTGGCCATATACTTGGAATGTAGCCATAAACTCTGATTTCAGGCTATGACCATAAGCCCAGATTCCACTATATAGCTGCATGTCTTGATTGCAGACGGTGTCTCCATGCTAATAATCCAATAGAAAAGGAGACCACATTATCAGATCAACAAGAGGCATGGCATTCAGAAACGATTGCCACATGCTCCAAATCTGGGCATGTGATCATCTTCCAGAATTCAAGACATTAAAATGACATCATGCTCAGACGCCCAAAGGTATCCACATGCTAAATTGCCAGAAGATAACCACATGCCAAGACTCCAGAAGGTAGCCACATGCTTTAATTCTCATTGCACCGTATAGCCACACATGTAGATTTATGTTATGAGTTTACAAGCTAGGTACAAACAGATAGAGGATTAAAGTGCTTCATCCAAGCTCCTCCAAGGTCCGGACAAAGCTGAATCAGATAAGATCAAGGCAAAGCTCCTTAAAGTGCATTAGGCTTACACTAGTTGCTTGGTCAAGCACATGGCTGGCACGAAGTAGGGATGAGAGGGAATTTCCTGTTACCATCTGGTTTACGCAGTACAGTGACACGGTGAGTGTTCCCTTCTTTTGGGGAACCAGTTATAAAGGACGGTATACATGTTGAATGTAGACTCCTTCCAAGTATAGGTCTTCTAACAGAAAAAGATTTAGTTACTCTCATGTTGAAGCCTAGTGCTGGTATTGTTTTTTGCTCATTCTGTTGCAAGAAAGAGTCTTACCGAGCATATTCCGAGTTGCCATTTCACTGCACTTCAGGTGTGGGAGAAGCAAAGCACCCAAAAGTCCTGAGATGATTTAATCTAAGAAACCAAGTAGAAACTAGATTCCCTAGGATCAAGAGTAGCAACACGAATACACGTATTTGTGTGTTCGTTGTATACCGTCTTGCTTTTATAATTCGATTGGATCTCACACTTGAATCCTCAAAGTTAAATAAAGATCTCAAAGTACATCGGAGCCTTGAATAAATCCGTATGAGGATGAAATGCGTTGGTGATTTTAAATTTTAAGAAATTGAAAATAACGAATAAAGAATCTTTCATAACTACAATCAAAAACTTACCAGCGTTTCTCTTATTTCTGTTTGGGAAGATCTTGATACACTGTTTTTTCTTTATGTTGAGCTTTTAAAATTTGTGGATTACTAACAAGTTCCACCTACATGATATATAATCCTGAGTGCTGGGCCACCCTTTGTTTGATTTGTCATAGTGGTACTTGTGCCACTTTTTTTTGGAACATATGGAGGTCATGTTCCAGGCCTCTATTCACCAGAAAATGCCAGAATAGATTAAGCCTAGATAGGGTATTGCTGACTGGTGCGGGATCTCTAGCCTTGACTCTCTCTTCCCATTGAATCTCATAATAAGTACATTTATAGTACTTTTTAAATAATATGTACTATTATTTCTTTCTGGTATATTTTGTTTGTTACGTTGATGTTGGGTTTTTAAGGTAGTAGGGTGAGAAGGGTCTTATTATTTATTCTTTAATTCTAAATTTTAATGAGGTACTCTTAATGTTGAAGTATTATTTTTGATATATATAAATTGTATTATGTGAAAAATATTATATATTGTTTAATGTTTGTAGAAATCTGTTTCTTAAAATATGTTGCAAGTTTATTTTTTAATTGTACCTTTTTTTTCATTTAGGTGTGGAAATCGTAAATTTGACCACTCCAAAGTCCAACACTTTCCCCACTGCTGCTCAGGTTGGAGTGGGAATAGTAAATATGACCCTTCTGAAGTCCAACACTTTCCCTTCTGTTGCTCATCAGGTCGAAGCAGGAATAGAAATCCTGACCTCTCCAGGTCCAACACTATCTCTGCTGTTGCTCAGGTTTGAGTAGATATGATCCCTTCAAGTTCATTTATTTTTCTTTGAATTTAAAAAAGTGTTTTGATATATATATATTTGGTGATTTAACTTTAAAAATTAGTTTAGCATCAATTGTTTTATTGTACTTTTTTGGGGGGTAGTTTATTTATTCTTTTTATAATTTTAATGTATGGGATGTTTTATAATTGGTACTATATTGTGTTTTAATTCTTTAGAATTATTATTAGCATTTTTATATTATTATTCATGTTTATGTAATAATTGTCTTTATTTCCATAGTATGTTTCTTATATTGTTTACATTTATTTTAAAGTACATATGATAATTTTTTTTTAAGTCATACAATTAATTATATATTTTTTATATGTATATATTTTTTATGTAATATTGTTTTTAAAGTTGATATATATTTTTTAAGTTATTATAATGTTAAATAATTTACATTTGATATCCCTACCTGTTTAATGATGATAGTTTGTTCCACAAATTTTCTTGTAGTCAATGTTATGTATTTTACATAGAAAGTATGCAGAGTCAATATTTTTGTCCGGGATATTTTTGGGGCAATATTTAGTATTGTGAATTTTTTTTGGGTGGTTTCATTATGTCAGGATGAAACTGCAAAATAGATAGGGCCTGACTATGAGTTTAGCGGTCCGCTGGACTGCCAAAGCCATGGTGGTGATGCGGCTACCGCTGCACTTGCCATCCGACCGCCCTAACACGAGTTGGGTGGTCGGACTGCCATTGAACCGCTGCTTCTGCCAGTGATTCGCAATCCCTGGTGGTCCTGCAGCGGTCTGAGGCCTGCAATATGCTGGCGGTGCCGCTGCGACACTGCCAAGCATTATATGGGTTTCCTCACTGCCACAGTTTTAATGGTGGTGAGCCGGCCATGAAAAGTGTGGTGGTGAGGAAACTAAGAGGGCCCTGTAGGACCCCCTGTTGCCTAAGGGGCTATGGGGATGCATGTACGGGGGCACATGGTGTGCCCCCCTGTGTGCATGCACCCCCAGTTCCTGCACAGCATGGACTTAACAGCCCATGCCGTGCAGGAACTTGCTTTGGCATTCCTATTTCGGTGACTTTCTAAGGCTCACTGCCAGGGACAACCAACACTGTCTGCCAGACTAGGAGAAAACTCCTAATCTACGAGTTGGGCAGTGTGGGAGTGGGGCACTGGTGTGGTGGCCCACTCCCACACCGCCAGACTCCTAATCAAGCCCTTAGTCTCCACATCTATTGGATTTGGCCTTTTGGATGTTACTAATTGGGGATGGGCTTAAGGAGAGCTATTTGGCTGCACCTGACACCCATCCCCTTTTCGTCTGAAACCTGCAGCACACAGCCTAAGACGATAAGCTTCTGGTGTGGGTATCATATTTATGTTGTAGCTGTACATGAACTTTGACAGTGTACAGCTGTTCCATTTTTATTTTGTAAACCCAAAAAGCAATACTTGACAGAACTAACTCTGTATGTACTTTGGCTGCCTGCAGTATTTGTTGGGCACATGGTGAGGCTTTCAGTCACACTTTGCCACTATTGATCAATGATTTGATTTAATTTCATAGGTGAAGTCATGCTAGAGGGCATGAGTAGTGCATTGTGGAGACAAGCTCTGATTTGTGCATTTTCAGGTGTTCTCAATATTTTCACACCAATATTTGCCATCATTAAAATAAGAGAATTCAGTTGAGGAACCCAAGAAAGACAGCATAGATGCCCCGATAGTTTTAAAAGATGCAGATAAGACACCTTTTTCTCATTTTCTTTATATCTCTTCTTGTTTACCCAGGGAGTCGTTTGATACACTTTTGCTGGTGGTTCTTGAGTTATGTGTTAAAGATAATGGGTTAATGCCAACTGGACAAGGAACATTTATTAGGTATTTCTAGGTTATTTGGAAGGAGAACCGGACACGATCCATGGTGCATGCCAGCCTCTTCAGATCCACAGGAGCCTCTTAATAACATGAATATCAGGGGATATAATACTACGGGATAACACAGTCTCACATGATCCCTAATAAAAGATCAAGCATGCAGAATTCTAAGAGGTCTGTAATCCCCACGTGACACTAAGGATCAGGCCACACTTGCTGGATTATAACAACCAGGTCCAGCAACAGTAGGTGGATAGGACAGCCAGGGCCGGACTGGGAACAGAAACCAGCCCTGGCAAACTGCTCGGCCAGTCCTCCTGGGGGGCAGGGAGGGGTTCAGCCGAGCTGTTTGCTAGGGCCAGTTTTGGCCAAATTTGTTACCGGGGGCCGATATTGCCGGCCCCTGGTAACAAAAACTGCTCTCAGGGGCCCAAAACCGGCCCCCACCCTGGTGGCCCACTGGGGAAACGCCCGGTGCCCGCTACGGCCAGTCCGGCCCTGAGGACAGCCTCACAAGATACTCAGAGATACATCAGCTGAATTAGAAACCTTTTAAGGGCAGTCCAGACTTACAGATTCACATGGGAAGACCAGTCTTACAGGATCCTTAAGAATAAGATAGTATAACAGAATACTTAGGGACAGATCTGTCATCGTCAGAAATGAGTTAGGCCAAGGGGATCCTTAGGAATAGGTAAGTATCATTCTCAGGAGTAGGTTATCTTTATGGATCCATTGGCAGATATCCACATTTCTAGATCAAACTTTCCTGCAGATGCCAAGAAAGTGGCCTCTGAGGCTGGTGTACCACCCCAGAGAGGCAGGAAATTAAGGTGTCATATGGTGTGTGTGGGTGTTGGGGCACCTGGGTATCTTTAAGGCCAGTATTGGATTAAAAGAAAAGCCCAGTTCTGGGTCCTGTGAGAAATCTGTCAGTTAGTGGTTGAGACACATGGAGCCCAGGTTTGGGTTTGAGGTGAGTATTGGGCCCATTGAGGGTCATGATGACAGGCTCCTTTGAAAGTTTATCAGGTGACTTGACACGAAAGACATATTCTGGATTTTCCTCTATAGCATTGGGGTTCTGTGAAATTTATGTGGCTGGTATTGTTGCTTGAGAGGCACAGAATGGTATCAGGAACTATGTGATATGTGTGAGGATTTTGTTGGTCAAAGCAAGGCTTGGTTTCTGTGATATTGAGCAGGAAGCAGTTGATGACCCTCTTTGGAAAGTTTTTGTAAAGCCCGTGAGGCACATTCAGATATATAAAGGGGCCAGGATGTGG
Organism: Triturus cristatus; assembly: GCF_964204655.1. Taxonomy (NCBI): domain Eukaryota; kingdom Metazoa; phylum Chordata; class Amphibia; order Caudata; family Salamandridae; genus Triturus; species Triturus cristatus. The sequence continues at coordinate 367,723,424 of NC_140594.1, read as the reverse complement.
GGAATCTTTTAATATCTGCAAACTGTGGCCCCAGGATGCCCAAGATAGGGGACTTCTGTAGAGAATTAAGGTAGAGGTCACTGTGATATCTTTGATGTGGACCCCGAGGAAACTGGTGACCAGGCGTCCTTTGAAACATGTAAGGTTTCACCCAAAGGAGAATGGAGACTGGAGTGGACACAGTCCTCACCTCAATTTCTGTTGACAGAAACAGGCCTCACAATTCTACAGATGTCACACGAGGGATTTTAAATAAATGCTCCTCTTCTGCGTAACGAAAGCTGCGGAGAGAAAACAGAGAGCAGGGATGTGAAGGAGAGGGGCTGAGAAGGAGGAATGATTTGCAAAGATAGCAAAGAGATGAGAGGAAGACCTTGGGTGTTGAGATGGGGTTGAAGCAACAACATTGAAAGGAGTGAAGATCTAAGTCAAAAGAAATGCATTTTTGCTAGTAAGAGGATGAATATATAAGAGTGTTATTAGGAGACAAAAGGAGATGCAGGGATCAGAAGTGTGAGATGATTGCAAGGTTTTCCTCTTTGCCACAGCTGAGCAAGGCCATCAATTCACCAAAATATCAGAGGTAGAAGAAGTGTCTTTTTTTTTTTTCTTTTTAGCATTTTTATTACCATTGAAGACAGATACCTATCAATCAGCAATATATGTTTTAATCCTTTTTTTTAGGTAGAAGAAGTGTCATCACACACACTTTTGCCTCAGAAACATCATGAGGTAATATAATGTGACCTTTGACACTGTATCTACCCAGGAAGTAATATGACTTTAACCTGATGTTATTACAATGATTGACATCGCCAAAGTTCCGTAATAACTACATGATTAAAATGACAAGACAACACGGATAAATGTCTATTTTAGATCCTACCTATATTTTAATTAGGATATTGACATGATATGCTATGGGAAGATAATTCATTGCTTTTTGTCTTACATGAAAAATTGTGTTTGTTTAAAGAGGAGGCTATAGTGCCTCAAAACACAGAAAGGCACCAAAAATTATACATAGCCCACAAACTGTCATGATTTAATTGTTATAGTAGTACACACCCCAACAAAAAAGTACTGATAAATCATAGGGACAAGCAAAAAAGGAGATAAAAAAAACAAACAGTAGAAGTTGTATCCCACTGTATTAATTGATCTGGACCACAAATTGGATGTCAATTATCTAACTGGCTTAAATTATTCTTTAATATATTTTTATTTATTTTCAGTTGTAAGGCACTATCACTCATACAAAGCACAGAGGGGAAGGTATTCAATCATTTTAGGCTATTGACAAATGTAAATGTGGGCATAAACTTATGTGTACAACCAAATTTGCCTTGCAGAAGTTTCTAAATGCTCACAAGCAAAAACGTTTGAGGGCATTTACAAACTAATATCATTGTCTTTTCCAACCTGAAAAGCGTTGTAAATTTACTTCAGCCAAGTGTTTGAATAAAACTCTTTCCAGAAAGGGAAAGGAAATGGATCACCCCCAAATTTGATGGGAGAGCAGGGGAAGGGGTTTCTCCTCGAGTTCAAATTATTTTTCATGTGGGGAAAAAAGACAATAATGTGCATTTGCACAGGGGAAGCCAATGCCCTGTTCGGAGTTCTCCTTCCCAGAGAACTCCGTTCAGAGCAAATGCATTCCCAACAAGGAAATCACGTGACATCACAAGGAACTTGTATGGAAACTTGTGCCAGACTCAGCGTCAGCGGCGGCTGCTGCCTAACTAAAGTGGCAGGGTGGCTGAGGGTGGGGGGAGGGATGTGGGGGGTTGGGGAATAAAATTAAAATAAAAAGAATTACCTGCCGCTCCACTACCGCTAACACTGCCAGCCCCCTCGTTGCTCCTCTCGTCTGGCCCGGAAGTGGATGGGCCTCAAAGCACAGGCTCCCCACCCAATCCAGACACTGCTCTCCTGCAATACCTAGCATGAGAGCAGCGCCAGAATTGGTCTGAGAGGCCTTGTTTGCTGCTCATACAGTGCCTGGGAGCCTATGGCTTTTCTCCAACCCGATTGTGCAACACAGCTGGGTTGGAGAAACATAAGTGCGCAAGTCTTTTTGACCAGCCTAAGACAGTCGGCCAAACTGACATGCACACTTATAAGTGCACACTAGTCCTCCCTGCCATGCTCGACCCACTCTGCCCTATACTCGATGCTTAGATTCCATCGCGGCTCAGAGAGCGATTAATAAAATGATAATAACATAGTGTTTTTATCATTTTATTTATTCTCTGTTTGCTGTGGAGCGACGCTCTTCCGCCATTACGGATGTGCCGCCCCTCTCAGTGTTCTATGTTTATTCCTTGATTAGTTTGTAAAGTCCAAAAAGTAGGGAATCTCCACTAGAACATAAATCCTTATTTCCGATTGCAGATTTCATTCTTTTTCGTGACTTGGCCCCTAACTTCACAATAACCAAACATGGCAACAACTTGTTTAAAAGTGTGCTTGGGATTTTAATTACAGTTTTTATTTAATTAGAAGAGGGTGCATTTCAGTGCTGTACTTATTTATTTGAAAAAACCCAAAAGGGTAACGCCCTGGTCCCAGTGGAAGCTGTAGAAAGTAACGAGTGCTCATAAAGACAACACTTGCCTTGTCTTTTGACACTTATTTTGCCATCTCTGAGGCTGGGGTCGTGAATGCAGCGCCTGGACTCACAAAGAGCCAAGGAAGGGTAGAAGCTGCAACCACTGCCATCCCTAAATGATGTCCATGTATCCGTGTGATAATTGTGACATTTTGCACCAGTTTATGTCGCATACATCAATATTTAGTGCTAACAAAATAGTTCTAAAGAAGGTTTTGTTTGCAGAAAACGTTTAGGGCCCTATACAGAAAGCAATTTGCTCATGTAAAACAAGCACAACTGGATGTGCTTACAAGTGCAAGATAGTAACAAATCGTAACTTTGCAGTCACAAATCCTTTTATTTTTGCGGAATTCTATCTCACATTTGCTTAAGATTCTGCGCTCATAATGCCAGACACAGGGAGTGGCCATTTCAAGTTACGGTAAGCCTTGGTTGTGTACAGTCCACACACTAACGCATTAGATTGTGGTCATTCGTAAACACGCCTCTGACCAATCCTCACCCTGGAATTGGTCAAGCAGGATTAAATCTGTTTCCAGGATAATAGTGGGAAGGATACATTCTAGAAATTGAGGTGTAGGAGAAGGCGTTTCTCTACAGGGAAGATTATTTCTCACTAGGGAAAGAAAACTACAAAGAACCCATGCTATTGCACGGATAAACTGACGTTTACATAGCGTAATTGTACACTAAATACAATTACAGCAGTGTTTTTTGTTTTCAACCAGTTTTTATTTTTATTTTAAGCATAATAAAGACAAACATGCCACAGCTCAGATAAGAATGACATCAAAATGTCAAGGATCGATTGGACAGCCTTAGACCTGTGGCATAAAGTCCTTGTACAAACTGGAAAGGCTACAAATCAATTACAGCAGTGTTAATGTCAGAGCAGGTGTGGAAGCAGGAATTCCAAAAAGCTTTCCTTTCTTGCAGTTTGCCTGGACACCTACAAGTGGTACTTCTTTCTATGCATATTCCAAGTCCACTTGATGAATTGAGCATAAACTTACATTTGCACCAAGCTTAGGCATAACCATTTAGGTGCAGATTTATGACTTTTTCTGGTGAATCAGGGATTTAGGCCTCAAATATGAGTGCTTCGGTATGTAAAATGGATTTATCACACCTGGTAAATAGCATTAACCCATGGTAAGGGTCACTAGATACCTCCTGTATCAAGTTTGTGTGGTGAAATTGGGCATTAAAAGCACAGCGTTTACTGCACTAATTTCAGCATACATCCCATTTTGCCACACATTTTCTCCTGATAAATTTCTCCTGATTTGATCTGAAAAAGGGACAATTGCCGGTACAGTTTTAATGCAAAATTTGGAATTCCAATCTTTAATCAAACTAATAAGGATAAGGAACTTCCCAAAACGTTTCTGGCAGAAAAAAAACTTTGCACATCACTAAAAGAGAGGAGAAAGCGAAGTGTGAAATAGACAAACTGGTGACACGTTGTAAGGCAATTGGTTAAGAGGTGATGGCAGACATGTATAGAATGGACACACAGTCAAAATTTGTGAATACAAAAGCACAAAGTCTATGCAATACCTGTGGAACACGAACTACGAAAAGAACATGAACTATTCACTCACCTTAACCTTCTCCGAATCGGTCGAAAATATTTTGATGTGTTCACAGCAAAGATGATGCTGGGGATTAGTAAAAGTGTGCACCACCCCAAGGAAAACCAGAAAGCATTCTGCAAGAAAGATTGGAAACATCAATCCACCAGCCTGAACTCAACCAGAATGTGTTCTATAAAAGAAACGTATTACTAAATCATCGTAACACAACCAGGAGGGGTTCTGCAAAAGAAAGGCTATGTTACTGCACCATCCTAAACAGAAACAGAAGGCCCTCGGCAACAGAAATTCTGCAAGAGAGAAGGGATATGTCACTGCATCTTCCCAAACACTATTGCAAGGGATTCTGAAGACTGTCCCATCTCAAATACAACCAGAAGTAGTTCTACGTGAGACGGGGCATATCACTACATTATCCTAAACACAGCCAGTTGAAGTTCTAGAAGAAGAGGAACATTCACTGCTCATCTGTGGAGCAGCGCACTTTAGGCTCCACCGTTTATATGTTACAATTATATATTTATATATTCCTGTACGACATTTATATCCAACTTGTGACTTGATTTCTAAAATGCAATCATTGTAAACACTAGGGATTCACATACAAACGTACAAACAATCAGATTAACCACTGTAATCATGTTTCTTTTATATTCACGTCTCACATTTATTCTCAATATGCACATGTCTATGCACAATCGTGTAACCAAGTTTCATGTTGACCATTGAGTTAACTTAGCCTGACTTTAGGCCCTAACTGAAGCTATGTATTAACCTTTCCAGCATGCTGTTTCTTCCTTTTGTATGTGTGTTATCATGCTTCTTGTTAGTTAGAGAAAGGCTTATTGTTTGTAATAGACAACTGATAGTGAGGTCTGCAGGGAGGAATCTGGCAATGAACTCGGAGAAATAATGGTCGAAGGAGACCTTCTGTTTATCATGCAACAGGACGGTGGGAAGCTCAAGGTTGAGCTCTGCAGTCCCAGTTTCGATGAGATGGGAAACTTAAGGCTGTGCGGATGCCTCTCACTGTTAACAATTTGGTTGGTTCATGGTGGTGTAAGAGGACATAAAGATGTCTTGAATCTACTGTTATGTCTAATTGGTGTGTCTATAGTTAGTTAGGCAGATGTTTCCTGATCCTTGGAGGGAACAGATCTCTCTCTCTCTATTGCTGAGCTTTTTCTTTAAGTGTAAAGTTTTATGCTGAACACTTTTCCATTTCCTTCTGAACTTCTACTGAAGTTCATATTCTATAATGACATTTTTTATGCTCCCTGAATAGAAACCCCTTTTTGAACCTCTGTTCTCTATCAATGTTTATAGTAAAGGGAAGTTTCTTTATGAACACCTGTTTGCGGCAATTTGTTTTGTTCTCGCTGCTGCTGTTATCATTCTGTATCTCAAATTGTTACTGCTCAGCTTATTGATACATTTTATTCTGCACATCATATTGCTGTATCTTGTGAACTTATTTTTATTCTGTTTACATAATGGATTGATTAATATTCTAAAATAAATCCACTTAATCATAATTATTGATACCATCTACGTATTGTGGAGTCACATTCGCTTCACAAGCTGGAAATGTCTTTCTAATGTTTTCTGTCTTCAGCGCTTCAAGTCAACTAATACAGGTCCATACGACCAATGGGGAATCCCATTGATGATCTTAGAAAAAGATTAAGGTGTAGGCACCAGCGCGCCATCTTCTGCAAGAGGATGGACTCGCCTCATACTATCTCAATAACAAGGACAGAAGGTTATAAGGAAATTAGGAAGGTGCATCCTCATAGGAAGGGACCTCCAGAGCCTTGTTTCAGGATAAACACCACTGTTTTCATCAATGATCAGTCTTATTTTGGTCAGTATCAATAAGTTTTATTGGGAGCTCAAGTGAAGTGAATAAATGTGGGGTGCAGTGAGATAAAGGGGTGTTAGGTGAGTTAAAGAACAAGAGGGAGTGGAGTGACAAGGGTGGAACAGGGTGCAGCAGGGAGAGATGACGTTAGGATCAGAGGAGCCAAGGGCATTCCATCCATCTCTTTACCCAGGGATTGAGGACATTTTCACAGACAGCAACCCTCGCATTGTCCAACGAGGTAGATATTGGCCGACAAGTGGCGACTTCTAGGATGATCTGTGGAGAGAGAGATAGAATAAGACATCAGAGCTGCTCCTGGAAAAACCACAGCAAAAATGAATAAAGCAGAAAATGCAGCACCCATGACGATGATTCTAGAAATAGCCAAATAAGCATTTTTCTAAACTCTAGAGCATGTCTTCTTTGTTGTGGAACGCCTGCTTTGGAGAATATATTTTTTGTTCTGTCTCTGAAGGCTGAGGTTCCAGAGTTTAGGACTGGTGTATTGCAGTTCTTAATTACGACCACTAATAAAAACATATGGAGACTGGCTGCTTTAATTCCTAAGCATTTCGGGCACAATTTCGAATGATGTTCAGTTTCCTTCGTCTTTTTTGCCATATATATATTTTTTTAAGTTGGTGTTTTTTATAACACTGGTGTGCCCGCTACCTTTGACTTTTCTCTATAGACAGGAGAGAAGTTTTTGAGAAGAGTGTGAATACGCTAAAGGGTGTGGATTCTGGCCCATCTTGGATGAGTCGAAATGGGATGCTTTATAGGGTCTGTCTCTCCATCCAGAAGAGAGGGTGGTGCAGCAGGGATCACCTCAGAAGGGGAAGGCCTTATGCCTGTTGTTTCTGTTACCGCCTCATTCACCTTTCCTGATCATCTTGCTTGGTCTTGTGCACTATATACACTTTTAAGATCTGCATGGGACATAAAAGCTTATAGTTCAAAAAAAAAAGTTAGATAATCTATTTATATCACTTAACTTTTTGATGACAGGCTCTTAGTTGTCACAAAATAGTGAATTTGCCACTTCATAGAATGGACCACAATAGTCTTGCCACGTTTGTAGCTTAAAAGGGTAATGTGTTATATTTTATCTTGCTTTTGGTCATATAGGAGTGGACCACCCTTAGGAGTGGGCCCTGGGTAGTCTGGTGGTGCATGTCTGCTTTATGTGCATGTTCCATCACCTCATTAATCCCATTTGCCTACACAATTCCCACAGTTCTAATGATTGCCACTGAAACTGTGGGAACACAGTTTTGCCCCGGAATTAGTGCTAGATTGGCATCAGAAGGCCCCATAACTAAGAATTTCTCATTACCCATAGTGTCACTCTTCTGTGGGATGAAGAAACCTGCAGGTCAGTCTATGCAGATCTGGACTCCATGGCAACTCCAATTCCCATACTCTCAGGATAGTTCACTGGATGGGTAGGATATCTACTTGAAGACAATGGGCCATATTTACAAGGACATTGCGCCACAAGAACGTCACTTTTAACAACATTCCAGTGGCGCAATGGTATGCTCCATATTTAGAGTGGTGTTAAGCCACTTTTTGTGGCTTAATGCTGTAAATATGGTATCCTTTCACGCAGGTATCTGCGCGAAAGGGGTGTGCAATGGGTGCTGCTATGGGCGTTCTACCGCCAGAGCCATTGCTTTTTGTTGCTGCCCCAAATCTATGATGATGTGTAAATCTGAGGCAGCGGCAAATACTAACGCCATGCAAAAGCAGGTGTTAGAATGGCGATATGAGGAGAAATACATTTATTTCTCCTCGTTTTAGCTTTTTCTATGCGTGCCGCACTCTCCACAAGGTCTCCCTTCCTGCACATAAACATTCATTTAATAATGACAATTTGCTACTTCCCTATGTACTGAATTCTGCAGCACACATAGAAGTAACACATCGCCATTATTGATTGTTTATCTGCTGGAAGGGACACCTTCCTGCACATAAACAATCATTCCCTGCGATGTAGGCACCCTTGCACTATGGTGCAAGGGCCCCTGTGTTGCCAATAAGCAGCTAGTTTTAGCAGCGGCGCTAGGGAAAAATCATGGGTGCGCCGTATTATTGTAAATGTGGCTCATCCTTGTGTTTAGGAAATGTCAGACCGCGCCACTGCCAAATTTAGCACAGCTCTGCACTCCCACATTTCCTTGTACATATGCCCCTAAGTCTGGGAGGTGATCGGATCCAGGGAGGGCCTGACTAAGGATATTCATGAGCAGAGAAAGGAGACAGGACAAGCAGCAGTGATCGGCTCCTAATTTCAGAAAGCCCAAGTGCACCACAAGAATTACTGAGAACATTCATTACCCGGCGGATGGGAGCTCTGTGCATTGCACCCTGACAACACTGTATGGGGATTAGTGTACATTGCTGGCACTGATGCAAGGGAGAGGAGAGCTCTACAGAGAGGGGTCTTGCTAACTTGAGCTCTCTCTCTTTCTGTTCCAAAGAATCAAGAAAATGGGAAAGATGCTCCTGCTATATGTAGGCTCGAAGGCCTACCTTGTGCAGCCAAGTCCAGAAGTCTGACTGGTGCTGTTGTTTACTTGACATCTTTGGAGTGTAGTTAAATTACTGCAGCTAAATAACCTTCAGGAGAGAAACCAGAGTCTGCCGGTTTCTACCATCCAGCCTGGGTCACTGTGCACACTGTGCAGGGAACTGGCTTGCATGCAGTGCAGATCAGCAGACTGTACATTTTTCTTCTTTCTTCCTTCTCACTAGGGAAAGCCCGGAGAGCTTCTGTATCTATTCCACTTATGCAAGAAAGGCAGTCTGCCATCCCGCGGGGTCTGGTGAACTCCTATTTGTCCAGGACATTATTTGCAGCAGTTGTGCAGTATCCCCTTCACTTTTAGACCCCTGGGGCTCATCTGTTTCTTGTTGTCAGTTTGTCAGTGCTTAATTTGTAAAAGAAATAAGTGCCAGGTCTCTAGTCAGCAGGCCGCTTCTGCTTTCACTGCCCATTGCCGCTGTCAATTACAGTAACAGCAAAAATAATAAATCACACTCCTACAAGTGTGACAATTTTGAAATTTTCAGGACCCCAAAGTTAAAAGAATGGCTTTGACAGAAGGTATTAGTCATTCCTAATGTATATTGAATAAATAAACAACAGTTGTTGTGCTCATCTCTGAATTAAAAATAACAGCACCACCATGTGGCAGACTGCCATAGGTACCTGTTCTGACAATTAAGTGCAAGTGAAGAGCACCGGAAACCACAAGCTCAAATTAAGCACTGCCTCTACTCCGTCTCCAGGCCCTTGACTCCAATGTGCCACCTACCATTGAGCTGGAGCCAGGGCTTCTTCTCTACCACCATGCTAAAACTGCAATCACTGCAAAATGCTGCAGCAAGAATTCTGCTTAATGTTCCTAAATACCATCATATTTCTAGCAGAATCAGGAAGCTTCACTGGCTTCCAGTTAGGCAGGGCATCCAGTTTAAGGTGCTTTGCCTGGTGCATAGAGCACTCTACGGTGGAGGGTCATTGTACCTACAGAAACCTTTTCAGTGGTACACCCCCCTGTCTGAATCTTAGATCGGCCAGTTAAGCCTGGGCCCGGGTTCCTAAAATCAACAAAGCAAGATGGGGAGTTAGATGCCTCGCTTATCGAGCTTCAAAGCTCTGGAATGAGCTACCGACCCACATTAGGCTTCAACCAACCAGACTTTTGTTAGGAAAATGGTCAAAACCTGGTTATTTCCTACTTAGCAATGTTCCGGTACTTCCTGGGTGCTGTTCACGTTTCTACGCAAACCTTAGCGCCAAGATGCCTCGGTATTCATGCTCTCTATAAATTCTTTAATTACTTTTACTTTCTTTACCATCAGAGCTGGTACTGCCATTCCTTTCTGAATCTTTACTGTGGCAGGCGCATCAAGTCCCACAGCATCGCTCAGATCCCCAGAGTCCACTGTCCGCATGGAGTCCGCGATTAATCCCGGGAAGGAGTGAGTACATAGAAACCTGCAAGGATCGCGATTTGTTGTGCATCTGCCTGCCTGCTCCATTCCTTCCCCACCCTCAGAATAAACTGGTGAATGTTCTTAGATCATGGTTCATCTTGACCACTGGGTGTGAAGTTTATAGGGTGCTACGCCTTGCTCACTGTAAAGTGCATTGTCAGTATTGCTCTCACTTCTCAGAGCTGTGCGCTATGTCAGGTCCATACAGCACTTTGATTGCCCTAGAGAGGTTTTGACCCACTGAGGTGAGGCACGATTTATCCCAAATAAGACCAACCCCACGGGTCGGCAGTCCTCGACAAACTCTTGCAGGGGGTCTTTTTTGTTCCCCTTTCTTTACCTCTACCCCAATCCACATCTCACTGTGTCAGTCACTCCAGATGGAACTGTGAGCAGGAACTTCTTTTCAGTTACATGCTTTCCTACCAGCAGCCAGCAACCAACACTCCACTGCATATTTTAAGAAAAACTGCTTAGCAAGAATCCATTGCATGCCCAACAACTAGATGATGGGATAATGTTCAGTGTGCGAATCTAGAATACAACACTACAAAAGGAGAATTTCAAAAACAACCTGACAACTTTTTTCAAAGACCTTGGGAATTTCCTCCAGATACTCCACTCCATGTGGTCTGATATCCAATGGAGTTCCCACGAATGTCTTCTAATATATCAGTTTGTATCCAGTAACTAATATAATACCCACATCTCCTGCCATTACTGAAATGTACATATTACACATCTAATAACACTCCATCCATTAGAATGTTGGCTTATTTATTTCTTTACTGAACATTTGAACAGGCTCGCTTCCAATCAAGAGGCCCCTTCGTAGCTCGTGAGCTCTAGCACATCGATTGTATCCACCTCATATTTAAGCACAGTCCATAGGTATCCCCATTGAACCTGATTGGATGGTTTTCATATAGTCAACCCGGAGAGCAGCATCCGACATGATTTATATCTGCGGCTGTGATAGCAGCGAGCCATGCAGGTCTCTGCCTATAATACACCCCTATTGGTTCAGGTGTGACACATGGTTCATGTACACTGAGAATGTGTAACTCAGAATTTTACTAAAATGTTCAAAAGTGTTCCAGTGTATCACAGTCTTGCGGGTTCTTATTTCTTTTTTTGAAACGTGTCCATAAACACATTCTACATTCTCTACTATTCACAACGCTTGAAATCTCTAACACTTCCATGACAACCACCTCTCTGTGTTCGCCCTTAGCCCTTTCCACTTCACTCTTGTCATGTGCTGTTCCTGCTGTCTGCATCATCGTCCCTATGCTACCTTCACTCACTTGCTTATTTGCTAGCTTATCTTTGAAATCTTTGTGCGGTCCTGCTGTGGTTTTTCCTTTTTCTAAAAATACATCTTTTACATCTGTTTCTTTCGTGATCATTATATTTCCACTGTTAGCGTCTCTCCTGGTGTTATTTTCGGAGCAGCAGGTATATCACTTACCATCAGCACAGAGATTGTCTCCAGGGACCCATTATTGCTGCCTGCCATTTGCTATTTGCTCTTTTTGATTACCTCTTCTGTCTTGTTTGATTCCTATATCAGATTCACCAATTCAAATTCATATTTAAACAAAATCCCGAATTTGTATTTGTTTTATGAAAATGAAAGTAGCTTAAAAGATAAACTAACTACCGTATGCCACTTCTTTGAAGCACAGATGTCCCTTGAGTCCCCCTAAGGCCTGTCCTGCCTCCCAGCACCACACAGTCAACATCAAAGTTCCAAGCCAGATTTTTTTTTTAACATTAAAGCACATGCAGCAGCACATGAAACAGGTACAAGAAGGTATCTTCAAGTGTGGACATCCATGTGGCACAAACCATGTGGGCACAACAGCAGCAGTGCCTCTTCGGCAGCACAAGTATAGAATAACTCGTACCCAGTGGCAGGTACCATAGGCAAAAGCTTCTGAATTTGCCCTCAGTACCACTGCTGGTGAGTGACACTGTCAATTTGGCTGAGACATCCCGTCAAGGAACTCCATAAATTGATCCTGTTTCATTATACTTGAGAATAGCATTCAGTGTGCTAGCTTTCCTCTCTATTCTCACCCTATGCTGCCTCCTGTTCTTTTTGGGATCTGCCTGCCTTTTGTCTTTTCAAAATCAGATAATGAACTGCTCCGAATTGGTTTCACTGTTTTGGAACAGCAAAAGTTCAGTGGGCCTTCACTCTGCCTGCGGAAGTCATGCTGGCTGGAGGGGTGGTGGCAAACTCGACCTCTTTGCCACCACCCCTCCAGCCACCATGTCTTCAGTGGGGGAAATGTCCTTTCGGATGAAGCCATTTGAAAACCACCAAGCCCCGCATAGCCTCATTCTTGCCACTTGCCCACCTGACCTTACAACCAAGTGTTTCACCACCAGCTCTTCAACGATTATGAACACAAAGTGAAGGAATGATTAACTTGACCTCAGCTACCCAGGCCACCATGAAAAGGACATGAGGGTAGCTAGGCAGGAAAGGTTAGGAAGGAAGGAGAAGGCCAGGAGGGACCGGGAGACTCTGAAGAGCAGCAACAACTGAGCCTTCTGCATCTGCCTGAAGTTTACCAGGCCACACCAGGATTCTCTCGGGCGCATTCTCTCCAATAATGTGTCACTTTAGGTAGCTTCTGTTGCTTATATGGTTAAATCCCAAATTCTGCATTGCATCCATATAAATTCATATGTACCGTTTGAAAGCCTTAAATGGGCAAAATCAGAGATACTTACGAAAACTCCTTTTGTTATATCCCAACAAGGGGCTTTTGATCAGCCACCCTTCAGCCTGATTCAACAAAGAAGAAGGTTGTTGGGATACAAGAACCCAAACTCTTGGACAATCCCCTCTTCAAGGCAGACCCTAATGACCAGCATGTCATAAAACTCAACCAAAAGGGAAAGGACATTGCTGGATTTTAACTAGTTACTTGCACAAAACTAGGGCTTGAGGAGCACTAGATAGATAGCGGTCCCCTGCATTCAGTTGGACTCCATTCCCCTTACGTACCTTCTACCACTATTCAAGTCTAATCATCTACATTTGTGTTATCTAATGTTCAAAAGTCACTGCACGCTGATAGTGTAGCATTTCAAAAAACATCTCTATAGACATCTCTATAGACATAGCTATGTTCTCCACCTTTGGTCATGAGTACCTTGGGGCATATTATCAAGACAGGCGATAAAATTATCGCCGCTTTAGCGGCAGAAAACTGCCGCTAAAACGGCGATATTGGGCTTGATATGTGCTCTATGGAATTCCAATTGAAGCTCAGGTTAGATGTCCTTCACATCTAACATGGGCTTCAATTGGAATTCCATAGAGCATATTATCAAGCCCATTATCGCCTGTCTTGATAATATGCCCCCAAGTTTCTAGCAAAGTACCATCAGATTTCTGCATGTCAGAAGTAACTCACTGATCTCTGTAACTTGGTGTCCGTGCTCTCACCACGTGTATTCCTTAGTTTTCTCAGTGTGGGTAGTGTAGGCAATATGTTTACAAATAAGTAATGGGGATGATGGTCAAGAGAGGGAGGTGGTTTGGACCTGGGCTGCCCTGCTGGCTTGTAGACCCTGTCTTCAGCACTTGACTGAAATCATATGATTCTGAGCATCTCGCTTAATCTCCCAGGGCCAACAATTGTAACAAATGTACTGAAATATAGTTGCAAATGTGCAACTGAAATATGCAAAAGCCCTAATGTGTAGTGCAAGCGATCCTTTGTTTCCCAGCTATCTTTGTGCTATATATAATTTAAATATAGATGGAAAGCTTAGAAAATGCATTGAATGAGGTATATGTATAAATTGCCCCCAACTATCCACTGGCAAAAGTGTGCAGCAAGCCATACTCACCGTTCTGTTAACCCAATCGACATACTGCACGAAATATCCCAGCTCCTGCCTCACGAAACACTCTATCTCCTGGGGTAGACAAGAAACAGAGCATCCTTTAATGATTTATAGTTTGGGCTTTGTTTTAGATACACTCCACTTCTTAAGTCATAGCTCAGTTCCTGTGGAACAGAAGCAAACCACTAGAGCTTGCCTCGTTCCTCACATCACTGGCCTTGTTTACACCAATGGGGACACACGCACTCCCCACGTCAAAGGTCCAACCACTCCCACTGAGTCTTGGTCATTCCCCCCACATCATTAATTTATCTGAGTATACAACACTTTTCTGAAAGCTAAAACATGACCTGGAGGTTGCAGAATGCTGACAATTATCCATGCAATTCCAAATCGTGTAGGCTGGGAATCCCAAATATTGATAGGACAGAATATTGTTAGAACAATATTGAGAGACCACATATCAAAAGGTACATTTCTATACATTTTTTATAACTTACTCCAATTATACGTAACTTGGTCATATAAATATCTTCAAGCACGTAGATGCGGAGTAAATAGAAAATCCTTTTCTCCCTTCTTGTACTTACCTTCCAGTAATTTGTCCCTCCATATTGTATTAACGATTTTCTGTCCCCTGATATTAGGGTTTCAATAGTCTCTACTAAAATCGAGGCATATTGCTTATCGTCATTTTATTAAAAAATAGAAAGTTTTTTTTATTGCAAATAAAATAAACTTGATCCTTGAAAAATGATTTTGCTTGTATGACATTGGTTAATGTACATTTACTGTAAACGAATCTTTATTTGTTGATTGGGGATTTGGAGGTGGCTTTGTTCTATCTTCGGCATTGAGTCCTGCTCAGCTATTAATTTGATCATAGGTTGATTGCAAATGTTTATAATGCTTTTTTATCTTAGTATTTTTTATGTGATTTTATTGCTTAATGGAAAAGAATTCCATTTGTGAATGTAGTAATCCTGAACTCACCCAGTAAAATCATTATGAGGTATCAATACAATCAATATAAACAATTAGTCTATTTTTCAACATCTGCTACTAAAACCAAGCTTTCACCAAGCCATAAAATTTTACTTTTGCAAACTGGGAATGGTTTTATCGTGCTTCTCTAACCCACACAGACCAAATACAGCATGAACAGCAGCAAGGCAAGTCTCAGGCATATACAGTGCAACACAGCCGCAAAGGCCAAGGTATCTAATGGACTGTGTAATGTAGCCTGATAGGGGTTTTAAAGGGTGCAGGTAGTAACTATGGTGTAGGCAGTGTGTCTTGTAGGCGCTGTGGAATACAGGGTGCTGCTAGTGTAGTGCGAAGGTGGTGGTTAAGGGTGCAGTTGGGACATATTTTGGAGGTGTATATGGTGTAGGTGTGGCAGTGCAGGGTGAAGATGGTGTAGTGAGAAGGTTGTGTTACATGGCATAAGTTTTAGGTGTTGTGGGAAGTGGGTTGCTTGTGTGTGTAGCTGGTGATCCAGTGTGTGCGTGATGTAGTAAATGGTGACTTAGGATGCAGCTTATGGTTTAGGCAGTCTAGTTTTATTTGTAGGTGGTGTGTAATGTGTTTATGGTGTTTTGTTGGTTTATGGTGTATGCGACATAGTGTGAAGGTGGTGGATAAGGGTGCAGGTTGTGATATAGATTTTTCAGTGGATATGTTGAGTTTCTATTCAAAGAATGAACGAGTAGTCGTGTCCCCTAAACGGGGAAAAACCGCACCTCTAACAATAGAAAACAGTATCAAGTTGTAAGTAATATGCGTGATACGTATATTGTTGCAATATTTGCAACTGGGTGCCAATCAAGCCTCAGACACCTACTACCCAAAGGTGTCACATGCACATCAAAAATTGTTATATAAACTAGAAAGGAGAAGAGAGAGGCTGTTGCAGCGAAACCACGAGATCAAGTAGTGGAAGGTTAGTGGTAGTGTTGTGCTCAGATGTCGGTATATGGTGAGGTGTAATGTTTAGGAGGTGCTTTAATGCGTTGGTGGTAATTTAGGCTGTAAGTAGCATTCTGTGTAGGTAGTGTAGAGGTGTAAGTGCGAGTACAGGGTGTAGGCAGTGTCGGGATATGGTCAGTGTGTAAGGGGTGGTGTTTGGTGCTGATAGTGACGTGGTGAGGTGTAAGTTGTAGGTGCTATGGGCTATAGGTGGTGATATAATGAGTTGGTAGTGTTAGGCTCTAGGTGGTCTTTGTTGTAAGAATTTTGGGGGGTGTAGGTGGGGTGTAGGGTCAGTATATAGTGGTGTAAATAGAGATGGTTACCTGGGTGTAGGTTACGGTGTAATGTGCTTGTGGTGGTGTGTGGTGTAATTAGTGTTCTTGTGCTCCATTAGGGTTGCATCATCACTTGGTGTAACGTTCTTGCTCTCTATATGGGTTCTGTTACAAGGACAGGCGGAGAGAGCATGAGGTACTCACATTTTTTAGCAGTTGCTGGAGATCTACAGTCAGGAATGTTTCTATGCGCAGAATGTCTGTGATTGTCTTGTTTGTCAGAGCCTGAGGACCAAAAACAGAACAAAAAATAGCTCAAGGAAATTAGAAGAGTGACTCGGGAGAGGGACAGAGAAATTGACCTCAGGGCATATGGGGGGAAGAGGTTAAAGTGAAAGTCAAGATACTCAGGATAGAGGCAGGGAAAAGAACGGAGCAGGAAAGGGAGAGAAGGTGTGAGAAAGTGGAAGAGCGAGGGTAGAGTGAAGGACAGGAAGTCTGGGAGAGAGGCAAGGAGGCCAGAGAGATCAGACAAGGGCTCCTTCAGAGAGATAGATTGATAGCTGGGGATGTTGAAAATTAGTCTCACTGCCGCATTCTGTACCAGCTGCAGCTTGCCGGTGGCAGATTTATTGATCTCCAATTTTAACCCATTCCAATAATCCAACCTAGATTAAATCAGAGCCAGAGTTACTTGTTTACGTGCTGAAATAGGAAGAAAGGGGCACACCTTTCTGGGAATCCTGATAATCCAAAAGCATGTCGATACAGTTTGATTGACCTGAAGGTCAAATGACTGATTTGTATCCTCCAGGATTCCCAAGTTTTTTGCTGAATATTTTGGTATGGGTAGGGTGCCCAAAATCTCCGGCCACCATGAGTTATCCCAGATGGAGGGTTGGCTATCAAAGATCAAGACCTCAGTCTAGTCTCCATTCAGTCTTAGGTAGTTTTTACCCATACAAGTAGCTACAGACTGCATGACGTTTTTAAAATTAGAGTCAATAGTTTGAGTATCTTTGGCAATTGATATAAAAATTGCATATCATCAGCGTACGGTATGGTCTGCAGCCCTTAATGACCCTGTAAGCGCTGCCAGTAGGAAAACAACATTGAGGTTGAAGAGTTTAGGGCCCAAGGAAAAACCTTGAGGGACCCCACGTGGCAAAGTTGTGGACTTTCGAGCTATATTGATTAAAGAGTACTGTCTATGATTTGTCCCTTAAAAAGGAGGTTAGCAATTTCAATGCTGAACCTGTAATCTCGAAATTCTGCAACCTACTGACCAGCAGGGATGGACAGATGGTGTTGAAGGCCATAGACAAATACAAAAGCATCAGTGCTGTAGCGTGCACTGCATCCACCATGATTTGATTGTTGTTGACTGCAGATATTAATGCAGTTGCTGTCCCATGATTACTTCTGAACCCAAATTGTGAGGCATCCAGCAGTTCGGGTTGCTCAAGATATGCCATCAACTGTGAGTTTAGGTGTTTTCCAAAATTTTTGACTGGGGTGGGAGCAGATAAATGGGCCGGTCCATAGGTTCTAAATAGATTTTTTTTAGCAGAGGTTTTACAGCTGCCATTTTCCAAAGCCTTGGGAAGCACCCTGAGCTAATTGTAGTATTAATGGTAGTTGTAAGAGGCAGAGCAATAGTCTTGGCTGCAAGCTGAAGAATCTTAGGAGGACAAGGCTCAAAAGGAGATCCTAGCTTCATGCTGAGATGAGAAAGCTCTGTTTGGTCAGATGCAAGATGAGTAAAGCAGGCAAATGCCACTGTCTGATTCTTAATAGTGACCATGGAATATAAGGAAATTTGATCGGTCTGAGCATCCACAGGGGAGATGTTACATGGCCTTGTGTTCAGAGAGTCCAATTCCTTATAGTTATTTAGGATTTTAGATTGAAAGAAGTTTGCCAATCGAAAGCAAAAATCTTGAGAGCCCTCTATGCTGGAGCGTTCACCAGCTGGAGAGAGCAGAATGATCCATTTGAAGAGCTCACTCTAGGAATTGGCAGACTCAAGCCTATCTGCGCAGAAGATGGATTTCTCTTCTTTAATGGCCATTTTGTAATACCTAATAATGGTCTTATATAGGTTTCTTTCCTGCAAATTATAACTTTTACGCCAGGTGCGTTCCTCACATCGGCAGGACTGTCTTAATAACCTGAGCCATTCTGAAAGCGACAGGAAGGTATGCTTCTTCCTCTGTGTGAGTGTGTTCTTAATAGGAGCAACCATTTCAGCTGCTTAGGTGAGCCAAGAAGAAAGCTCTGCTGCTGCTAATTTACCATCCTCATGGTTTGTCCAATTGCTTTTTGTAAGGGCCCGAGATAGGGCTTCTTCCGAGAGCCCTTTCCAGTTTCTTTCAAGTGACTTATGACAGTGAGCATTAGAATCTTCCTGAATACATAGCCAGAGGTCACCGCAAGATGATCAGACCAAAATAGTGGCACTGTTTCTGTGAACCTAAGGTGAGGTTCACTGGAGAAGATTCTATCTAATGTGTGGCCCGCTATGTGCGTGGGTGCATTGACCAACTGCGACAACCCACAGCACGCCAATATGTCCCTGAATGCTCTGGAATCTTTGCACGTATTATTTTCCAGATGGTAAATAAAATCACAAAGGAGCATGACATTGTCCTTTCTAAGGTAAGGTTCCATTAAGTGTGCACATTCTAATGTAAATGAAGACCTAGGTCCAGGGGATCTACAAACTAGGACCCTGGAAAATGAATTGGTGGGCAATATTTTTATTTTTTAAAAATGTATAGATTAACGCGGGGTTGAACTCTGAAGAGGTTCAATGAGGCATGTGTATTTAGTTTTATAGATGATAGATAAACTACCCCTTGATCTGCTTAGCCCGTCATGCCTGAGAATCATGAAGCCAGGAGGGATAGCGTCCACCAAATCGAGTCCAGATGACTCCTTGGCCCAAGTTTCAGTTACGAATACCCAATCGGGGTCATGAGTGAAAATAAATTCAGCAAATTCAACTTTACTTTAAATTAAAGATCTAGCATTGATCAAGTAGCCCTTATATTCAGTTTCACTGGGAAAAGTCTCGGTCTGGGATAAGGGCTCATGGTCTTATTAAAATGAGCAGTAGGTACGTTAGCGATGAGTCTTAGAGGAGTAACCCTATAACCATATGATGAACAGCTACTAGTCTTGTCCTCATAAAGGTTAATAAACCCAATAGGGGAGACACAAGCCAGAAACCTACTGCTGTTTGCCAACTAAGAAGCTGCTCTCTTGTGTAGGCAAGATTGGTGTCTTCTTCTTGGACAGAACAGTGGGTGTGTGTATGCGCTCTCATGAATTTAAATAGGCGCTCTTCCTAACGGGGGGTGCAAGACTAATCCGCAGGCTTGAAGTGCTAGTCACTGAAAGTAATGTAGCCACACACTTCCCTCAACTACAATTGGCTATGGAAAGCCGTGGTGGAACAGGGAATGAGGGCACTAATGGGCACATACACGGAAAAGGCTTGGCAACGCAACTGAAATCAGCACCAAGGTAATAAAAGTATTGACGATTTAAAAGGTAGGAGCTCAGAGCCTACCAACTAACCCCAGCATGTCTGTGCTCTCATGAATTCAAATAGGCACTCTTCTTAATGGGGAGCGCAAGACTAGTCTGCAGACTTCTAGCGCTAGTCACCCAAAGTAATGTAGCCACACACTGCCCTCTACTACATTCAGCTATGGAAAGCCATTGCAGATCAGGGAATGAGGGCACTTATGGGCACGTATAGGTAAAAGGCTCTGCGAGGCAACTGATATCAGCACCAAGGTAATAAAAGTATTGACAATTTAAAAGGTAAGAGCTTGAAACCTACTGACTAACCTCTGTGTGGGTGTGAAGGATTTTATCTCACATCCGGTGGCCAAAATGCATCTTCAGAATATTTTTGATTCCTTGTGTCCAAGACACAGAGGATATCCAGGGGGGTTGTATTACTGAATATCGACTCCCTAGAATAACGTTGCACACTATTATGAAAGACAGAATATCGAGGGGCAAAATATCGGAAGGAAAGTGCAAAGAGAGAGGTATAGATTTACTATTCCTAACTCAACATCTAAGTACCTTGAAGATATATGCATCATGTAGGTACCTATATGTGGAGTCTAGACTTATTTACCTGTTGACATTTTATTTTCAATATTCTGTCCTCCATATTGTGTCCCATTGATATTCTGGTGATGATATTCAGGGTGAACACCATCCATGGTGGGGTCGTTCAAGATACTAAAGGTCTCAGACTGACAGGAACACACCCCATATCATTATACACCACATCTTTTGTTTTGGGTTACTCTGTCTGCTAATCTTCATGTTTATATTATTAGAGATGAAGACAAAAGTAAGGAAACAGTGCAGATAATAACAGACAATTCGGTAATCCCTAGCTGAAAATGTTGGCCAATTAATTATACTAATACCTCCACCGTGGGCGAGAAGACTGACAGGAACTGGACGCCTTCATTCATCTTAGCCTGAAACAGAAAAGAAATTGTCATTATTTATAAAGCCAAGGGATACATGCCACAGGGGAGATGTTGCTGCTACCCAAAGCGATAACACCTATAGATATATATATATACCCAACGTCTCCTCCCCTTTTCTGGACTAATGTGCTGTATGTGTGTGTGTATATATATATATATATACAGACACACACATACAGCACATTAGTCCAGAGAGGGAGAGGAGACGCTGTGTATGTGTGTGTATATATTACCTACTGGCGGTCGCCAGTAGTTAGTTATAGTTAGGACCTATTATCTATAGGAAAATCGTAACATTCTTTTCCCAATAACTTTGGCGTCAGTTGACGAATCTTCGCGAAATTTTCAAAACGCATGGGGCGCTCCGGTTAGCTCCTATCTTAAAAGTGTTGAGGTGATTCGGCAAGCGGGGGCCGTGAAAAAAGGGGGGTCCCAAAACGTGTTTTCTCCATGTTAATTCCCATAGGAAACTTTAGACACGGCTACAGCCCGAACTGCTGAACGGAATTACACCAAATTTGGCGAAAAGGGAGCCCTTGGTTCAGAAAGATCCCTTTTTGTTAAATGGAGTAAATCCATTCAGTAGTTCATGAGAAATTAGAAAAAGAAAAAGTTTCAATATCTGGGCGGAGCCCAACGACACATCTCATCGTGAGATCTGATTTGCTGCCACCACTTCATCCTGGAATTGCTGGCAGCCATCTTGGGACCAATACCCATTGGAATGCATTGTAGTGAATCGAAGATTTTGAGGGTTACCAAAAGGAGAACTATAAAGGGTGATAACAGACTTTAGTTACATTAGAATTCATTTGTTGATGGGCACCATACTAATTTCAGGAATTGTGGTGTGTTCTAAGGTGATTTTACCCTGTGAAAAACCTTCTGCTGGGATATCATGAATCATGTTTGAGAGAAAACTGAAGCTAAAATGAGACCATATTTTCTGTAAATTCACATCATCTTTCTCAGTCATGTGAGAATGAAGTCTGTCATTCTCAGTAAATCATGTACATCCAACAAGGGCAGAGACTGTCAGTTGATTCCTTTGTGTTCTACTGCAGCTTCCCAGAGTGTTCTAAAGAACAACTAGAGCGCTAACAGCCTTACTTATGACAAAAGTATGGCACACCTAAAGCCATCTTGAGTGGAATAAACTGGTAACACTAAAAACATTTAATTTAAAAAGGAACAAAATGATGGGGTTCATTTTGTCATAGAAATTATGGTTATTGCTGTAGAAAGAAAAATTAGGACATGTTTTAAGTGAGATCTCAAATATCTTCCTGTTATATTTCAACAGGAGCAGCCTGTCAATTGATGCCTTTGTGTTCTACTGCAGCTTCCCAGAGTGTTCTAAAGAACAACTAGAGAGCTAACAGTCTTACTTATGACAACATTATGGCACACCTGAAGCCATCTTGATTGGAATAGACTGGTAACACTTAAAACATTTAATTTGAAAGGGAACAAAATGAGGGGGTACATTTTGCCATAGAAATTATGGTTAGTGCTGCAGAAAGAAAATTTAGAGCATGTTTTAAGTGAGATCTCAAATCCTCTTCTATTTCATTAGAAAATTCTGACATGCAGACTGAAACAATCACTTTCAATACCAGCAGTAGACTTCCAGTTAACTCCCTGGTGAGCAGTAGCTTTACTACAGTGATCTAATGAACTACTAGAGTGCTAACATTCTGAATTTATGGCAAATGTGTGACACATCTGAATGCCTTCT
Source organism: Triturus cristatus (assembly GCF_964204655.1). NCBI lineage: Eukaryota > Metazoa > Chordata > Amphibia > Caudata > Salamandridae > Triturus > Triturus cristatus. The sequence continues at coordinate 367,700,969 of NC_140594.1, read as the reverse complement.
TGATGGAATCAAAGTAAAAAACTGAGAGCATTTCCTACTGAGGAGACTGCAGTAAATAAGGAAATTAGGAAACTTCATAACAAATAAGTCTCCCAAGATGGCCACCAGAGAAAAAAGAGCCCAAATGTAGCACAAATATCACCCAGATGTAGCTCACATATAGTTTTTCTGCAGTTTTATATAGTGCAGACTGGTCAGGTATTGGAGCGTTACATCTTACCTGGACCCCTTATTGCGTATTTTGCACGAAGTACATGAGATTGATCTTGCGAAACACTGAATTTTACGATTCTGTTAACCTGAAGTTGCTCTGAACCGGGCTTTGTAACACCCGTTTTTATCTACTGGTTTTAATTAATTCTCACTGTATTGTATTAGGAAAGAGGATTTACTGTTTTTGTGTACACTTTTATGATCTATGTTTCTAAATCAGATCGAATAAAGTTTAATTAATTCTATGGCAGGACGGAGGCAGGACGGAGGCGAGGATTATGCATATCTTTCCTCACTTTATGTGCATAACAGTTCAAAGAAAACGTAACACAACAATCATTAAACAAAAGACTACACAACCCACGAACCATTAGGGGGGTAGTCTCCAAGGAAACTGTAGTCCAATCATATCACAGTTCATCGTATATAATATCGTGATGTCCCTTCCGCTTCCTCTTTCTTCACTGCTCGTCAGTTACGTGCATTCCTTACATTCTTGGCTTAATCTGACGTTGTTGCTGTTTGTATAGCGGTTTCTTGTGCACGTTATTAGCATTATTACCTCGGTATTGTTTCATATTCCCTGCGCAGCAGGCTCTTGCCCGAGAGCGTTCTCCCCCACACGGTGAGATCCTGGCAGGCGCGTCTGGTCCGAGCGAGGCAGCTCCATCGAACGCTCCCGCTGGTCTTTATGCGCGTTTGGGAATCCGGTCACTCCTTTAGTGTCCGCTTGATTCCCGACCAACCCTCGCCTAATTTTGACACCGCTACGCGGTGATTTACCCACACGGCCACGTTAGTGACCAGTGCCACCTGGTGGTGGTAATTGGTATTGCGCCTCAGTCTATTCTTTGAACAGCTTCGGGGAAAGCCCAGCTGTTGGAGCCCCGGCGAGGGGCTGCCTTACAGATTTTAAGGACATTTGTTCTGTGCTCACACCCTCTGAAGACCATTTTTACTCCTCCTACCAGGAAGTGGAGGTGGAATGGCCCCCCAACTTCTCCCTCCAGCAGTGGACCAAGCCTCTCTCTGGCTATTTCTAGGGCGCTGGCTTCTCTTAGGGATCAGGATGATAAGCTGGCAAAAAGCATCCCTGGGGTGTTTAGTGACCTAGATCTGGTGGTGGCAGGTCAGCAGTAGCTCCCAGATAGGGAATAAAAGGGCCGTTAAGCATAACGCGGGGCACTTGGAAGGATTTGATAAACTTACGGAGACCTTCCTCAAAAATGCGCGAACGCTAAAACATGCACCCTGCCGGGAGGAGGAGTAGTCCGGAGAAAATTGCGACGCTGTCACCACTATTGTAGACCCCAACGGCGGATTTCCCCTAGAGGGAGAGGGTGTGGATAAGGACTCGGGGCGTCTCTGGCATCCAGAGTCCCACTCCTCTCAGTCCCCGGTTGTGGACGGGGTCCACTGGGACATGTTCAAGCCTACCCAAATTTACCATCCAAGGTCGGCGGAGTGGACCCCTGACACCAAAGTGGCAGTGTATGTGGTGGGGAAAATCCATCAACCCCTTGAAAGGGAGGTCAGGAATAGGATGAGGAAAGAATGCCACAGGCCCTCACTGAAGGGGAAGGTGGCACACATGCCTGAAATTGATGAGAAACTATGTATCTTTTTCTCCAAGTATATGACGGATCCCAAGAAAGGAATTGATAGGTTTTGGACGTGGTAGGGCCCTTGACCCAAATTATTCAATTGGCGGAGCGTTCAAAAGAGTCAGGATCCCCTTTGTCCACGGATATTGTGGCTGGTTGGGTGCACTACCCTAAAACCTAAAACACTACCCCCTCCCATACCCAAACACCACTGCACTACCCTAAACCCTAAATCTACCCCCAGCACAACCCGCTACACTACACAAACACCACTGCACTACCCTAAACCCTAAAACACTACCCCCAGCACGGCACCTTCACTACACAAACACCACTACACTGCCTTAAACCCTAAAACACTACCCCAGCACGACCCCCTACACTACACAAACACCACTGCACTACCCTAAACACTAAATCTACCCCCAGCATGACCCCCTACACTACACAAACACCACTGCACTACCCTAAACCCTAAAACACTACCCCAGCACGACCCCCTACACTACACAAACACCACTGCACTACCCTAAACACTAAATCTACCCCCAGCATGACCCCCTACACTACACAAACACCACTGCACTACCCTAAACCCTAAAACACTACCCCAGCACTACCCCCTACACTACCCAAACACCACTGCACTACCATAAACCCTAAAACACTACCGCCAGCACAACCTCCTACACTACACAAACACCACTGCAAAACCCTAAACCCTAAACCACTAGCCCCAGCATGACTCCCTACACTACCCAAACACCACTGCACTACCCTAAACCCTAAATCTACCCCCAGCATGACCCCCTACACTACCCAAACACCCCTGCACTACCCTAAACCATAAAACACTACCCCCAGCGCGACCCCCTACACTACTGCACTACACTAAACCCTAAAACACTACCCCCAGCACGACCCCCTACACTACTGAACTACACTAAACCCTAAAACACTACCTCAGCACGACCCCCTACACTACCCAAACACCACTGCACTACCCTAAACCCTAAAACACTACCCCAGCATGACTCCCTACACTACCCAAACACCACTGCACTACCCTAAACCCTAGGGGAAAAAAAACACCCCATGCCCAATCCCCCTTACCTCTCACTCCTCGTGGTTCCTCTCTCCTCGTGGTTCCTGCTTTACGTCGTCTCTGAGGGGCGGTGCACGTCGTTGTGAGGAAACGGAACAGCCTCTGTTTCCTTACAACGTGGATCGTCTACATGTTTTTTAGAATGCATGGTCCTTTACCATACATACCTTTACAACAAAATTTGTTGTAAAGGCATGCGTGGTAAATGACCATGCATTCTAAAAAAATCTGTAGTAATGACTTCGCGATGTACAACGCATGCATGGTAATGCATACGTTGTAATGGTATCGCGAAGTAAAAAAGTCGTTGTAACAGCTGTTTACCAATCTAAGCTGGCCCCTGTTCTTCAGTGAGATGTTTATTTGATTAATTAGGAGGATGGAATGTGTTTTTTTACCGAAAAGTGCATTCCCAGATGTTGAATTGTGAAAGTGTCCACGTGGCCTGGTTTCACTTCCGGTGAGAAAGTGGAAGAGTCTGTATGGATCTAAAGGAGTTCTGTTGTTGGACGGAGCCTGCGCGACACGTCATCAGAAAACATAGCTAATGGAAAGCGTCTTCCCTAAAGTGTGTGGCAGTGCCATGAGAGGTCAACGAGTGTGCGTCCCACCGCAGTATGACCGTACCATACCGCATGACCCATGTGCCACCTCCAAGGTACGGGAGGCAGAAGCGGCATCGCAGGTCCTCTTGAAGACCATTGTAGCACTAATTCTACATTTTGGTACTAGGGCATTTTAACTTTGTTGTTCCTGCCAGATACAAAGAGAAGATCCTGTGTCATTCAGTGCCCTCGTTACCTTTTTTGTGGGTTGTGGTGCTTGTCACTTCGCTGCCCCACCGATGCACACAACTGGGCACCCCACCTCGTGTGTCATCTGCAGGGCCTCTGCCCTCGGATCACTGGTTTCGGTTTCTGGAGTGGCAACATAAACAGTTGCTCCCAAAGGACAAGCCTGAACACTTAGTTGAATATCCCCTGCACCAGCATTCCACGGAAATTGTTTCCTAGCTCTCCCACGTCGACGAGGACGTCATAATAGCACGGCTCCACTCGTGCCACCGTATGACGTCATCGGAGCCATAAGAGGACCTCGTCGGCGTGCTGACGTCAGTTCCACCCATTTTTTCTGTGCCACCGAGGCAAACAGGTGGACCGAGACATTTTCACATGCACACATAGTATAATCAATATATATATATATTGAGTGAAAAAAAACATAGGTTTCAGGCACATTATAGTTAAAAATTAGCATTTAAAAAACCTTAGAAAATCACAGAAAAAACCATAGGTTTCAGGGGCGTTATAGTTAGTTGGACATTTCACTTGTACAAAACATGGAGGCAGGAAAGACCAACTGATAACCACAACACAGAGTGTTTTTCCAGCTTTTCTTTGGAAGCTCTGGGCTGCTGATATCCATTAAGGGGTGTGAAACCACCCCAGGACATCGGCAACAGCCTCAGAAGCAATAGCGGCTCCTCCTCTATGGCGGAGGAGAGTCGCTCCACTGCTTTCAAGCAGTGCGGAAAATGAAATATAAAATATAATAGCTTTAAGTTATTATCATTTAATGCTTCCTGCTGCTTTGCGGGCGGGCGGGTGGGCGGGGCTGCTCTGCTCTCGGAGCAGGGCAGGGGAAAAGTGGTTTACCCACTCCTAAGTGCGCAATGACTGTTTGGTCGGCCCTATCGGGCCTTCCAAACCAGTCATGCACACTTTCCCCACTCTCCATGCAAGCTGCATTACAGCCTGCATGGAGAACAAGCCCATGCTCCCATTCCCTGGTTGAGCGTCCAACCAGGACACTCAAATCCTGAATGCTGCATTGTGATTGGTCAGGGGAGCCAGGGGGCCTACCAATCACATTGCTGCTTTGCAGCATTGTGATTGGTCTGTGGAGCCAGGCTGTGCATCCAAGACGGAGAAGAGCAGGAGTGGAGACGCGGTACCCGGGGCAACGGTAAATTTATTTAATTGATTTGAATGTTTTATTTTTTTTAAATATGCGCTACCCCCACACAACACCCCACACGACCCTCCATGCGTGAAACCGTGAGCCATGCCGGCCGCCGCTGCTCAGAAGGCTTTTTCGTTTTCGGAGGGGGGGGGTGCTTGGTAGGGGTAGGGGGCAGCATGCCTCTTAGGTGGCCCTCAGAACGAGGCCCCACCCCCTCCTTGGCCACGTCCCCTTCTCAAATGGTGAAATAGTTTTGCAAGTTGGCAGGTCTGCTGGCAAGCATTTTGCTAGCCATAAGCAATAGTGCAAATGGGCTAGATTTCAACCCCGTGCTTTGCACCTTTCACTCATCTTCACCTGCGGAACCGCTCCTATATTCCGCACCCAGACGGTGCATGTGCCGGGAATGCACCAGCTGCAGCACTTTGGAACATGTGCTTGATGAGGCCGGCCTGTGTGCTATGAAGGGTGTCTTCTGCCCTTGTAGCGGGTGTCCTCCAAATAGACTCAAAGACTGCCAGTCTGCGCTACCACTGTCTAATGCAAGCTGTTGCTCACCTAGCTGGGCTTTGAGTCAGTCAATGCTGTGGGGTTTGAAAATAAGGATAACATGGAGCTGAGGCCTGTGTATGGACCAACATCCCAGCAGAGCATCAAAACAATAACCTGTTTTCATAAAAGCCTGGGACAGGTTGGAGCAATTGTAAGCTAATCTAAGGGAAAGCTGGAGAGCATCTCTGCTCCTAGTTACCAAAGTAGGCAAGAAACTGGAAGTATGGGCAAGCCTTACAGTCCATTCATGACTCACCCCCTACCTGCTAGTTTTGGTGTGTATGAAGTGAGTTACAGAGCATGTACCTCTTGGACACTAGTTTTGACCATTACATTCATTGATCGAACCCCAGCTGCCCAGGAGCCAGAGTTGCTAAATAAAGCAGTCACAGCAAAGGTATGAAAAATGGAAGGCCGGAGTGCAAATTAGAGGAATGGACCTGAGGAGGATAAGGAACAGAGGACCATGTGACGAAGAGGGTTAACAACACTGCTTAATTTGAGGCAGTGGTTTCCGGTGCTGGCACCTGCACTTAACTGTCAGCACCGGCACCTATGACAGTCTGCCACATGGTGGTGCTGTTTCTCTTATTTCAATATGAGCACAGCAACAGTTGTCTATAAATTCAATATACAGTATAAATGACTAATTCCCGCTGCCCAAGGCATTCTAATAGCTTGTAGGAGCATGATAGTTAGTAGCTGTGTTTGTATTGCATTGGCACACTGGCAAAGGCTATGGGTAGTGTGAGCTGAAGTAGCCTCCTAACAAGGTCCCAACACTTATTTTTCTACAAATTAAGCACTGGTTAACAAGGAAGAAAACACTATTTGCAGACTGACTGAGCGAGTGGGAAAGAGACTAGATTAAAATAGATGGGCAGAGAAAAGAAGTCAAGGAAGGAAACGGAAAAGGGAGGCACCCTAGGGAGACTGATCAAGAGAAGAAGCGATGTAAGGCGGGGAAGGGAAGTTTTAGGTTGAAAGACAGTAGACATCCTGAACCTAAATGATTTGCAGCACACTAACCATAACATGACCTAACCGATTCTAACCAACCACCGCCACACATTGAAGCACCTCCCCACCACTAACACCGAAACACACACACACACACAACCACACGCACACACACACACACACACACAACATGTCATTGATGTGTTTGTGTTGGCTGCAACTGTACCTCCACCCTACAGAGATGCTGTAAGCCAAATATAGGATATTACAATATTGTCAAGGTAAGTACATACAAGTAAGTGCATGTTTACTAAAGGTAACTTCAAATATACATATCTTGGCGGTATATATTGTCAAGGTACATGTATTCAGATTTCAGTATAGTAAACCTATACTTAACGATATATATTAGGCGCGATGATATCATGGTAGTCGGTATTTTGACTAAGATGTTCTTGTAGGACGTCATATACAGGAATGATATTGTGACATATAACCCACCAGAATGCTGCCCAACCGCCAAGAAGCAAAAGAGTTGTTGAATGCAGCTCTGCAATAAACAGTACAACAAACCTTGCAGCAACAAGGAGGCGACCCTGGTGCTCGGAAATACTCCCATCTTTCCAACCGACAGCTACTTTAGAAGTTTAGAAAAGCTATTTTCGAATTTAGAATTCAGGCTTGAGGCAATTATAGGCAGTGTTGAATGTGAAAACTGACAGTTCATCCTTCATACGTGAAGACAGGTGGCGCTCAGAAAGCAGCAGGCACCGCTTCAGAGCCCGCAGAATGAAGCAGTCATGAAAGAGGATTCTGTCAGATAAACAGTTCCTGGTTGAGGGGTGTATTTGAACTGGCAGGAAGGTAGCTTGGGATGTAAGGAATCTGGGAATGGCGGTGCCATAATTTGGGCACCGTGATGCATAATGCCACCAAGAGCTCACGCCCGATGAGGACATGAACATGAACTAGAATCATGAAGTCAGTCAGACATTAATAGGAGATGACTGGGCCGAATGATAAGCACGTTGGAGCAGATTGTGGACACTGATTGGGCAGAATGGTAAGCAAGTTGGAGCTGATTATGGATAGTGAGTGGGCAGAATGATGAGCACGGCGGAGCTGATTATGGATAGTGAGTGGGCAGAATGAAGAGCACGTTGGAGCTTATTATGGGTAGTGAGTGGTCAGAATGATGAGCACGGTGGAGCTGATTATGGATAGTGAGTGGGCAGAATGAAGAGCATGTTTGAGCTTATTATGGGTAGTGAGTGGGCAGAATGATGAGCACGGTGGAGCTGATTATGGATAGTGAGTGGGCAGAATGACAAGCACTTTGGAGCTGATTAAGGATGGTGAGTGGGCAGAATGATGAGCACGTTGGAGCTGATTATGGATAGTGAGTGGGCAGAATGATGAGCACGTTGGAGCTTATTATGGGTAGTGAGTGGGCAGAATGATGAGCACGGTGGAGCTGATTATGGATAGTGAGTGGGCAGAATGATGAGCACGGTGGAGCTGTTTATGGATAGTGAGTGGGCAGAATGAAGAGCACGTTGGAGCTTATTATGGGTAGTGAGTGGGCAGAATGATGAGCATGTTGGAGCTGATTATGGATAGTGAGTGGGCAAAATGATGAGCACGTTGGAGCTGATTATGGATAGTGAGTGGGCAGAATGAAGAGCACGTTGGAGCTTATTATGGGTAGTGAGTGGGCAGAATGATGAGCATGTTGGAGCTGATTATGGATAGTGAGTGGGCAGAATGACAATCACTTTGGAGCTGATTATTGATAGTGAGTGGGCAGAATGATTAGCACGTTGGAGATGATTATGGATAGTGAGTGGGCAGAATGATGAGCACGTTGGAGCTTATTATGGGTAGTGAGTGGGCAGAATGATGAGCACGGTGGAGATGATTATGGATCGGGAGTGGGCAGAATGAGGAGCACATTGGAGCTGATTATGGATATTGAGTGGGCAGAATGATGAGCACATTGGAGCCTTTTATGGATAGTGAGTGTGGAGAATGATGAGCACGTTGATTTGATTTGATTTGAGTATTTATAAAGCTCAGAACTGCCCGAAGGCATCTAGGAGCTAATATCAGGAAGTACAGCAAGGTTGCCAATGAGACTGGGTGAGTATGGTTAGTTGACGAAGAGCCAGGTTTATAGCGCTTTTCTGAAGGCTGGAAGTGTTGGTCTGTTTTTTATCCCAGCTGGGAGCATGTTCCAAGTTTTAACAGTCCCAACCAGGAAACTTCTTCCACCCCAACCGGCTCTCTTAAACCTGGGTGTTTGTAGAAGTTTGCAGTGAGAAGACCGTAGATTTCTAGGTGGTATTTACCAGTTCAGTTGGTTCTTCAGATATTGAGGCCCAGAACCGTGGAGTGCCTTAAACACTAGGCATTGGGATTTGAATGTGATCTTCTTGTCCACTGGGAGCCAGTGCAAGGTTCTCAACTTGTGCGAGACTGGCTGAAATTTCAGGATATCCAGCAGCAGTCTGGCAGCCATGTTTTGAAGAAGTTGGAGCTGATTATGGATAGGATAGTGAGTGGCTAGAATAATAAGCAGATTGGAGCAAATTATCAACACAGAAGAATGGTGAAGGGTTTAATATGTTCATTTATTGGAAAGAATATTGAGCTGGGACAGAGCTGAGTTTGGTCCTTGGTGTAGCAGAATCATGGGCGAGGCAGGAGCTAAATATGGCATTTATTGGGCAGAAATATAATTAGTTTTGAAAGTGATATTGGATATTGACAACTGAGAATGGTGAGCAGGGTTAAGTACTGTGCTTAATTTGTAAAACTAGAAGTGCCAGGGCCAAGGTATTTCATCTCATCTGGCACAACCCACACTTGTGTCACTACTGCTGAATCACAATGCTAGCATTACCTATCAGCCAACACACGTAAACAAATGTGACATTTTGACTATTGCAGGTGACCAGGTTATTATTTTGTTATACATTGAATTGCTAAACACTTGTGCCCTGCTTAAAGGATAGTCTGAGAGTGCCACCATGTGGTGCACGCTCATAAACAAGACCTGGTGTTTAAAAATAAGTGCTGGTACTACCCACCAGCAAACACCGGCACCAATTAAGCACTGGTTGGTTATAGGTCTGGACCTTAATTGTAATTGATGTGGAGCTGGGTAGAGCTGATGTGGGTTGGACAGGGGTGGAGATGATTGTGGTTAAGATTGGACAGAATAATTACCAGAGTTTTAACTGATTATGAGTAGCATGAATACTCCAGCAAATTATAGGCTTTCAAGAGACAGAAGAATGACCATTGCTAGAGAGGACTATGGGCACTGAATGAAAAGAATGACCATCAAGGTGTTTGCTTATAAGTCTTGAAAAGAAAAAATAATAAAGGGGCTTAAGGCTAAATATGGGTGTTAATGTGGTAGCATGACAGCAGGGCTTGCACTGATTGAGGGCATTAGTTGGGCAGGAAGATACGCAGGGCTGGAACTGACAAGAGGGCAGAATTAGAGATACTAAATGATCTGGACGAATAAGGTCCAGGATGGAGCACATTGTGGATGGATGCTGATAGAATAGAAGTATGACGAGGGTTGTAACTCACTCTGGGCATTGGTTGCTATAAGAACGAGCAGAGGTGGGCGTGATTATGGACATTAAATAAGCAGAACAACAAACAGGGTTAGAACTGATTATAGTTGTAGATATTGTTGGACTGGCCTGCGGGCTGTGTGTTTTTGGTCCTGCCACAGCCCACAGGACTAAAAAAACACAGCCCCCCATGCAGGCCCTTTCAAGCTGGCCCATCTGGAAGTGGCAGACTGACAGGTTGCCTGAAATGCCAGTTCAACACTGGGTATAGAACGGGTAGAATGATGATTGGGCTAGAGCTGGTTATGGGGTGACCAGGTCAGTGCTATCAGAGTTAGAGCTGCTGATGACATGGACAGGGCAGAACAACGAGCAGGGTTACAGCTAATCATGGGCATGATTAGGGCAGAATGATGAGCAGGTTAGACTTACCATGGCATGGATAGGGCAGAGGCTAGAGTTGATCATGGACATGGATAGGGCAGAATTATGAGCAGGTTAGAGCTGACCAGGGCATGGATAGGGCAGAGGCTAGAGTTGATCATGGGCATGGACAGGGCAGAAATATGTATAGAATAAAGCTGGTTAATGGAATGGATCATAGAATGATAATCAATGTCAGAGCATGTTAAGCCTGGATCAGGTCGATCGATGAGCAGGTTTAGCGCTGATCATGCCAATAATCAGACAGATGATGGGCAGGGTTACAGGCGGTTATATAGGCCTAGATAGGTCAGAATGATCAGTGGGTTACAGCTGGTTGTAGGAATGCATGGGATAGAATGACAGGCACGGTTAGAGATGGTCATAGTCATGCATAGGGTAGAATGATTCACAGTGCTACAGCTGGTTATATGTATAGATAAGGAAGAATGACAAACAGTGATAGAGCTGGTGATGACTATGGATAAGGTAATGATGAGCAGAATTAGAGGTGGTTATAGGCATGGATAGTGTGGAATGACCAGAAGGGTTAGAGGTGGTTATAGACATGGAACGGGAATTATAATGCACAGGGTTGGAGCTGGTCATATACATGGATACATTAGAAGTCTGAGCATGGTGGAACCTCTTTATAAGCATGGGTAGGTTGCAATGATGAGCAGGGCTAGAGTTGGCTATAGACATGTTTAAGCTCGAAGGATGAGCATGGTTAGAGCTGATTATAGATATGGATATGGTAGAATGATGAGCAGTGCTACGGCTGGTTATAGATATAGCTGCTTACTTCGCCACCAGATTCAAGCTAACCTGGCTGATGAGGGGTGATACTCCGAAAAAGGGTCCCAGGATGCTTGTTTCTGGTCCAGGGAGGCCCTAGCCTGGCAGTTCGGGCTGGACTGTTCCCATGGGGAGCAGCATCAAGACTGGTTTGCATATGGCTGGTTCTAAACTGGAATGGTGTGGCGTGCAAAAAACGATGAATTTAACCCAGATCTGTGACTGGGAGTGAATGTTTGATTTGTTCAGCATTCCGTCCATCATCTGTTCTCTTTAGGGAAGTATAATGACCAAGGGTAATGCTGGTATAGTTATGGGCAGAGTAGAATAATGAGCTGGATTAGAGATGGTTATAAGTATGGATAAGGTAGAATGATGAGTGTGGTTAGAGCTGATTATAGATGTGGATAGGGTAGAATGGTGAGCAGTGCTACAGCTGGTTAATACACAGAGAGGGTAGTATTATGAGCAGGGTTAGAGCTGCTCAAGGACATTGATTGGCATTAATATTGGACTTGATATGAGCTGAATGCAGCATGAATAGAGCACAATACGCCAGGCTTATTAAAAACAAGATGCCACACGTGACACATATGAGAAGAGATCACGGTGTGAGCGTGTGGGCAGGTGACCATGCTAGCTCACACCGCCTGCAGTCAGCACATGTTGTTACGCACTCACCACATCTGCTGCTTGCTCCACCACCACGGCCTGAAGTTGTCTCAGGGCTGCTGCCTCTGCAGTCATCTGGCTTTGAATGTTGGTGTCAGTCTGCACAGGGAGTGAGATGGAGAGACTGTCAGATAGAACTAGAAATGCATCTCCAACTTTTAATACCATTTCCCTAACTATGAGAAGGAGGTGATACTTGCACACTCCCTTCCTCATGTCGCCTTTCTTTTTCACCCCATGAATAGCTCATAGTAGAGATCAAGAACAGGGGCACCAGAGAGCAATAATAGCACATACTGTGGCAGCACTACACAGACTGCACCATCCTTCAGTGCTGGTACAATTTGCACCATCATTTGCACCAAAAAGGTGTGAAAATAACAGTTGCATAGTCTAACCAATGCAAAAAGGACATTTTGGTGAAAATGTTTTTACATCAGTGAGTACAAATCACAGTGCAAAGCTGGTTGACTAAGGTGCCGTCGATGTAATCCAGATGCTTGTGGTTAAAGCTGCAAAGGCTTGAGATTGCTGATAAACAGTGTTGTGTCAGCCAATTCACAAAAATACTCACTTTATAGAATATTTTTTAGTGGCGGTTGACCGTTTTCCAAATAGAAAAAAAAGATGTTGACATTTCATAATCTGCTTAGACTGAACCATAATGGATAATGTAGTTGTAGAGTAGGGGTATGGGAAGTTATGAATTGCCACCCACTTCTACTTTTTAGGTCTTGCATAGTGACAGATTTAGCTGTTTGTTGTCAAAAGCCTATTGTGTACAATACCAATACTTAAAGTTTGCCTTAGGTCAGCCCATAGCTTATCATTAGTGGGATTTCTTGTCAACCTCATTTGCTTGCTTCTTCTTCAATGGCTTTCTTTCATCTTCTTGTGCTTGTCCCCCCCCCCCCCACCCTGCCCCCGTAGCATAGCTTCCTCATCATTCTTTTGATTGGATGATTTGTATGCTTCTAATTCTTACATTCTTGAAACATGTGTTTCTTTTGCTTTTAGAACTCCATGGAAGTGAATGTGTTTTCCTGCTCTCTCTTTCACTTATCTGTGTTGCTTCCTACTATACACCTTGGCCTGCTTGGTGATGTATGCAACCCCTTTGTAATCAAGCTAAGGCCAAAAGCCAAAATGGCAGCCACCTCATGACGTACACACACGTGTGGCGACGCATGAGTGCATATACATTACCACGCCTAGGGATGGATTTTGGCTTTTTTTTTTTGCTAATGCTATTCCGTATCGTCAACAAGTCTTGGCAAAGTCAAATGTTCTGCTAACACCTTTCACAGACGAGACCTTTTGGCTTTACCAAAGCTTGTTGAATGTGCTTTTCTAACTTTGGCAAATTTATCAACTTCACGAAGGTTGCAAAACATTAATGAAAAAATACCAGGATAAAAGAACTGCTAAAAGCATGTTTTATGTTTGGTGGGGAATTTAGCAAAAGCGTTAATTGGTAAATTTATCCAACTGTTATTCTCTATGGCTAATTTTACAAATAAACATTTTTGCAGAATGATTCTCCTTTCAAAATGTTTTTTTTGTGGAGATACTTCACTTCATTGTGTGAAGTTGTCCAAATTGCACAATCTTTGCAGAGCACAAAAACTGTGTACTCCAAACAATTTTGGCAGCGATGCTAGCAGACTGCCCATTCCTTCTCGAGACCCATTGTGTCTGAGAATTCACTTACTGATGTTGGAAGACTGCTAAGTTACTAATTAGCAAATGTGGAGTTTCCAGGTAACAGCAGAAACATCTATATTGTAAGTGAGGTTTGCCTTGAGATTAAATACATTTTCTACTAGTACTGTGGAAAGTCTAATATATTTTTTTTTCATGAAGATACTAATGTGTTTTTGGGTCATTAGTGACTGGTTTTATGAAACAGGAATATCCTCAAGTATGCAAAACAAATGCCTATACAATATTGTAAGTAATATATATCAAAACCTTTATGAATGATTTGGGCCACATTGAATACTTTATTAATCCTGGAATTTTACATTCTGTCACCAGAAAGCATTTTTAAAAATGCTGCTTGACACATATGGAGGCAAATAGATTTGCTGTCGAGGCAGCTAACTCGTCGGTACAATCTAACCAACTCATACTCACCACTTATGGTATGCAGCCATACCTAAAATTTGCACTAAGTGGACATGACCGTTTCGTCCAAACGCATTTCAGACTCTGATTTTTTCATCGCTTGATAAGCTTCCCTGAATTAAACGATTGGTCTACAACATTAAGTAGCTGCCCATGTGATAAACAATCTCAGCAAAAAACAATGCATGTGGTATTATTTTGCAAATTTTATGTGATGCAAAGAAGGCGATGGATTTTACCAATTATAAGATTGTTAGGATTGAGAGAATGCAGGCCGGCGCTTTTATCACTACAGTTTTTAGAAAATGAATGTTTTGTAAAGCTAATAGCATCTTTTTTTTAAAGTATTGTAAACTGTAGGAAAGGAATTCCTATATGAAATTCGATGGGGATGACAAAATGAATTTTTTAATTATTTGTAGGAATTAAACGCTGTATTATCGAGTAATTTGTATTTAAAAGTACCTTATGCACTTTTTATCATGTAATATGATTGTTTTAAACTGTATGCTTTTATGATTTGTGCACAAAAATCGAATAAAGCTGGCATTGATTGATTGATTGATATTGTAAGGTATTGGGATTCATAGTACTTATACTCCTTAATGAGGCGTTGAAGCACTTTATGCCGAGTAATAATGTACTCCGGAACTCAAGATTAGGGGTTAATCTACTAGTTATTGACTATTGTTGGTTAGCTGTGATTAGTATTGTATGTCTAATTTCCATGCATTTGTTTCTGTTTCTTTGTGGTAGATTAAATTACTAGGAGTTAGGTGTGATCATTAGTGGGGTAATGTGAGTGCATGCAAATGGATGGTGCAATGAATAGACAAGATAGAGGAGATTAGATGCAGTCCATCTGCTAGATCCTTTGCCAGTGCATTGGGTTACTTTGAAGGGATTGTTGCTGGACTCATATTTCAAAGAAGTAAGACTTTGGATTAGTGTTCCGCATAGAAAGGAGGTGCTTACAGTGATGTCTGAAAGCCGGGAGGAGGCCTCAATAAAGAGGCTCGCCTTCAAATAACATGAAGGTTGTAAGTTTTCACTGACCTTTTTAAGTGATCAGGTTTGCTCAGCTTCATCTCAGGGTTTGAAAAAATCTTAGATATACAAGTCTACTTTTAGAATGAAAGCACCTACTGATGATTTTATTATGATGACTCCATGAATTGGATTCGATATATATGTAAAGACTAAGTTTCGGGGCATATCATTTACAAATCTTTAAAAGGCTGTGTTTTGTATACAAAGGTTGTTTATTTAAATTGTTTTTTCATGAAATTCTTTAGTAAATTTAAATTTAAAAAATACAAAGGGTTTGATTGGGTACATAATGGTGTGTCAACGTCTGAAGATAGATTGAGCCGAGGCCCTTGTGCTCAGAGGACTAACAAGACATTATAACTTTATTGTTTGTGCCACTAGTAACCAGTGGAAATCCTTTGAGAGTTGTGGTGAAATTACTTTTTTTTCAGGTGCAGACATAGTTGTGCTTGGTTTCATAGTCACTGGAGATTTCAGATGTCTTTTTTTGTATCCACTGGTACAGATTGCCCAGGGATAAGGGCCTCAGAACCCGGGTAACTTTAATGTAGTGTTTTATTTGAAGGGGAGGCAAGATCCTTCTTAATATTAGGAGAGGTGTATCTTTTACAACTGCTAGGTTTGGTCAGCAAGCAAATGGTCTTTCAATTTTTTACAGCTTGAATGTAACCAGAATATTACTTTTCAATGTGTGGTAGAGGCCAGCCTCCAGTGTTTTATGGATGTAAATGGCAGGCATCCTGGCCGGCTTCCTGCTACGCACTCACTGGCGGGAACCTTGCTCTGTACTGAGCTCAGAGCTCCTGGGGGAGCAGACATGCAGGACGTGCTGTAAACCCTCCAAGTACCAGAAGAAGGGTATGACGGGGGCTGTCAGTACACGGCAGTGGATTTATACTCCTGCAGAGGCGGCGGCGCACAGTGGATGTAGGAAGGGAATTGGTGAAGGCCTTGCAGGGATTCAATTTAATTGATATATGGTAGTTCTTCTGCCATTTGGATGCTTCAGAGGTAGAAGTGACATTTTAAGTGCACATTTCCTCTTGGTTCCTTCGGTCTTACAGAATGCCCAGACATGGCTTACATGAAAGAGTGACAATGTGCTTGCCCCCAAAACATAAAAACAAGGACTTGCAACAAGCGCTCAGTCTGGTGGGAAGCTACAGTGGCCAGGACATTGTCAGGCACGCAGTAGGCCAAAGTCCAGGTCTTCAGAGTAAATAAACCTACACATAATAGCATTCTAGCACTCTTCTTTATGGCTGCCTTCCCTCTTGGTATCAATTCCCCAAAATGCCAGGGGCAACTGAAAGATTTCCAGTGCCAAGTGCAATAGAAAACTATTACAAATTACAATGCACAAATTACACATATTTATCTTTTTAACACATTGACCACTGCAAATTTCATTAAATCCCAATCTTTTCACCTTTTCTTTAATTTCAAGACAGATGGATTTCTCTCCTATAGACTCCACAAGACACAATTCTTGCAATTCTTAGTTTGTCAGTTTGTATTTCAAGAAGGGTTCATTTCTCTGGAAAAGGGTTAATTTTTAATATATATGAGAAATAAACTCTTTTTTGTAGCTCTCCTGTGCTCTTTCGCCTCTCCCTCTCTCTCTTTCCCAAGCAGTTCTCTTTTTCCTCTCTCTATCTCTTTGTCCCTCTTTATCTGCCTTTCTCTCTCTGTCTCAAACCCTCTCAACCTTGCTATCTTGTCCCAGGCTCTTTTCCTTTCTCTCTCTCTTTCTATCTTTCCATAACTCTCTCTCCTGTTGGGCTTCGTTGGAAATGGTCCTTTTTGCGGGGTTATGCCAAAACTTTTAGCTTTTTCCCCCTTTATTTTTCCTGACCTGTGGTTGTTGGCAATAGTACTCTGGGCACTTTACCACTGCTGATCAGTGCTAAAGTGCATATGCTCTCCCTGTAAATTGTTATTGTGATTGGTTATCCATGATTGGCATATTTGTTTTACCAGTAGGTCCCTAGTAAAGTGCACTGAGTGTGCCAGGGCTGGTAATTCAAATGCTACTAGTGGGCCTGCAGCACAGATTGTGGCGCCCACCCGAGTAGCCCTAAAATGGTGTCTCAGGCCTGCCACCGCAGTGCCTGTGCGCAGTCTGTGAACTGCTATGTTGTCCTGGCCAGTATACACACTTTCCAGGCCTGACCGTTCCCTTTTCTTACACATTGGACACCCCTATGGTAGGCCCAAGGTACCCCCCTGGGCAGGGTGCAGTGTATGTGAAAGGTAGGACATGTACTAGTGTGGGTAACATGTCCTGATAGTGAAATATTGCCAAATTCGTTTTTCACTATTGAAAGGGCATCTTGCCCATAGGATAGAATGGGGAATGCTGTGTCCCATGTGTACCTGCATATCTCCCCATAGGAGCAAGATGGGAAGCTGAAGTCTGGTATCCCTGAACTCAGAATTTGATGAAACATCTTTTAGGGAGGATGGTTTTTAAATTCTGTGTTTGAAAATAGCACTTTTAGAAAGTGGCTATTTTCTTGTTCAACCTTTCTGTGTGCCTCTGCCTGTTTGTGTGTTGACTGTCTGGTTTGTGAGTGACAGGGGCTGGGGGTGGCTGCAAGAGGCTGGGTGAGTCAGCACTAGGCTGAATAGACCTATCTGCATTTGGAGTGGTGGGAGGAGTTGCACCTGGCTCTGAATAGGGCTGTACCTGCCTTCCACAATGCTGGCTCCACCTCCTGCGGTGCGTCTGATGGCCCTGGCTCACACTCACAAAAGAAGAAGACATGCCCTGGCAGAGGGCACCTAGAACTGGTTTGGACTGGATCCTGGACCCCTCACACATGTAAGAACAAAGACTTTTGGGGTATAAAAGTAAGAGCTGAAACCCCAGTACAATTAGACTACTTTTGCCAACAAGAGGAATCCCTGCCAAAGAAGATCAGCTGAAGAGACTGGAAAGGAAGACTGCCCTTGCTGTGTGTTCTGGGGCTGACCTACAGTTTGCTGTTACTATTAAGGACGGGGACAGGGGACTTTGCTGTGCGTGGTGTTCCCCCCACCTGCTTGAAGAAAGGACTTTGCTGTGTGCTGTGTCCAGGAATAAGTGTCTCCAAGGGTCTGAGAAGAGCTGGCCTCCTGTTGAAACTCAAGGATATAAATGTTTGCCAAAGACTTCTGCCAGAAGAAGATCAGCTGAAGGAACTAAAAAGAAAGACTGCCCTTGCTGTGTGCTCTGGGGCTGACCTGCAGTTTGCTGATTCTACTAAAGGAGAGAAAAGGGGACTTTGCTGTGTGCTGTGCTCCCCCCACCTACTTGAAGATAAGACTTTGCTGTGTGCTGTGTCTTCACCAAGTCTCCAAGGGCCCGAGAAGGGCTGTCCTCCTGTTTAGGGAACACCGGGTTGTAAAAATTCCCAGAAGAAAATTTGCCAGCTTTGTGCCGCCTGCCTGACGAGCACGGTAATTCCTGATCCGGCATGAGCCCTTTGTGCCGCCTGCCTGACATGCACGGTAATTCCTGACCCAGCGTTGGCCCTTTGTGCCGCCTGCCTGACGTGCACGGTAATCTGTGTGCTAGCATAGAAGTGTGGAGGGCCGGCACCTTGTTCTCGCCAGCCCCCGTCTTGCCCAAAGCCACGTGGCAAGGTTGGGATCACTGCCACCGGCCCGGGAGGTACGAGACCGCTGAAATCCCGTGTTCACCGCCGCGGACCCGGGATCCGCCTACGTCATCGCTTTCGCCGCACTGTGATTGGTCCTAGCGGGAGAAGCTGCTAGGGCGCCAAGGAAGCTTTTTCCCGAGTTCACTGCCGCAGGTCCGGAACCCCTACGACGTCACCTATCTGCCGCGCTGGGATTGACCCAGCGAGAGGAAGAGGTGCCTGGCAACTGGGGGCTCGACCAGTGGAACCGTGCTGGGATTGGCCCAGCGCTTAACACTGCAATCGGTGCCGGAGGCGCAAGGGGAGCTGCACCGCCCAGAGCAACAACAAAGTGGCAGTCTCCTTTCCCCGCACACGCAAGGTAACTGACTTTGGTTTGGGAAATCGAAGCCAACGCGGGTTGAGGGAGCCGTGAGCGCTGCAGTGGAGGCAAGTGTTGAATACACAGGTTGGTAGTCCCTGAGAGGAGCGCATAGGCAAGGCAGGCTCCCCGCCCCTTGAGCCTCCTAGTCCCCGCTTTTTCCGCACAAGGAGGTGGGCAGTGTTACCAGAGACTGTGGTATTAAGATCACAGTCTAGCCTGATTTATTCACATAATCCAGAAAAGGAACGTGACATTGAAACTTTGCTTGATAAAACTCATATTACTATTGAAACCTCGCAAGAGACATTTTTGTAAGGAACAGTGTGTATGTTGGATTTTCTGTCATTTGGACTTGCCTAAGTTTTAGATAAAGATATCTATTTCTACAAATACCTGTGTGGTGTCCATTTGTGGTGTTTCACAGTGTCATTGTGGGTGTGGGTACAAATACTTTACACATTGCCTTGGGGATAAGCCTATCTGCTCGTGCCAGCTACCAAGGGGGTGAGCAGGGGTTATCAACAGTGTGTTTCCCCCTTACCCTGACTAGAAGCAAGGGTCCCTATTTGGACAAAGTTTCTTACCTCTGCCAACTAGAGACCCCCATTTCTAACAGGCTTCCACCAACTCACCTGTTGCTCTTTTGAAAACATTTTGTGTACTAGACAAGAAGGAGAGGGGAAAGACTATATTGTTACACGGCGTAAGATAAATCATTGAAATAATGCCATGGGAAAGCTACTGAGATTTCACCATGACATCTCCTGCAGGATATGGTGGAGAAGGGTACTTATATCAGTAAATACAGTGATATTCTCAAATTAACCTGAAGGCTCCTTTTCCTGTTGAGCTTTCCCACACTCACCTGAGAGGTCGCAAGGCTCTCCAACTGAGCTGCAAAATTCAATAAGCTTGTGTTCACTAATGGGGCCTGGATCTGTGAAAAGAGAGGAACAAGATCAGCGGTCAAGCGAGCGGAAAAGAGTCTCTGATTACATTCTCCCAGCATCCGAAGCCTGCACCACATGAGCCTTTCATGAGATGTAGCAGCTATGTGAATGATCACTGTGACTACAGACTGTCTTGAATTAGATCATTGACACATCAGTATCTTGATCGATCACTGTGACCATCCTGATCGAACTTCTGTGACTTCTGCCTATTGGGAATATTCACTATGACTGGCGACAATCGTGAATAATCTGTGTTCTATCATTGACAAGCTCTGCGTTTGTGGCTGTTGTGAATATTCTCCATGACTGGCAACTATACTGAATGATCTCTAAGACTATCATGAAGAATCTGTGTCCCATGGCTGTTGTGAGTACTTACTGTGACTGGCGACTATTGTGAGTGATCTTTGTGACTGTCATTAACAAGCTCTGCATCTCATGGCTAGCTGAACTAATGTGGAGGATGACTGTAATTAGTGTGAACAAGATCTGTTACTCAGGAGTATCGCGAATGATTAATTTGATGAGTCTAATTTGAATGATCACAATCGATATTATGAATATCCCTTCAACTCATTATTATTGTGAATATTTACACAATGGTAACTAATGCAGATGATCATTGTAACTATTGTGAACAAGCTTTGTGGATCTGGAGTATTCTGAATGATAACCATGATACAGTAGTATCATGAAGGGTCACTGTGACTGGTGACTGTTGTGAATGACTACTGGGTCAGGTGGCTATCCCCAGTGTTCATTTTCAATCATGAGTATTGTGAATGCACACCATGACTTGTCATTATGGTAAACAAGCACTATAGTTTCAAAAAGTAGTACTCCACAGGCTTTCGCAGCCACATTGCTTTTTTATTTTCTCGTCTGAATACAAACAGATTTCTCTAGCTGTTTCCTGTTTTAGAGTGCTTATTTCTTTTTTACATTTGTTCTTTTTGCTGTCTTTCTGTGTAATATGTTTTATACCTGCTTTCAACTAACACTTACTGTAAATTCTTAGTAAATAGTCTAATTGATAAAATAGGTAATACTTTTTAAAATGCCTTCTTCACTTTTTATTGTATGAACTATGTATAAAACAATGTTTTGAAACCATTACTGTTAATAGTTATGTGCTTTATGCTAATGTAACAGTTTGTATGAATTTCAATTAGCGCTCATAGACATTTGGAATAGAAAATTCCCTATAGGCTTTTAAGGATATCCTCAATAAATCTATCTTTAAATAAACTAAATTTGAGTACAGTAGAAAACAGAGTAAGTAGTGTAAGAAAATAAATAATCAAGATGTGTATGATAACGTCATTACGTAACTGTGCAGTGATGATGAATTGGTAATTAAGCAGTCAGGCAAAGGGGGAATCCACTGTGGCTAAGACGAATGTGTTTAGATACAGCCAATAGACAACTGAATGACCTTGAATGTCAAGAGAGAACTAAGATTGAACACTTTATTGAAGGGAAATATAGGTTCTTAGAAGATCTAAGGGAATGGTTATATAGATGTCTGATCAAGGAGGAGGAATATCAATTTTTAAGGTTGAGAATCCCATGGCACCTACTATGTACCTCTACCGAAGGATGATAATAATAATAAAAATACAACAAGGCCAATGGGCAGAGCTATAAGTTCAGCAAAGAACAGTTATTTGCAAAATATATAGATCACATCTTTTTGCCACATGTACATTCACTGATTCTTATATCTGGAGCAAAACATATTTTCTCTATATATAAAATAGTATGTACACATTAGGAACCAGAACATCTACTCATTACATTACACATTCATCAGATATGAAGATGGGATGCTGGCCAGTGAATATCTTTTAAAGGCATGTGGCATCAGTATTTCCACCATAGTAGAATGATTTTATACATGATGAAATGGTGTCTTACAGAAAACATTTTTCTCTTTGATGAGAGATGGTGTACACAACTCCAAGAGACTGAAATGGATATCTGCTCAGCCTATATATATATATATATATATATATATATATATATATATATATATATGGGCTGAGCGGATATCCCTATTTATATCTATCTATATATCTATATATATCTATCTATATATATCTATCTATATATATTTATATATGTATATTGCTTAGTTCCTGAATAAAAGCTTTGTGTCCTTTGAAGCGGGCCTCTTATGTGTTTGTTCATGGAGAGTGGAATTGGCGGGCGGCTCCATGCCCGTCTTTGAAGAGGCCGCCCTGCAGGGTTGGAGGCTCCCTACTTGGAGGGTTCTTTCTTTGTTATATGATAAGGGAGCATGACCCGCACGCTGCCGCCAAACCTACGAAGGAGATGCCAATATGGTAAAAACAACGGCAGCGCTGAAAGGGATTTGGTTGGGAATGACTCCCTTTCCAATCGTTCTTTGGACTGAAGCATGCATTCGGTGAAAGGTATTCATTGCTGCACTACGCTTTTGCGAGACACTTGACTGCTGAAAATACCCTAATTACAAAGTGCATCAGGTAGCTGAGCAGATGAGATGTTTTTTGCCAGCATAATGAGCATTTTTCGCAAAATCCATACTTACCTACACAAGATTGGTGCACTATGGGAGATGCAGGCCACAATCAGCCGGGTGCATTGAAAGACTATAAATACGCAAGCACAGATGCATTGTGCGTTACTTCCTGTCCGTGATCAAGGCAGCATGGCCGAAACTAGTTGGACTTTGGAAACACTATGCTTAATCCCTGAATAAAAGCTTTGATTGTGTCCTTTGAAGCGGGCCCCTTATGTGTTTGTTCATGGAGTGTGGAATTGGCGGGCGAATCCGTCTTTGAAGAGGCCGCCCTGCAGGGTTGGAGGCTCCCTACTCGCAGGGTTCTTTCTTTGAGATATATATATATATATATATATATATATATATATATATATATATATATATATATATATATATATATATATATATATATATATATATATATATATATATATATCCTAAAGTGCGAGTGCAATAATAAATAGAAGGACCACAGAACAAACCACATCAATACAGGAAAAAATATGTACATAAAATACTGATACAGTGCAAAACATGCCCATCATCAAAAAGTGTGCAAATATTCATTCATGTTTAGGCCATTAGGGACTCTTGTGTCGAGAGCTAAAATGAAATGAGACTCACGTTGTCTAAGTAGCTTGTCTCGATTCCCTCCCCTTCTGGGGTTGGGAACTGACCATATGACTGTATACTCCAAATCCTTTAGTTTATTCTCATGAACAGATTTGAAGTGTCTTGCGACCGGATAATTGTGGTCAGAATTAACGATGGCCCTAACATGTTGTAAGATACGCTTATGCACTGGGAGTCTGGTGCTACCAATGTATTCCAGATTGCAGGTGCACTTAAGTTTATAGATGGCATATTCAGTACTGCAGGTAATATGTCCTTGAATTGCTATCTCCTTCTCACTAAAAGCTGTTTTATAGTGAGTGCTGTTCTTAGCAAATGTACACGCACGGCAAGAATTACATTTGAAGACACCAGTCTTAGTGAGCCGGGTACTTTTAATTTTCACCTCAGCCATAGGTTTCACAAGGACATCCCTCATGGAGGAAGCTCTTCTGAAGGTGATGACTGGTAAGCTGGGTAGAATGGGACCAAGAATGTTATCAGTCAAAACAATAGGCCATTCTGAATAAATAATCTTGCGGATAGCATTCTTTTGAGCACTAAATGTCATGATCAGCCGAATAGAATGTACATCTTGCTCCACAATCTCCTTCTCAGAGTTGATACTAGATTGGGGCTAGAGCAGCTTATCTCTTAGCAGATTATTAGCTTTATTCAAGGCAAGGGTCAATTGATGTTCCTTGTAACCCCTGTCAAGAAATCTGAGAAATGCTGCCATCTGACATTCAATGGAGACAGTTTCAGAACTGCAAAATCTCTGGATACAGATGAACTCGCCATATGGCATGCTGTTGATTAGGTGACAGGGATGTGCGCTATCTGCATGTAGAATCGAGTTACCAGCGGTGGTCTTTCTGTGTAACTTAGTGTGGAGAATGCCTTCATCTACATGCAACAAGACATCAAGGAATTCAACAAAGGAGCTATCGATAGAAGCAGTGAACTTTAGATTTAAATCATTGGAATTGATGTCTCCTACAAACTTCATAGCATCATCCCTAGAGCCACTCCAGACTAAACAGATATCATCAATGTAGCGCCAATAATGGACCACATGACTCCATCAGTGACGGTGTGTGGTTCTGAGGACATGCTTCTCCCACCAGCCCACATGTAAACATGAGTAGCTGGGGGAGAAGCATGCCCCCATCGCCACACCGCGCACCTGCTGATAAATGTCATTCTGGAATAGAAAAAAGTTGGTTGTTAAACACAATTCAATTATTTCCAACAGCATATTGTTATGTTCTTTCATATCAATATCCCTGTTCTCCAGAAAATGTTTAGTAGCATTAATACTATGACAGTGATTAATACTGGTATAGAGGGATTCAATGTCCATCACCACCAACAAAGAATCCGAACACCAAGTTACATCTTTGATCTTATTCAAAAAATCAGTAGTGTCTCTTATATAAGACGGTAGAGTGGTCACATGTGACTGCAGAAAAAAGTCAACATACTTGGATAAATTCTCATTCCTACTTCCTTGAGCTGAAATAATAGGAAGTCCTGGCACAGGAGTGACCTTTTTGTGTACTTTAGGCAGAAGATACAAAATGGGAGTGACTGGATGTTCAATATTAAGGAAATTCATTTCTTCTTTAGTCAACAACCCATTTCTCTTCCATTGATAGATTCTCTTACGTGTTCTTTCTTCTGCAGCTCTCATTTCAAATTTAGTTGAAAGTCTATAGCAAGAAATATCAGAAAGATGAGGATCAGCCTCTGCCAGATAATCAATACGAGACCATAACACTATATTGCCACCTTTATCGGATTTATTGATAATGAGGTCTTGGTTTCTTTGCAGCTTGGTAATCAACGTGTGATATTGATTATTTCTGTAGTCCCTCCAGCTTTGATTGAGATGATACAGTTCTGTTTAGGGACTTAAGCTCTGTAATAACTCGGTCACTAAATACATCCACTGCATCTTTTGGCATAAGTGGAAGAAACGTGGAGGCTGGACGAAAAGGGCTAGGAGCTGTCTTTTTATGGCAAATATCTTGACTGGCCACAGTTAGATCAACATTGCTGGTTTCTTGCACCAAATCATATAATATCTGTAAGTTAGGAATGTCTTTGACCTGTAATGACCCATCCGTATTGATGGTATTAGAGGCGTTAACAGATGGTCTGCCAGTAAATGTGTTTAATTGAAAATGTTTAATCAATTTTATTTTCCTTATATATTAAACACATCTATCCTTGCCTGATTGTAAGAGAAACGGTGCTTGGGACAGAATGAAAGACCTAATGATAGAAGTTGCGTTTCTGCTTTAGATAGCACAGTGTCCGTTAGGTTGATGACAGTATTTTGCATTTCACTTTTCATTTCTTCCAGGTCCTTCCGGCATTCCCTCTTGAGGTAGTTTTGGCGGTGCCTGACCCTCCTCTCCCTCCTACGTTTGTTTGTTGAACCCCTTGCACATACTGAGGTTTGCAGGGGCGCAAGGTGTACCGCCGGTCCTCGCTCACAAAATTCAGTTCCTCCACTAGAGAAAAACTAATTATACCAGATTATACTGGAGCCGAGGTACCAGGGCGACCATCCTCAGATTCGCTGTTGGATGTAAGGGAGACTGAATCAGAATCACCTTCACTAACATGAACCTCACCACCAATGGTGCCTTGTTTGCTTTGTGAATTGCCCCCGGTTAATGCTTGTCTCTTATAATTATCATATTCGCGAGCAAATGTGAAAATTCTTTCAGTGGCATAGTCATTTTGATCACGTGCAAACTTGAAAATTGCGATGTAGGTTACTATAAGATTATGGTTTATCTGCATTCATGTAAACCGCTCCTATGAACCTATATACTTTTCTCTTGGAAATCTTGCATATGTTGCACATGACTACAACTACAAAATAGTAATTATCAGATGTACTGTGTTGAATAGTAAAATGCCGCAGTCGGTGAACAACCTTTACAACGAAACTATTACAACGCACTACACTTACAACGAAATTTTTACAACGCAACATCCACTACAACGCATTCCATTACATAGCATGACACTACAACGCATGTTTAAAAACTACCTTTACAACGCATTCCATTACATCGCATACTACCTTTACAACGCATACCATTACAACGCAATCCAAAACTTACCCTACTGTTGCACCCCCTGGAGTTAGAATAGTAATTTTTACCCCTATACTATGCGTTGTAATGGTATGCGTTGTAAAGGTAGTATGCGATGTAATGGAATGCGTTGTAAAGGTAGTTTTTAAACATGCGTTGTAGTGTCATGCTATGTAATGGAATGCGTTATAGTGGATGTTGCGTTGTAAAAAATGCGTTGTAAGTGCATGCGTTGTAAAAGTGTGCGTTGTAACGACATACATCCGCCGCAGTCTGTTTTCAATATATTTGAACCAGGATAGCTTGTTTCTTAAGCTGGTTGTGCCCATTTTTCACTATTTAATACGTCATAGTATGGAGACGCATCAAGTGATCAAGCTCCCTGCGAGGAGCGAAACGCGTCATGGCAGGCACTGGTCCTGTGAATTTCACGGTTTGAATTCTTGAATAAATCGTCACTGCTTCACCCACCTACATGTTGTGGGAGTCCGTAATTTATTTCTGGAGTCGGGAGGTCCGTGCCTGTGGTTCCGCTGAAAGAAGAGGGCGGACAGGACTGTTTCTACTTATATATATATATATATATATATATAGAGCGAGAGAGAGAGAAGTATATATATTTTCGTGGTCTCTAGGAATACCTCATTGGTTTTAAGCCCATCCATAATTCAAATTAGGATTGTTAGATTTCTCTATTTCACTGGGGACATCATGTTTCAATTCCAGGGTTTCATTTGTGGATTTACTGCATTCTCAAACAAAAGTACAACATTGCACTAGTATGTAAAAGAAATGGAAGACAAACTGGACTGGAAAAAGGTGTTCTTGGGGGCATGGAGTCTTCTGGCCAATCTTCCCAAACATTCTGGCCTTGAATACAGTCTGAGCCTCCAAAGGTATTCTCTTATTCTCATCTGTCAACCAGTGAGTAATCATTGATTTGATAGCCTTGTCGTCTGTTTCCACCACTGCTTCGTGTTTTACGCAACAGAGGAGACAAGGGCACATTAGAGAATTGTACATGCATCAATAGTAGAAATATGTCGAAGCCAAATGGTGCATTTCCACCTCAGGGAGACTTTATGAACCACAAAATATGACAAGAGCCAATGATATAAGACTCAAAAAGGAAACCTCTCCCTGGTCATAAAAAAGTGTACATATTTACAGAAAGGTCAGTGGATCTAAGGCACAGCACACGCGGGAAGTAGGGTTATCACCTAGCTGGACACCATGTTCCTAGCTCTTGGCTTTCATGTGACAAACTAATATTTCCTTGGAGTTGTAGTCATTACTTTCTCCTCAATAAAAGGAATTGTAATTACATCCTCAATAGCAATGAATTGAAGCAGGAATATTGATGACTGGAAGCATGGTGGTCAGATGACATGAAGCTAAGTGGTAGCTCTAGAGGGGTGGAATCAAAAGCCAAATCATCAATCATGAATGCCCAGGACAAGCGTAAAGCATCAAGTGTAAATATTAAGGACGTTGGAGTTTAACTCTGTGCCTAAATATTGGATGCAATGTCTAGGCCGAACAGTCAATGGTGTAGATAATAGGTGTACGCAGGTATGGGGCATATGTGTATTATTATATGTAAGTAGTCAATTGATGATTATTGTTGGTATAACCGCTTAAACTTTGGCAGTCCATTAATATGGCTTAGATTATTCTAATGCAGATTACTTGTGTTTCACAACTTGAACCCATTTTGTCAAGGCTTTACCATTATAGTGATGTCTTTGGTAGCTGCAGCATTTGGTGATCAGTCTTATTCATTGTAGCAGGTGAAGGAGGGTGAGGACGTTGGGATGCATTTACACTTTCCACTTTCCACTTGCGGAAATCCTTCATTATAGACAAGAAGCTAAAGGACGGCCATGATAATCCGTATTCAACCACACTTTCTCATTTCTGTTCTTCTCCACCCACCATAGATGGTTGACTCCCTAAATTCAAGAACTTCCTGATTTCTCCACCTTCCCCCATTCTAGCTGCCACAAAACTTCTTCATCTTCAACATTCATTCTACAACCCATAACTCCGATCCTGTATTGTGTCTACTTCCCTCCCCTGACTGCTGGTTCCTTTTTCCTCAATTCTGATTCCCTGTTCCTTTCTGCGTTGCTTACCTCTGCTTCAAATTGAGAGTAATTTACTTGACCCATCCCACTGGAAGGGAATCCGCCGAACCAAAAGAGGGCAATGGTCTTCACCATGTCAAAATCTGTCAGGTCGATGGTGATGTTATTGGTGTTCTTCAGAAAGTCAGCCGTATACTAAAGGACATAGACAGGAGAAAAGAGGAAAACATGTTTCCATGACACAAGTAAAAACAAAGAAACAAGGCCTGAGCAACCCTACTGAGCTTTAACCACGGCATCAAATGTGCCTAACAAACATTAATGTGGCCATTTGTAACGAAACTGGTGCTCATGCAAAGCGCTCTGATACCCGATGTCTTGGGTCTAGTTCGCCCTATATAAAACTGTAAAAAATAAAATAAAATAGGAACATCACTAGATCAAAGTGGAGAAACGCTTTGGTACTAAAAGAAGTGGCTCTTCGTTGTCACTAAGCTGAAAACTTGTAACCAAAATGCCAGGCCAAAATACAGGACCACATCAAAATACACATAAGGAAAATATGCCCCACATTGGGAAACATCTAAAAAACATTAGCAAATTAACTAAAAGAAGTTACAAGAATACTTTTTGTGTACGGGTTGGACCAGTAAACCATGTGTCTGGGTGGGTCGTGCTCTTGCTGGCACCTTTAAATTTGTTCTATAATGGAGCAGAGTTTGAAACCTGACTTACTTATTCTTTTGTTGAAAGAAACAGTAACATTTGAGAAAGAAATGCTGTGCATTGCAGCCAAAACACACTTTATATGGTCAATTATGAATTGAGTTGTTGACACAAAGAAAGAAGTAATGGGTTTGATGTAAGCACATGATGAATAAGAAACAGTACAACTATGTGTTCTGTTTGACAAATCTGCATGAACATTCCTTAAAAAAAATGTTTATCCACCTAAGGTTCTTTCTGGAAAGTTTTGGTTGTGATCTGTCAAGGGGAGGCTGAGACAAAATAGGGTTGTGTTTTTCCCATTTAAATTTCCATAAGAATTTTGGGAAGTGATATAGAAAAAACACCAAATTTGGCAGAAAGCTAGATCTTTACTCAGAAACCATGCTTTTTTATTTGGTGTGAATCTGTTTAGTTGTTTTTGAGAAATAAAAACTTTAATTATAGTGATATCTGGTCGGTTGGTCCTTCAGGAGTACTGCGGTACTGCAATTTGTTTTGAAATAATTGGGCGAGAGAGCATTTTTTTCCTTAGGCTCTTCTGGTCCCGCACAACTGGTTATCAGCCCTATGAGACCAGCCAATCAGATTGGCTAGCCACAATATGAACCAAAATGTTGCAGCCGCCAATTCAGGACATGGGAGCCCGAGTTAAGAAAAAAGTATGGCACAGGGGGGAAGAGTAGGGGTACCCTGAACCTAAGGCCCTTGTGGGATTTGTTGGGGTCCTGGAAGAACCCACTCTGGGACCAAAATAAAATATATTGTGGGGTGAGTCCAATGGTACTCCTGCGGGACTCAGTGCGTCCTCCTCACGCAGTACCACGGGACTCCCAAGGGAGATGTGGTACAACAAGACCACTCAAGCATCAAATAGTGAAGCTTGAGCAGTCTTGTCATACCATAGGTGATATTTCAGCGATGGTGGCGAGGGAGTACCATGATACCACAAAAAAATATATAAGCAAAAAAAATGTGGGGTCTAGGACTGAACCTTGTGGAACTCAATCCAAAAGGTCAATGCTGGGAAGAATGATGAGCGCCGTAAGACTGAGTTATATCGCACAGAGAGGTAGCAGAAGGAAAATCTGAGTGACATACCTGAAATGCTGGGATAGAAAGGAGCATAGAGTGATTGATTATTTTAAATGCCCTCGGGAAGTGAAGGAGTATTAGTATAGATGGGAGCTTGTTGGAAATCTGAGACCTGCTAATGAGTGAGCCATAGACTTGCCTAAGGACCTGACCCAAGAGTGGCCCATTCAAATGTGGAAGAACTGCTGGGATTGCAATAGCAGAGAATCACCTGGCTTTGTTGTCTAAAGCTCCTGATCTGCTAGCCTGTAGGCTTTAAGATTGCCCAGTTTATGGCTGTGGCCCTGCCCTTTCTCAGTCCATTATCTATGGCCCAGAAGACACCGGAAGGAGAACCAAACAATGGCCCGATGTGCAGGGAGAAAACTAGCAGCATGTCTGAGCCATTCTCAATGTCCTGGTCACAATGAACTCTCCTTTTTTGTGCTTGTTTTCAGAAAAGCAAAATAAAACACCGAGTGGGCAAACAAACACATGCTGCTCCGCCCAGGATTGAGCAGCGGGAAAAGTGAAGTCTTCATTACAACTGATGCACTTTGCATCACAGCGATCCCCACCATATAAACAGGGGTCCCTAAATGTGAAGGCCATTCCTGACCACCGGGGGCTAAAGCCCGTGCCTCTGCGACCGGTTGGGCTGGCAGTCTGCCATTCTGGGTTTAAATTACACTCCAGGTCTTTACATAAGAACATGGACAGTGTAGGACCCTGATAATGGTATAAATAGGCAGCTTTATACCTGACTAATGAGAGATCCATATACCAGCACAGGCCAAATATCATAGACCTGGCTCCTCAATAAGCCCATGAGCCAGCCGAAGACTCCACATGTGAACCGGGCTCCTGAGAGAGCCTGAGGCACACAACACCTTGGCCCTTGATTTGGCTTTTCAAGAGTGGACATTTTGTATTTACGCTTACCTCATGCAGCCACAATATCAAGGAAAGAATCCTGTGCTCCTACCTTTGATATGTTCAACGAATCTTCTAAATTGAAGTTGTTACTCAAAGGTAAAACGTCCCAGAACACAGCACCCTCTTTACACTGCCTATGAAAAAAGAACAAATATAAAAGTAAATACAACATAGAGAATATAGGACAGGGATACATGAGGTATTAGTGAATTAGAGAATTAGAGACAAAAACATTCAAACATTGGTGCACAAGAATTGAGAGCAAAAGGTAGCAAGAATATGTATATATAGAAAAAGGTGGAGTCACTAATATTTCAAGGACAGCAAGAATGTATTGTAAAATGCCCACATTGTGTCAAGTATGGACCACTATTATGTCGTGGATAGGCAGACAAGCACATAAAATGCCCACATTATGTCGAGGTAGGGGTACTACTATGCCATTGACAACCAGAATGGCATTTGACTTGCTCTAATTAAAGAAAGTGCTTGTATGGAAAAACGGTCTGTCTTGCCTATGCTGTGCACCAGGCCTAGAGGAGCTTTTACAAATTAAGCAAGTTGGTCAATCAAGCCAACACCCATGTCCATGCCTGTCAGCTCAAAGGTAACTCTCCAACATTGGGGGCTTCCGGGGCTAGGATGAGAGTCGATTTAGAGTTATGATTAGCCGGTAAAAAGACAAAGTGGAAGTGTTGTCCCGAGGCTGAAAGTTTGTGGAGGTTCAGCAGGTCTACAGAGTCCAAAGAATCAGCATGTGTCTTCAAAGAATGTATGTGATTTCATAGAAACACTTTCTACTAGATGCCAATTCTGACAAACCAATGCCCTCAAACTGATTATTGAAACTTTTCAAGATAAACAACATTTACCAATTAGTAGATACAAATTACTCGGATACTGTTTTTGAAAATTGCCCATAACAAACTATTTTAATTATGCAAGCACAATCAATCTTAAATATGATTTTTCTCTGGAAGTTTTTTTTCTACAAGGACAGCATACATATTATTCTGTACCCTCATCCCTTCTCACATTCTGTAACTAAGTGATGTTTCATATTCTATTATTTGGCATTTTGTCACTTTACTCTTTTCGTGCTAACACTTACCATACTCTGCCTTGCTTACTTTCCTTTGCCTTTGCCCTTTACCTCTTTTTTTATGTGCTGATTTCAAAGACTGATTCACCAACCAGGATTATCCCTGGGTTCCATGATTGACTTTTCTTTTTAAAAACATGGGGCCCGATTCACAGAACTAACTAAAACAAAATCCTAAACTTACTACCAGTTTGGTATTCACAGAAGGCACTTACTCATTTTGGTATTCACAGAAGGCACTTACTCATTTCGGTATTCACAGAAGTTAGGAGTCCTAACTTTAGGACTCCTAAATGCCTTCTGTGAATACCAAAAGTCTTAAAATTAGGATTTTTCTCAGTTTAGGAGTCCTAAAGTTAGGACTCCTAACTTTACTACTACTAAACTGAGAAAAATCCTAATTTTAAGACTTTCGGTATTCACAGAAGGCATTTAGGAGTCCTAAAGTTAGAAGTCCTAACTTTACTACTACTAAACTAAGAAACATCCTAATTTTAAGACTTTCGGTATTCACAGAAGGCATTTAAGAGTCCTAAAGTTAGGAGTCCTAACTTTACTACTACTGCACTGAGAAAAACCCTAATTTTAAGACTTTCGGTATTCACAGAAGGCATTTAGGAGTCCTAAAGTTAGGAGTCCTAACTTTACTACTACTAAACTAAGAAAAATCCTAATTTTAAGACTTTCGGTATTCACAGAAGGCATTTAAGAGTCCTAAAGTTAGGAGTCCTAACTTTACTACTACTAAACTAAGAAAAATCCTACTTTTAAGACTTTCGGTATTCACAGAAGGCATTTAGGAGTCCTAAAGTTAGGACTCCTAACTTCTGTGAATACCGAAATGAGTAAGTGCCTTCTGTGAATACCGAAATGAGTAAGTGCCTTCTGTGAATACCAAAATGACAAATGAGTAAGTGCCTTCTGTGAATACCAAAATGGTAGTAAGTTTAGGATTTTGTCTTAAGTTAGTTCTGTGAATGGGGCCCCAGGATCCTTTCACGTACATTTATATAAATTATTTTATTGATCTTGTGTTTATTTCCTATTATATTCAATTAAAATTAATTTCACTAATTTGTCTTTCCACTAAAAGGTTCAAATTATTTTATTTCTCAGAAAGGTTTTTTGAATATTCTGTTTTCTATGAATTTACATACAGTAGTCTCTGCCACATTGCTGGCGAATGTTGATTGGTTGTGTTGTGCTGCTGGTGCTATTGACTGAGGGTTCTTAGGTCAGAAGAGCCACTGTTACATATGGTCTGATGGAATACTACCTCTAAGTCAGTTTTTTTTGTATGAGTTAATTTGGAAAACTCGGTGCAGGAAATTAACTTTGTGAATACTAATATTCTTGAATATCAAAATACAGACTCTAACTTTGTAGAAGACTTATTTGTGTATATATTTTGGGGTTCCTTGCTAAAAGTGACCCCTGTGAGAACATTTTGCACTAGAATATTGGAGAGGAGTTAGAAATGGAACATGCGACCTGCCATTAGATGATCAGTGTCACAAATGTTTCTGCCTCACTACTCTCATACAGTCAGTCAAGTATCACGCTATTAAAATAATTAAAAAATAATACTCACTGGTAAATGCTGCTAATGTTGATATTCTGATTCAGGCCTAGGATCTTGCTAAGGTTCATGCTTGGTGGTAGATTACCGGGCTCATCCAGAAACTAGGAAATAAATGAATCAGAAGTGATCCAGAGGATAACAGACCAGTGTTTCCATATTGTAAAATGTAATCACTTTCTTTTACAATTAACCTCCCCAAAATGTTCTGAACTATTCCACATCACTGGTTGCAGAAAGCATTGCAGAGTTTGCAGGCACAGCTGCGAATATTAGACACACTTGGGCTTGTTGGCACTGTTGAGACTAGCACCCAAAATTGAGAAAAACAGAAACATTCAATTGCAAAATTATGCCAATCACCATGGAGAATTGAGAGTATTACAGCATTGCTGTGGATATTTTTCAAATATTCTATTTGTATTTCAAACAAATAAACAAACTGAATTTTCCCTTACACACCTCTTGTTCAACTACATTGGATAGAAAGTGTACATAACACATATCTCGAATTGTACAGAGTTCCTTGTAGAGGAAAAATCACCAGACATCATTATTTAATATCCATCCTCATCTTCGAATGTTTTCTCTTGTTGTTATTTATCGAGTTTTACAAGAACGGTATTAAGAGTAGGTCATTGCTTACATGTGATCTTTATCTGAAAACAGTTCTCGAATAGTTATGACCAGCTCCCCTGCTGAGAGACCAAGACCCCTGGA
Source organism: Triturus cristatus (assembly GCF_964204655.1). Taxonomy (NCBI): domain Eukaryota; kingdom Metazoa; phylum Chordata; class Amphibia; order Caudata; family Salamandridae; genus Triturus; species Triturus cristatus. Next base: position 367,666,458 of record NC_140594.1, on the reverse strand, counting down.
ATTATGCAATTATCTGGCTGCAGCGTTTTTTGTAGAATTATTATAATTCAGTTGATTGGGATATTAAACTGGTACAAATGTGGTGCAACCTTTACCCAGACAGTGTTAAAATGTGAAAAAAAAAATTATGAAGCAATACTATCACAAAGTATGCCACATTATGTTGTAAAATGTGTCTTTTATTGCCACATAGTTTAATCATCCTTGCTGCATAATTGGGTCCCCTCCTGCTCCAAAATTCCACTTGCCCTGTGAGAGACTTATCCCATCACCATGTTCTATTTGAGACCACCCACTGTAATCCACTTTGTCTGGTCTAATTCCTAGGTTTATGGTGCAGGATTTAAATCTATAGCAATCATTCTCTACTTACCACTCGCTCCAGTTCTACTAACTTCCAAAGTTGTTTTTCCTTCTTGTTACTGCGCTCCACCACTAAAAAAACCTTATTGTGGGATTGGCCATGTATCTAACCAGCTTACTCAGTGATCTACAGCAGTAGTTTATTTCAAAATTGTGGAATCTTAACCAGGATCAGACAGGGAACAGCGAACCAGCCCTGGCAGGATGCTCCTCGACCGGCCCTGGGAATGGGGGATGGGTACGGGGGCGGGGGAGTGATAGCAAAAAACACCGCTCCCGCTTTTCTTATAGGGGTCCAATACTGTAGCACTGCTGCAAAACCGGCCCCCAGTAAGAAAAGCAGCAAAACCAGGCCCCACCCCTTCGGCCCACCAGGGAAATGCCCAGGCCCCGTTACAGCAGTCCGGCCCTGATTATAACAAAAGACTGCAACTTATGCTTGTTTCTGTCGTACACTTGAGGCTGAAGGCATCATTCATTGTCTGTGTGTATCCTGAGCACCAAGTGTTCAGTCATGAATGTTCTGTGCAGATATTTGTGCTGAATCCCTTTGAGCCTAGCGATTTTTGTTATCGATGTGCAGCTCATGTAGATCCTCCTCTAATTGATTTCCTCTAACGTGTCCCCAAGGTCAGTATTCCAAGGTTCCTCAAGGTTTAAATGTTTCTCAACATCGGTCGACCTACCTGCCTTATGGAGAATAGGAATACATTTGCCCCCTGTCCACGCAATAGCAATGACGGCTTGTTAGCAGGGGCATAACACAGGCCCCCGCAACCCCCGTGGTGCGGGGGGCCCCGAGCTGCAGGGGGGCCCCTCAGCCCTGTACTACGGCCTTAGAGCTCCGGATTAAATCCGGAGTGGGGGCCCATCCATGTACCTTGCAGGATGTCCCCATGAGCTTTCGTTACGCCACTGCTTATTAGCTTGCATTTCTGATTCTTTAGCGCAGTGGTTCTTAACCCTTTGACTTCTGTGGACCTCATAAAATCACTACTGGAAGCCAGAGAACCCAACCTTAGCAATTGCTATGATTTGAACCTTAAAACAATACACAAAAGTAGAGAAACAAGTACACATCAACTAAATACACAAAATATAACATCTTTTATTTAATGCACATTAAAAAAATACAAAAATCTAAATTTTACTTTCAATAGAAAGGTCAGAGCTTTTCAAAATGTACTTTTCTAAAACATGAAGTACTATGGTAGACTTTAGCATATCACTTTGTCTCTTTTGTTTCTAATGCATGGTTTATTTTTGTCAGAGCATACCAGTGCTTCAATTCAGACCAGCAATCTTTCATACTAGACAGAAGCGTAGCTTCAGGGGGGGTGTTTGGAGTGTAACACCCCCTAAATAAATAAATTTTTGGCTTGATAGTTGGATCTGGGGGCCTGAATCGGACTTGATAAGGTCTACAAAGTATGTGTTGGTTTTCTCACCCTCATTTAACTATGAAGTTTATTTTTTCATCAGGAAATTAAATATGCATTTATAGTGACCAGTTTACTAAACAAAGGTAGCAAATCTTCAATAGCAGATGTGTTCTTTAAATAGACACAAATGTACTACTTTTTGGAATTCGCAAATATTGACAGTAGAAGGCTTTTTAAAGCTGTACCAGTCTCTGGTTTCCAAAAATACTTCTGACAATCAAACTCCCAAAAGATGAAGGGACGGGAAAGAGCATTTACAACACGGCTTCAATCACGCGTTCCATTTCACCGCAAGCGAAACAGAGCTTGCCTTAACCACGCATATGCCTGAACCACACATATGCTTGGTTAAGGCAGTCGACGTTCTAGCTTATTAAGCGGATGGGGAGAGGAACTGGAAGGGAGTACCTGCACGATGGACGGAGATTCGGCGAGGCAAGTTGGGCTGTGGCAGGTTTTAAGGGAAAGGCCGGTTTTAGGTTTTAAAGGAGGGGGCTGGTTTTAGTGCTCAGGGTGGGGGGATAGGGTTGGGGTAGGTTTTAAAGTAGGGGGCAGAGTTTTTGTGCTCAGGGTAGGGGGAAGGGGCCATTTTCCAGGGCAGGGGAAGTTTTTAGGGCTCAGAGCAGGGGGAGACAGGATAGTTTAAGGTTTTAGGGGTGGGGTCATTTGTAGGGATCAGGGGGAGGGTCGGGTTATAGGGCAGTGGGCAGGTTTTTAGGACTCAGGGTGGAGTGACTGGGGTGTAATCTTTACCACACATCCCTTTACCAAACATGCCTTTACCATGAAATTGCATGGTAAAGGCATGCATGGTAAAATATTTGTTGTTTAGACGCATTCATTGTTAGGGCTGCATGGTAGAGGCACACGTTGTTCAGCCAATGCGTGCCTTTGTCATACCACTGATGGGACGAATGCTTGCAAATAGTTCAACCACTGGCAATCCCTTCACGATAGCATTCCAAACCATTGCTTTTCCCCCACTCTAAACAGAGTTCTTCTTTAGGGTTTGGCAGGCGGAGTAAAGGCAGACAAGTTGGAGAAGGACTTTATGACTGCCTCCCTGCCTTCACTTTGCCCACCAAATTTAAAGATGTTTGCTTCCCTCATAGACATCTCTATACATTGGCAGGAACCGCCATCATGGCAGTTTCTGTCAATGTAAGAAAAACCTGATGCACAATTCGGTCAAACATGACAGCTGGCCTGCAAATTTTTCCAAACTTATTTAATTTTTGAAAAAACAAACTCCTGAAGCAGGAGTTTTCTCCCATGGTGGATGGGTCATTTTTTCTTGTTTAACTGTACCTCACTGCCAGGATATACCTTGTGATGACGAACAATAAAACAGTAAAAAAGAATTCGACCATCCATTTTAACCAGAACGGATGGTTGGATGGCTTACCTCCAACAGCACCTACTCCTTTGGGCCACTGGAGGAAGTTTTACACCAATGCATTAAATTCTACTGTCAGCATAATATTTACTCTGTACACCTGACTCAGAAATAGGTGAGTTGACTTTGAGTATGTTGGGCAAAGAATGCCCCAATATTAGATTCTGCTTGCTCTGCTCGCACAGATCACGTTAACCTATGCACTCTATAAATCTGCTAATAATATTTAATATTCTAACCAGCTAAGGACCCCTGAGAAAGTGTTAACCACACATTAAGAACATCTGCTTTAGGTAATTTCAGCTTTATCTCCTAAAATTAGCTGCCATTTGTGGAATATAAATGTAACTGTATCCCTGTTTCTTTAGTAACTAAATTCCACAATTTGTGTGTTGTGCGTATATTTGCAGGAATTGCTCTGAACTTGCCCCATGGAAGCAGTGGCATAAAATCTAGTGACACTGGTCCTTTGACTGAACTAGGGTGGCACCCTGTAAGTGGCAGGTTGGTCTGGGAAAGACCAGACATCCCCAGTGGAGCTGGGTCATCAACAGGCTGTGATCTAAAATGTGCCTGCTTTGATCAGAACGAGAGAAGGACGAGCTTAAATGGGCGGAACAAACTATGTGGTCTAGTCGCATGTGAAGGTCATGAGGCTTGGAATGGAAGGAGCAGAGATGAAGCCTGGGATTATGGTGCCTTCAGACATCGAAGACCATTCAATTGCAAAACCAGTCAGCACGGAATCGTTCATTAGCAACAGTGGTGGTGTACGGGAGATTAGTAAGGGACCTATCTAGAGATGTATCCAAAACCTGATTCAAATTTCAGCCGAAAACCCAATCCAAGTATGCCATGGTGCTTAAAACCCAAAAAGCATGGCAAGGAAGGCAAATTGGCCTGTGTTCAGGGCATAAATGCCACTGAAATCTAAAGGCATGCCATCCAGGACTTCCTCCACGAGCACAAATCTACACTCTGGGTCTATATGAGTCGAGCAGGCTGTAAATGGAATCTCAGCCCAGATTGCCACTCCTTTGGCTTAGAACGAGAAGCCTGTAGAGAAAATTTGAGATCTCCAATGTTTCTGGAGACGAGAACCCTCTACTGGTAGCAAACAAGTCTCCCGAAAGAAGGAGATATTTGCATTTCTATGAGAGAGAAAGGATTGTATTTTGTGATGGCAGGCTGGAGGGTGCATGCTTCTAACATTTCAGGTGCTCAAAGTGTAATTAGCCTGCTACATTGAGAAAGGGTTGAGAAAAGTCAGTTTCAGGGGTGGAAGCATATAGCAATTACCATTGTTGCTCGTTGTGTGGTGGAAGGTGGGTGTCACCAGTATAGGGATGATCAAGACACAGAAAGGTAATACTATTAAATAGGGTGGAAGAAAAATCAACAAAACTGGGCAGCAAGCAAATGGCTGGATGGCCAAACTGGGAAGTGAACCTAAACTAGTTCATAACCTGGTGGTGAAGAACAAGCTTGGGAATCCGTGTCAAGTTGGCCACCCAGTGATGAATAATGAGTTGAGGTTGGTATTGGGCATCAGGGGTCAGAAGCCCCGAGGGTCAGGTGCTGAAGACGGGGAGGCCCATTTTAAAGTGGGGGAGCCTCAAAGGGGAGATGGAAACACCTCTTTGATGGATTCAGAACAGAGTGCGAGGGGTTGAGCAAAGAGGGAGAAATCTGTCTAGGGATCTGACCTTCTTTGTCGCTCTCCAAACAAAATGACTGAAAGTCAAAGAGAGACAGTGGAGTAGATTAAGATGGAGGTGTCAACTTTGGTCATGGGGAGACGTCTGGGAGTCTTGCAAGGCAGGCAAGGATACAAGTTCCCTCTCAGCTGAAGAAGAGGTGTCTTTGGGAGGCAGGGCAATCTCCCTGAAGAAGGACACCATTTCGAGGGTCACCCTCCTGCCATTAAGTATCTGCTTAGGGGAAGCCGCAAGAGGGGTAGCTCTTCATCCCCACCAGCCCAGCCTCCCATGGTGAGGCCGGCTCCTACACCCAAGTGTTGGAGCAGTCAAGTGCTCCGAAATATGTGAAGGCGGAATCTCGGTTTCCCCTCAGTCCTACGTGGTGGCCTTCGATTCGGGGAAAAAAATCTCCTTTGCTCAGAAATTATTTTTATGTTAGCAGGGAAAATGAGAGAGCACTAAATGCATTTGTCTCTGAGCTGATGTTGAACTGCCTGGGTGAAGTCTGGAGACACCACCAGGCGAGAGGGGCCAAAGGAGGCTCCTCCTTCATAAGTTGGAAGTCTAGTTGGAACTTGATGGGCTTTCTCTACTGAAAAGAAAGTGTTGAGTCCAGCACAAGCCCAGCCATGTGTAGTCAGAGTTCTCCAGTCACAGATTTGGTGAGTGGGCATAGGTGATCTATGGGCTCTGGATGGCGTCCTCAGCTGTGTAGAAGGGCCCATTTAGGAGGTGGCTCACCATAAAGTGAGAGCAGATGGATCACCGTGGGGTGGGCCATAGGTTGCCCCAGTAAGCCTGGGGGGAAGTCACTCACACCCCCCCATCTAGTCCTGAAGGACAACCCACAGGGAGGAAATGGAAGGAGGAGGTGTCCTGAAGAACATTGGCGCAGGCCTCATTGGTCCTGTGGCCCAGTACAAAATCCTTGGGTAAAAGAGGCGTCCTCCTGAGGGGGAGGGGGAGGGGGAGGGGCCCCATCGAGGAGACAGACAAGGCCAGATCTCTTGGAGTTCATCTAGTCTGTCCTTTAAAAGAGGGGGAGAGATCCTCCATGGATCACAAAGCGTAGCGTCACAGGGCCCCAGGCCAGGTTGGGCGCTGGAGGAAAGACTAAGGAAGCAGGGCGTGGGCCCAAGCAGCAGACTAATTCGAGTCCTCTGGACTCGGCTGATGCCGACTAAAGCCTCCACGATATCCTCCACACCAACACTTTGAGACCTGGAAGAGGATGATCAAGGATCGGTGGGCAAAAGGCTCAGATAACTGGGTAGCTGAGAGAAGCGTACTCAAGGTGAATGCAGCATGTTGGCCTTGATGACTACTTACATCCAACTGTGCGGCTAAATAGCTGCCACAGGTCTAGTCGTGGCTCCACAAGTGTAACTGTCGAGCTGCCTTCTAGAATAAGTCTCCATGGTAAAAGATATCCAAGATGCTCTTTGTGGTGGTGCCGTCCCTCTGCATAGCCAGTCACCACTTCCAGGATAGACCCATGTCAGAGTACTCTCTCACCGGCCACTGCCAGCGGGCCCTCCCAGATTCAGAGTCAGGGCTGTGGATCACAGCTACTACAGGCAAAGCTCCTTTGGCAGCTTGGGTTCTGGTCCTGCCCACACAAGCCACAAGAGCAGGACCCAAAACTCCATTCCATAGATGACTGGAGGACACTATTGCACATTACCAGGTTCGTGCGCTCAGTGGAATTCGATGGACTTATTTGGGAGAGTTCACTTCAAGGCAAGAGGGTTTCTGCATGGGCAGTGTGGCTGAGCTGCATGGTAATGCAACCACTCAAGTGGTTTTTTTGGTTTCTCTATTACCATGGTTTGTTTGACCCTGCCTGTGAACATACCAATACACCCCAGCCTCCAGCTATATCAACCTGATTCCGTGGTACTGGCGTCCCTCTCTCCCTTTACTTGCAAACGGTCACTCAAGCTGATGAATAACCATTTCTCAAGATGAATGTATAAATCCCTCGAAGGAAGGGTTTTTCTTTGAAACTGAGCCGGGTTCTTGGGCTTGCCCAGTGGCATTCTAGTTTGTGAGTTTCCTTCTGAAATAAACATGAAGCTGCAGTCTCTATATCCCTTCATGTGCCAAAAAGCAACAACTACCAGTTAGTAAAATCAAAATGAAACCACATATTCCTAATCTACTAAGTATTTAACTCTAAACTTGGGTTCCGGAGAAGCGTGCTACTCGCCGCTAAGATCGTCAGGGGTAGCAAGCGCAATATAAATACAATTTACAGTACAGCATGCATCTCACAGAAGGCGAGAGGAGGGTTACTAAAAAAACGGAAATAACGAAATAGAAACTTTGAGAAGCAGAACAGGAAAGAGAAAAGTCAAAAGAAAAGCATAAAAACAGTTCATAGCAAATGACATAGAAACCAGTAAAAGAAAAGCAAAGAAATCATCGTTGCTCCACATAGAAGCTGCCATTTTCAGTTCCAAGGTCAGAGAAGCATAGATATTTTTGTGAAGAAGAGGGGGAAATATTTCTGTCATTCCATAAGTGAAAGTTATTCTTCAAGTTCTCATGAGCCCATAATTTATAGTAATATGTATTCTATATGTTTCCCTCTGTGCCCATTTCTGTAAGTCATTCACTCTATACATTGTCTTCGTCTTATGTCTGAAAGTTACACTCCCCATGTGCATGTTCTCATTGTCCCAGGTCTAAATGTGGCACTACACCGGCACGTTTAATTATCCCACGTTTGAATGTGCCACTACACCGGCACGTTTCACTGTCCCAGGTCTGAATGTGCCACTACACCGGCACGTTTCACTGTCCCAGGTCTGAATGTGGCACTACACCGGCACGTTTCCACTGTCCCAGGCCTGAATGTCGCACTACACCCACACGTGTACCTGTCCCAGGTCTGAATGTGGCACTACACCAGCACATTTAATTGTCCTAGGTCTGAATGTGGCACTGCACGGGCATGTTTAATTGTGCCAGGTCTGAATGTGGCTCTACACTGGCACATTGATTATCCCACTTTTGAATGTGGCATTACACTGGAAGGTTTCACTCGACTAGTTCTGAATATGGCACTACATGGGCATGTTTAATTGTGCCAGGTCTGAATTTGGCACCAAACCAGCACGTTTCACTGTCCCAGGTCTGAATGTGGCAATATACTGGTACGTTTCACTATCCTGGGTCTGAATGTGGCACTACACCGACACGTCTAATTGTCCCAGGTCTGAATGTGGCACTACACCGGTATGTTTCACTGTCCTAGGTCTGAATGTGGCACTACACTGACACATCTAATTGTCCCAAGTCTGAATGTGGCACTACACCAGCACGTTTCACTGTCCCAGGTCTGAATGTGGCACTACATCGGCATGTTTCACTGTCCCATGTCTGAATGTGGCATTACAGTGGCACGTTTATTTGTCCCAGATCTGAATGTAGCTCTACACCGGCACGTTTCACTGTCCCAGGTCGGAATGTGGCACTACACTAGCACGTTTATTTGTCCCAGGTCGTAAAGTAGCACTACATCGAAACATTTCACTGCCCCAAGTCTGAATGTGGCACTACACCGGCACGTTTCACTGTCCCAGGTCTGAATATAGCACTACACCGGCATATTTCACTGTCCCAGGTCTGAATGTAGCACTACACTGGGACGTTTCACTGTCCCAGGTCTGAATGTGGCACTACACCGGCACGTTTCACTGTCCCAGGTCTGAATGTAGCACTACACTGGGACGTTTCACTGTCCCAGGTCTGAATGTAGCATTACACCTGCACGTTTCACGGTTCCAGGTCTGAATGTGGCACTACACCTGCACGTTTCACTGTCCTAGGTCTGAATGTGGCACTACACCGGCACGTTTCACTGTCCCAGGTCTGAATGTAGCACTACACTGGCACGTTTCACTGTCCCAGGTCTGAATGTGGCACTACACCGGCACGTTTAGTTGTCCCAGGCCTGAATGTAGCATTACAGTGGCACCTTTCACTGTCCCAGGTCTGAATGTGGCACTACACCGGCACGTTTCACTGTTCCAGGTCTGAATGTGGCTCTATACTGGCCCGTCTAATTGTCCCAGGTCTGAATGTGACACTACACCGGCACATTTCACTGTCCCAGGTCTGAATGTGGCACTACACCGGCACGTTTCACTGTCCCAGGTCTGAATGTAGCACTACACCGGCACGTTTCACTGTCCCAGGTCTGAATGTAGCACTACACTGGGACGTTTCACTGTCCCAGGTCTGAATGTGGCACTACACCGGCACGTTTCACTGTCCCAGGTCTGAATGTAGCACTACACTGGGATGTTTCACTGTCCCAGGTCTGAATGTAGCATTACACCCGCACGTTTCACGGTTCCAGGTCTGAATGTGGCACTACACCTGCACGTTTCACTGTCCTAGGTCTGAATGTGGCACTACACCGGCATGTTTCACTGTCCCAGGTCTGAATGTAGCACTACACTGGGACGTTTCACTGTCCCAGGTCTGAATGTGGCACTACACCGGCACGTTTCACTGTCCCAGGTCTGAATGTAGCATTACACCCGCACGTTTCACAGTTCCAGGTCTGAATGTGGCACTACACATGCACGTTTCACTGTCCTAGGTCTGAATGTGGCACTACACCGGCACGTTTCACTGTCCCAGGTCTGAATGTAGCACTACACTGGCACGTTTCACTGTCCCAGGTCTGAATGTGGCACTACACCGACACGTTTATTTGTCGCAGGCCTGAATGTAGCATTACAGTGGCACGCTTCACTGTCCCAGATCTGAATGTAGCTCTACACCGGCACGTTTCACTGTTTCAGGTCTGAATGTGGCTCTATACTGGCCCGTCTAATTGTCCCAGGTCTGAATGTGACACTACACCGGCACATTTCACTGTCCCAGGTCTGAATGTGGCACTACACCGGCACGTTTCACTGTCCCAGGTCTGAATGTAGCACTACACCGGCATGTTTCACTGTCCCAGGTCTGAATGTAGCACTACACTGAGACGTTTCACTGTCCCAGGTCTGAATGTGGCACTACACCGGCACGTTTCACTGTCCCAGGTCTGAATGTAGCACTACACTGGGACGTTTCACTGTCCCAGGTCTGAATGTAGCATTACACCCGCACGTTTCACGGTTCCAGGTCTGAATGTGGCACTACACCTGCACGTTTCACTGTCCCAGGTCTGAATGTGGCACTACACCGGCACAGTCCCATTGCCCCTGGTCTGAACATTTTACTCCTTTGGCACGTTTCTATTGCGCTATGTCTGAACGTTACGCTCCCTGTGTATCTTTCTATAGCCCCCTCCACGTTTCCATTGCCCCTGTCCAGGGTTGGATTGGGATTAAAAATCGCCCAGGGCATGCTAAAAAAAGTGGCCCACATTTGCATATGGTCTTTGCAAAACACTGCTTCGGCGACGTTTTATAAAAAAAAAAGGGAAGGGGGGGCTCTAACATCGGCATGTTTTCTTATGTTTACTTAAATAAAAAAAAAGCACAGAATACTTCACACTGGTGAAACACACCTGAAAAGAAGTGAGGCCACTTCTGCTCAGGCCCCCTGCCCCCGCTCAATATGCATACATTAATGGGCTGGCCCAGCGAGAGAAAGGAAGTGACACCTCTGCCCGTGGATAAAAGGGAGGTAATGGACGCCCATCTGCCTCCAGAAAAGCCGCTCAGGCACCCACTGGGCCGCTGGCGGCATCCAAACAACACAGACACAGCCCAAATCGCCCCCCCAACTGCCCAAAAAAGCAGCCCACAGCTGGAACTTGGACACCGGCCCCTCTGCCATTGCCCCAGTGCTAACCTTACCAATCCGACCCTGCCCCTGTCTGATAGTTACACTCCCTGTGTATGTTTGTAGTCATTCTGCACGGTTCCATTGTCCCAGTTATTTAAGTGCACTTACTTTGCACGTTTCCATCGTCCAACTGCACGTTTCCATTGCTCGAGGTCTGAAAGTTAAGATCCTAGTGCACATTTCCATTGTCCCTTGCCAGAATGCTACACTTACTCTGCATTGCCCACTTATGACGTTGGCACTGCCACTGACCATATCTCAGTTGTCTCAGGTCAGAAAGTTAGACTTACCCTGTAAATATTCCCATTGGACCATGACTTGCAGACCAGCGTTTGGACATTCCCTCCAACCAGGAATGTGGCAAAGACCAGCAGGATCAGCAGCCAGGAGAAGAAGAAGCTGAGTCCAGCACCCCTGAAAAGAGAACGTCACAAATGTGAGTGTAGAGAGATGTATCCGTAATCACAAAGCAGGCGTGTTACAAACGTGAATGCTGGGATAGTGGTCCGCTCAAATGCAGGCCTCCATCCCACCGTTCACTGGTTTTCACAGGGAGTCATGATATGCTTCCTCAGTGCTTAATTTGAGCTCCTGGTTCCCGGTACTCCGCACCGGCACTCAATTGTCAGCACCGGCTCTAGTGACAGTCCACCACATGGTGGCGCTGTCTGAGATGAGCACAACAGCTGTGTTTATTCAGTCAAATGGCATTGAAAATGAATAATACCAGATTCTCACCACATTATTATAGATTTGTGTGACCTGAAATAGTCTGAATTGTCACACTTGTAGGAGAGTTATGGTTAGGTGTTATGTGGGTACTGTCACTGGCAGTACTGCCTGGGGCATTGCATGGTGCGGCTGCAGTAGCTTTCCGAGAAGGGCCCCGACACTTCATTTTTTTGTTTTTTACAAATTAAGCACTGGATTCCTGCCTCAGTAAAATTCAGGAGATGAGCCAGGTGAAATAAATACACATTGAGCATCCCTGGCGCCACAAGGGGAGAGGGTGGTCACAGCCGATACAAACCCTGTACTTCGGCGAGCCTCTCTGGCCACCAGCCCTCTGAAGTTTATTGAATGTCTGAAGACCTCTCGCCTCCGACTCTCGTGTTACCTACACCCTCCATTCCTGCTCACCTCTGTGTCATCTCAGGGAACACATAACTTGTTTATCTGCACATTTATAAATGAGTAAGTCTATGTTTTAACACTGCAGCTGTGACAGCCGCCTTATATTAGGGACTTCTTCGCTCAAACTTACAAACCAAATGGCTATGTATAGAATATATGAGAAAGCCTTCACATTCACATCAGATATACTTTAAAACCAGGAGTTGAGGTTGCCCGCTCATGTGATTGAGCCAGATGTGTTTTTACTGCCCATATAGGACCCTACAATAGACATAGAGATATCCTAACAATAGGAATGTTTTGGCCGCCATGCTGTGCACAATTATGACACAACACGTACAGCATATAACATGATCAGGAATATTCACTTTAAAAAAAATCCCAGCAAAGCCCATTTGCAGCAGGTAGACAGATGTTCTTTGCATGTACGTCACATGAATTAATTTACACACCTAAGATAAGCAGACTCTCATACTTTATAGACCTAACTATGCATAATACAAACACAAGACATGGGGAGTATGAATACAATGTATGTCTGATGTACACCAGGGGAAAGACACAGATGTTCTTGAAAAGGCCATCGTATTCTGTCATATTGTGTTTTGTTTTAACAACCTAAAGGTACAACACTAAGGCCCCGATTACAATGTCATTCGGACACTCTTCCGACCAAATCGGATTCGGAATCGTTTTTGAAAGACTCTGGTTATGCGAGTCCGATCGACCAAATACGATGCTTCCCAACATCGTTCGGTCGGACTCGCATTGACTCCAATGGGAGCCTGTGTTCCGAACGAAAACACAGACTCCCATTGAAAAAAATGGTGGTTGAGGAAAACCATGCACCCTGTTACAGGCACCTCATGGCGCCTGCCACACTGTACATGGTGGTAAAGAGGGGGCCCATGGCTTCCCCACGGGCCCCAACCAGAGGCCTCTGGGTGAAAGGGAGCCTGCTAATGGCCCTCAAAGTCAGATTCCAACAGTGTTTTGTGTCGGGCAGACCGGCTCGGAACGGCTGTCCAAATCGGTCATTGTAATCACTGGTTTCCAGAAACAGTGTCCATAGAGCTCTACAAAACGGCTCCGAACGACTCGGGCTGTTCGAATGCCATTCAGAACCAATTCAGACAGCCCGAGCGATTTCTTCCATTGTAATTGGTCGCTTGGAAATGTGTCCGATTATCGGAAACATAGGTTCCGAATAGGATTCACCAAATCCGAATCCTGTTCGGAGCCTTTCCAACAGACATCTTAATCGAGCCCTAAGTCTTACACTGAGTGGCTGCTTTGCTTCGATTTTTACCTACTATGTATTGTGACAAGTCTTACCATAGGATAGGTGACCTCATAGCTACCCTATCAATATAATTATGGGCTTCCAGTTTTGGACTTTCATTTAAGAAACAAATGCGTTCTGAGAGTTGCAGCCTTTGTTCGCTTACAAAACAACAATTGGACTAGCAAACCCAAAAAACACTGTAATGGGATTATGGAATACAGGTGAGGGTCTGCGAATTTGTTACCTGAGGCAAAACCAGCTCTTACCCCATCTTGGTCTCCTGCAGAATCCTGAGGGGGTACCTTCCGGCTCCCACACTGTTCACTTTATACAGAGAGATGCTGAGTGGCATTATGGAGGATTATGTCCATCCAACAATACCCAGATGACACCCAGTTTTATATGAAAATCACCTTCTTCGCTGACTGTCAGACCCCGTTCAGGTGGCAATGGGGATAAGCACGGGCTACTGGGCCTCAGCCATTGGTGCTGGGGTTGTTTGGTATAGGTCATCTCAATATAGAAGCATATACAACTTACGAAACCAGACTGGTGGATATGGTGCCATGAGCATACAGATCTGTCACGCTCATCACTCAGGTCTTATTACTGTGACAAAACAGTAGGAGAAACTGCTGCCAGTATGACAAATCATAAAACCAGCTCTACAGCATTTGTATGATCATAAGGGGTGCTGCGGGGAGGCATGCCTTCTGACTTTGCATGTAGTTTGGTCACAAGTATCATCCAGTTACCCTGCGGTATAGGTCTACCAAGAATTCACACGCACCCTTTTTGATCAAGGTGGCAAGGACTGCTGCCAGCACAAAATTGGCTGCAGTCACACTTCTTGGCCTAGTGGCAAAGTCATCTGAAGTCGCATTTCTTGGACAGTGGCATGGTCAGTCATAGTTGGGAAGGTTAGCTGCATATCCACAACTCAGCCCAGAACTGCAATACCAGAGACTGATACCGCTCAGTTCTGGGGTTCAGAGATTGCCCTCCTCTGTCTTCCTTTTCCTGGTAGACCCCCAGCACCACCGGGGTCTTTCTGCTTCTGGCTTACCCTAGACCTGTGGTTCTTTATCTGTGGTCCTGGTACCCCTGGGGATCTGCGACCCCAGCTCAGGCAGTCCGACACTGCTTGGAAATTAAATAAAATTAACATATTTATGAATATTATGTCACTAAAAAAATAAAAAAACTGAAAATTTGTAAATGTTTTGTTAATGTGAAGGAATTTGAAAATTGAGAACCTACCACCTTCACCAACTATCAAGTGGAAGTCGACAGGAAGACTAATCAGCAGCTCCTCTCAGCAAAATGCCTAATCAAATTTCTTAAGGACCATTGTCTTCTTTCTCTCCACTTCAGTATCTATGGCTACTCCCTCCAGCTTCAGGACTGTCAGCAATACATAAGCCCTGTCTGAGAAAACAACCTCACCTCCATTTTGTGCATAGCATCAGGCTAGGGTATCCAAAACATGCCTCAATCACTTTGGCACATTATGCACACAATTAATGTACCATTTAGGCCACATACATAAACACTCACAACATATCATGGGATGCTAGCACTAGGATTTGGGTTAGCATGTAGAAGTCAACCTTTACATATGTGTGCCAGTAGGCTTCTACTTCAGTGACAGAGATATAAAGACCTGGTCACAACTACTGATGCACAAAACATAGCAAACTGCCACCACAGGTCTACATGCTAAACCAGTGACAGTAGTCCAGTGACAGCACAATGAGGGCATGCTTGGTGTGCCCCTCCAGGTCAGAAGACAGGCCCAGGATCTCACTCATGTGAAAGGACAGTCTTAGGCCTCTGTGCACATACTTAATTACCAAACAAAACAGTAGGACAGATACTCGCAGCTAGGCATTTAGGACGGGAGAGCACAACCGGGCCTCAGACATTCACATCCCAACACCGACAATCTCACTCTCAAGCAATCTTAAGGAAGCAATAAAAATTGTCGTCTTCCAATGCGTTCAAATCCAACATCAATTAAACCTAAAAACCTCCTCATTGCTAGAGAACTTCAGCAAAATGCGTGTCACATTGACCAGACGAAATTCAAATGGAAGTTATTTTCTTTTGAATCTGGTGAAGAAGTGAAATCTCTTGGTTTTATAAATGACCCTTATATTTCCATATAATTGCATATTAAACATTGACCTTCTGTAGAATCTAGACAGGGTATGGCAAAGGGTGGGTTAACTGTACTCATTTCCACTAATGCCCATTTTAGGATACTCAAAACCTCTCTCGCCTCACCTTACTATCGGTTTGTCTTATTAAGATCGGATACAAATCCTGATATCTTAGTAATAAATCACTATAACATCACATTTGACAACACAAGGGTTAAGGTAGTAGAAGACATGGGTAATGCATTGAAGGGAGTTCTCTCAGTCAAGGTGGAGGATGTGTTTATAATATGGACTGATTATTTCAATTTGTCTAAATGCAATGCAGCTTTGAGCAAGGTATGCGGTTTAACTGATTCCATCAAAGAAGACGTGGATCACTTTAGTTACTCCCACTATGATGCCTCGCTGAATAAGCTAGCTTGTAAATACAATATAATTTTTATGAATCCCCAAATTGTAGGTGGCGTTATTAACCCTCCCATCTTCATCTGGACTAGGGAGCAAAGTAGTATTGATCATAGATTGGTGTCTAGAAACGATGGGGTGAGTCCAATTAACCTGGCTGTGGAAACAAAATGTGTTAGTGACCATAACCCTTTAATTGTACTGCCCCATGAATGTGCGTCTGGCAAAAATAATAAATATTAAACCACCTGGGCAAAATACTATAAGAATTGAATGGCCTGAAGTTGACCCTGCCAACTTTATGTCAGAGCTAATAAGGGGAATAAAGATCATTTCCTCTCCTTTTTGGAGGGAGACACAGACCAAGCACTGATTATCGATGCTCACATTTCGATTTCCAATTCTATTAATCAGTGTCTGAGTAAAGCTACTAAATATAGAAGACAAGGGTTCAAGGGATGGTGTTTTGACCATAATTGCACAAAGGTGAGAAGGGATCTGATTAAACAGCTGCATGCCCAACCAAGGAATTGAGTAGTGATTCAACACTGTAGGGCATGCTATAAAGCGGCTATTGTAGCCAGAAAGAAAGCTCTCCTAGAGACAGCATGGGCTGATGTAGTGCAGGCTGCCGAAACTAAGGACAATGTATTATTTTATTAAATTATTAATACCCCTTTTCTTAAAGATAGCTCTATCCCTAACCTTGAGAGTTACATCTTAGCAGGAGCTTGGGTGGATCATTTCCTATCAATATTTTCACCCCCTTTAGACCTAGTCCAAGAGGAAGGGCCATTAATAGATATAACTGAATTTGGTATTACTTTTACCTTAGAAGAGAGCCAAAGAGCATTATTTAAATCTACACTGGGTAAAGCTTATGGCCCGGATGGAGTTCTTTGATGTGTATAAATATCTTCCAGACCTCTGGGCCCCTCTGCTTACCACTGTTTCTAATCCAGCTGGATCGGGCAGAGTACCACCTACATGGTCTGAATCTTTAATCATTCCTATATTTAAAAAGGGCTCGAACAAGATCCAAGATGTTATAGACCCATTTCGCTGCGTGACTCCCCAGATAAAATTCTAGGGATGGCCCTTTTAGCAAGATTAGAGGACTGGGCAGAGGAAGATAATATTTTACATGAGCACAGTATGGATTCAGAAGGGGCTTAGGGTTCCTGGAACAATGCCTTAATTTAAATCTCCTAATTGGGAAGTACTTCAAGGCTAGAGCGGGCAATCTGTACATGTGCTTCATGGACCTAAGCAGTGATTTCGATATGGTGAATCATAATATATTATGAAAGTGCATGTATGCTCTAAGGGCTCTGAAAGAAATTATCTCAATACTTGCTTGCATGTATAGTAACCTAACTACATGAGTACGGTACGAAATGCATGGTGGACCAGACCAATCAAGATACACAGAGGCATAAGACAGGGGTTTGTGTTAGAAAAATGGAATAGATGAGAAATTACAGATACTCAGAGGCAACACCCCTTGATTGGGATCTGTTATAAGCAGATGGCGTAGTTCTTCTGGCCCAAACCTCAGCAAGTCTGCAAATTCTTACTGTTTATTTTTATGACTTTATGGAAAGTATTGATCTGAAGATAAACCAGGGAAAAACCTTTACTATATCATGTCAAAGCAAAAAAAGCAAAACATATCCCTTCTTTCTAAAAGCCAGCAAGATTGCAAGTAAAAAACAATTCTGTTACCTAGGATTGAGGTTTTCTGATAATAGGAGTGCAAAGAGGTTAGTGCGGCTAATATGTCCAGAAACAATGAAAGAATTGTTAGCTTTGGTGAAAAATTAAGACTGGAAACCTGCATCAGAAATGCTAACGCTTTATACCATTAAGGCAGTATTTGCCACAACATATGAAGCAGGTGCCTGAGGGCTGGGGGACTATAAGACCCTACAAAGAAAAGAGGACACATTTCTGAAAAACTAATAGTGGCCCTACATTCTAGCACCGGGGGGGTATTGTACACATGGAGCTGGGCCTTCAGCCTATCACAGACATCAAAGAGCTCAAACCGCTGCTACTATGGTGGCCGGTTTGGACAAAACCTGAGGGCCAACTAACCCACGAAATACTTAGGAACTGCATGCAGTAGACCAGGCACATACAGTGGCTATCCCACGTCAAGGAGAGTTTACATCTCATTGAAGCCAAGGATAAGAACGGAGGAGCTGCCCCTGTCTGTTATATGCAATTTACTCCGAAATATTTTATTCCTTTTAGATTGAGGGGAGTAAATATCAAGTGGGAATTAGTTTTGTTTTATCGAATTGTATTAATCATATATTGATGGAATGCTTTTAGCTGTTGTGCTTTTATGGTTTATCAAACAAATTAACGAAATAAAGTTTATTTGCATTGAAACTTTGAGCAAAAACTGCCAGAACTACATTATTCTCAATAAATAAAATTGGTTTCTTCACCATATTTCAAACCAAAATACACTACTGGAACCATCTACATCTAGGCAACAACTCCCTCACACCGATAAAGGCTGTCCTACACAGTGGTTAAACTTGCCGCCATTTCGAAAAAATATGATCAATTAGATCTAATTCTGAGAGAATGTCATTAACTACCAACAATCAGATACAAGTTATGTTTCTCACCTTCACAGACTTCATTGACGGTGTCTGTGCTACCTACATTCCTCCCCATAGAGCTCTTGTGAGACAAAAAACTCAGAAGCAAATAGTCTCTTGATTGGAATCCAACATTTTCGAATCATATTCTGCTGCAACCAAACCATTTTCAGCCGCTTCTCTGCCCTTGTGTAACTCTCTTCCCTATATCCTGATATGTCACAAAAACACTCCACCATTCAGCTCCTATCTCAGCCTCTACATCGTAACTTCTCTTTCCTTCGTTTGCACTTGATTAATCTTCTTCAATAGCCTTTCCGATGCTTCTTACTCCCCCTAATTTTCTGCCTAAAACTCTTGTTTCTTACCTGTTGGAATGGTCTTAAGGTTCAGTGTGCTCATGTTTGCTTTTACTGCAGTGCTGAATTTTATTCAAAGTCCTTGGTCTCAAGCTAATGTCATTGTAAAGTCCACTGACGGCCCAGGAGTAGAAGCCATGATATATAAAAATCATAAATAAAAGAAATAATACACCCTCCTTTGCTCTTTAGAACTCAACGAGTTTGGTAGACACATTGGGGTCCTTAGTTCCATCACATCACATGCGGGTTATCACTAGGGTTAGGCTGAATGTTTCATTTTGCCTGCGAAATTGGCAGAATTTGGTGACAAGAGTAAACCGGAGTTCTGACAAATTCTACCAATCACCGCATGGCGGACTTTTTTCACGCAAGCCTCCAGAAATGCAAGGGAGATTTAGCATCTCTTAGTGCCATTTTCTAATGTGGGTGGTTGTGATCTGTTGTGAGCGGCCGCAGTCAATGGTTGCTTCTCAAGTAGATTTGCAGCCGCTCAAATAGATTTTCTACTCAACTGGCAGCAAAATCGAGTCTAATGCCTGTGCGCTCTTGTACACCACATGCTGTTCGCGTTGATTTTTCAGCGCTGCTCTCACTACTGCCACTAAATTGCAGTACAAGCAGCGAGAGATGCCTATTTTCCACCCGTTGACGGATTTCTGCAGAATCTTGTGGAGTTCTTATGTAACTCTACGGATTACCGTCGAGTGCCCACACCTAGTTATCACACCTATGAGGTTCAACGCTCATGCATTACACAGTAGCTGACTTTGTCCGTAATTTACACGTTGTCCAATAGCAGGTGTGAATATGTCTCATTGGTTCCTGGTTTGTAGACACATTCCTCTTTTGACGGCAATGCAAGTCAAGAGCTCAAAGACTTGAGTTCCTACAGTGAATTAGCCAGCAATGCCAGGTAGCTTTATGTGTGCATCTCCCTCCCTCCCTAAATCTCTTGACTACTCACTTAGTAATGAGTTCACTTACTAACTCATTTATTCACTCTTCAGAACGTTATATGCACCATTTTTTGCCCCGAGGTACTATGCAGAGACTTAGGGTTTCCCTAACAGAGAGACCTTCAGATGCTTGTTTCTGTGTTCTTGTGTATTGTTTTGCTGTTCAAACCATAGATATTTCTTAGGCAGTAGTCAATAATGACTCAGGGAGGGTCCCTGCATTCCAAAAATGATTCAGAGGGGGTCCCCAGACTTCAGTAATGATTAAGTGGGGTCCACAGAAGTCTAAAGGTTGACAACCACTGCTCCAGAGGATACCTGGGAGGCCACTCTCCTCTGTAGCCAGCTCATCGATTCTGTCGACTGTTAAATGTAGATGCACCCGAGGGACAACTTACGATATTAGTACTGATGCGCCGGTCTCCCCTTGAAAGGTATCTTCCGTTGGATCCCCTCGCAGATAGAGCCCCCACAAACCCAGTGACACTCCCACGAGGTTACAGACGATGATCAGAAGCACAACACTGCAAAGAACAATTCCCACAATCCACCTGGGGGAAGAAGAGAAAATTAGATCATGATTGAGACTCACTGTTTACAGCCAGCCTAAAATTCTTCCTGATTCTTTTGGGCCTTCTGGACCTCTCTATCTCCACTTCCCAACCAGGTCACATTAGTCTAAATTGCATAGAACTTTATTTGCATCTCATGTTAATACATGACATAGCTACAACACAACTAAGACTAATTATTCTGAACGGGAATTAAAAGGAAACAGATGTCAATGGGAGTCCCCTTATTTTCTTGAGAAGGAGTTATTAAATTCGGGCTTAACAATGCGAGTGTATAATCACTGTAGCTTTCTGTTGGCAATGGGTAATAATGCATAAAATGACCAATGTTAAGTCAAGAATTTCAGGCCATTGCCATCAGTTTCTGTTGTTTAAATCTTATATTTTTCGAAATTCTAAATGATTCTGTAGGTTTTAATGTTCTTTGTTCTTCGGAGGCATTCTCATACAGTGCTCAGAGGCCCAATGGCTATAGAGCTTTTCTGCTCATGGGTATGTGATGAAAATGCGTCTATGAAATTCTGAATTGCTACTTTGAAAAATCAGAAAAATGCCCTGAAAATGTATATCAATTCCATACAAATTAAAATGCATGTTTTCACAGATGGCCACTGTTTTGGGAGCCAGTGGTATTGCAAAATACTATTTGTTTTTTTAGCTTTTTGGTGCAGGAGCCAACGCTGAATACCCTCTAAACTCCTTACTCAATTGCTGGCAGGCATAGGTTACACATATTTGACCTACTCAAGAACAAGTGAACCAAGAATTGGCAAAACCGATAAGTATCAGTAGTGAAAATACTTGACTTGCCAATGCTTTTTTTTTTTTTTTTTTATTTTTTTTTTAAAGGTTAGATTATTCCTGGAAATGTGCACTCATCTGCAGTAGATATACTATAAAGGATTTAAAAAACATTACTAAATGCTTTTTAAAGAGGGCTGGTGCGGATGCACACGCATTCACGGCCGCCAACATTGAATGCATTTCAAATACTTTAACAAATTACTTTCAAAGATGGCTGCCGTGGATGTACATGCATCTATGGAGGCCACCTTTTAATGCATTTTGGTTTATTTTAATAAATCCTGTTCAAAGATGGCCATCATGCATGTGTGCATTTGTGGTAGGCATTTCTGAGTGGGATTTGTAAAAATAAAGCAAAACCTTATGTTGGAGCCAGACACATGAGTGGCCATCTTGACATAGGCAAAATCATTTTAAGATGCTTGCGTGCAATGGGTGACAACAATTGAAAAAGCATTTTAAAAAAATCAAAGCTGCACCAAAATGTTTCACTGGTATTGTTTTTAGCAAAGCGCAGAATTATGATACACTGAACACACCCAGGAGGCCCTTCTATATCCCTGTGGTTTGGGGGGCTAGGGAATGGTTGATAGCTGAGGAGATATGTCTTTCAATGGTCCAGATGGATGATAGGGCCTAAGAGGATATTCAAACATGGCAGATGGTGACAGTCACGTTGCTGGTTCTAGACTCTGCCTCGGAGGCATAGACCTCCCAGGGCATGGAGTGCCCCGGAACTGATCAACCTACCTGAGATGGTGGCGATCAAGGGACTGGATGTGGACACATGGGCGGGAAAAAGGATATGCTTCACAAGAGTAATGTGATGGACTAAATGTAGTCAACGAGAGTTAGAAATGTCTATGAGCAATGCACTTGCTGCATTTCGAGAAGGGAGGGCGATAGGAAGGAGTGAGAGTGCAAGAGGAAAAATAGACATCTTGCTCGCAGAAACTGATAAGGGAGATCTGAAGTCAGCAGTGGAAGAATAAATCATTTATTCAGGGCAGTGTAAGACTCTGGGCCCGATTCACAGAAGTAACTTAAGACAAAATCCTAAACTTACTACTATGGGTATTCACAGAAGTTAGGATTTTGTCTTAAGTTTGTCTTAAATCTGTCTTAAGTTTGTCTTAAGTCTGTCTTAAGTCTGTCTTAAGTTTGTCTTAAATCTGTCTTAAGTTTGTCTTAAGACAAACTTAAGACAAAATCCTAACTTCTGTGAATACCAAAAGTAGTAAGTTTAGGATTTTATCTTAAGTTAGTTCTGTGAATCGGCCCCAAGATGTTCTTGAGAAGGACAAGCACAGGAATAGGAAAGAAGGCCACTGAATCAGAAACAGGGAAGTGAGGCTGAAACATAGCCAGGCAAACATAGCCAGGCAATTTAGTTTCCTCTAATACAATGGAAGCTGCTTGTGTTAAATTCTTAAACTTTGGGGTGAGTAGGAAAGGGAGAAGGAGGTATTAAATATTCCGTATGAAGCTGCCATTCATCATGAACTATTTTTATGTCTGTTTATCGCAAATGACATTAATCCAGCGGAAATTGTAATATTTGGTTGTGAATTAATTCTTGAACCAAGGGCAACATGAGGACAACACAATCTAGAGATTTTTTCCTCCAAACAAACATTTCTTCAAAGTTAAAGACATAAATTAGGCAGATGCAGATTCCAACGAAGAGTGTTACACAGAACCAGAAAAAGTAACATGTTAGGCAGAACTAGACATGTGACTGACCCTACCCACATCTAGCTACTATCACGGGCACCCGCCTGTTGCAACTTATCTATATTGTCCTCTTTGTTAGCTTGGATTTTGCATCTTCATGCTTGGATGTGAAAGTGGCTAATGCAGCCCTTTCATAGTTCCATGAAGTAGTGACCTGGGCAAAGCAAACTCTATAAAAACGTAATCAAATTACATTTACTGAAAAAGTAGAGACCATTCTTGTCACAGAAGGGGTGGGTTATGGAGGACTTGGATTTATATTGGGAGACAACCAAAAAATGTAAACAAAGTTCCTGAATTAAAAAGATACTACTCAAAGCCTCATATTTTTGTGTAACTTCTGGAAAAAGGGCAACTCATACTTTGTCCTTTGGTACTAAAAACAGAGAGAGGATGGCCTTGGAGAATTGCGCAAAAGTAAAAGGTTAAATATGGGGGTATGACACAGGACGCAAATGCGATTGAGGGTGTGGGGCAAGAGAATGAATGTGTGGCGTGCACGAGGATGGGACGCAAGAGCGTAAGTGGAGCACGAAAGTGAATGAGGGCCATGAAAGCGGGTGCAACTGGATGCAAAACAGTGGATGTGAGAGAGGACATTGGATGTGTCGGTTGAGGATGGATGTAATTTGTGAGAATGAATGGTGACAGTTGATGGATGGTAAGAGTAGAAAGAGTGCAAACAGCATGCCCGCGAGCGTACCTAGAGCTGCAGAGTGTGGATTGGTTGAGGGGATGTATGTAGGAGCATGAGTGTGGATGAGGAGTCGAGGGAGGTGGATGCAGTGAGAGAACGAATGACAGTGAGATAATTCATCAACAGCAAGAAGGAGGAATAGGTGATAAAAGGTGCTGAGAACAAAACAGGTTGCTCATTGGCTGACAGTCTTTATCATACTGCTCAGGTGATTGCAAAGAAACGCGATATAAGTGAGGGCATGTTTACTTATGTTGTTTTTGTGATACATGAAATAAGTTTGCTTTTATTGATTCAGTAATTTTTTTAATGTCCACTCATGGAAAAGAGATGACTCCTACAGTTTCAGGTGAGTCCTGCAGGCTTTGACTGTGTTCAAATCTAGACACCTTTTACTGAGAGCTTTTATGGCTTTGACTGCAGTATAGCAAATCTCACAGAGGTAAAACATGCCAAATGACTGCTCTATTTTTGTAACTTGGCTTATGGCTGCTTGAAAAATGCTACACTGTAACTTTTCACGCTATGAGAAGTAATATTTCCATTCCATTAAACTGTACACATTCTCAATGTATAAAACAAAATTTGTAAATGTGTTTTTATTCAGTGATCTGTAACTAGCAGAAATATCTTATAGTAAAATATTTGTTACATATGTAGAGTGCCACCCGGCTGCTATGATACTTTGTATCCCCGAGGGAATAAATAAAGGGTAGGTGAATGCTCATGGCCACTCGGCGTTACCAGGTGTCTAGCGGGTGAGTCTAAGCTGCCCTGCGTGCTGCGCTGCTCGTAATAAGCCCCTTGAGACCTGGCATTCACAACCCCCACCTCATCTCCCTTCTAGGGTGCATTTCTTCAGTATCCCTTCCATCCCATCAAAATCCATCCTTTCCCCTCTCTTATTGTCCAAATTTTCTCTTCTCCCTTTCTTCTTGTCCAATCCCCTCATCTCCATCTTTTTCCGTCCAATCAACTCCTGTCGATCTCTATCTATCTAATCATATTCTTGCCCTCTCTTCCTTTCCAGCTCATTTACCTTTCTTCCTGTCCAATCTCCTGCTTTTCTCTGTTTCATCTCCCTCATCCCCAAGGCCAGCTTTAGGGCGGTGTGACCAGTGCAGCCATTCCTGGCACTGACTCTGGGTAGGGTTGAGGGGGAGGTTCGGGTGGTGCGGGATGCTGTGTTTAGAAATAACATATGTGTTCAAAAGTACCTGCTGCAGAGTTCCTTGTGTGACTCCCAGTTTTCAGGCAACAATAAAAATGCGAAGATAGCTCTGGTGATTAATGTTCCTGCTGGAGCCAAGATCAGAGTTTTGTCTAATGGCAGTTTTGACTCATCATAAAGTAGCACAGAGGGTTAATATGACTACTGTAAAGAACGTATACTATGCAGATCACAGAACTGTATTTTATGTGGCTAGCTCAGGGGGTTACTGCTTTTGTCAAAGAGATCATTTTGTTATTTGCAGTTCATAAATTACAATCCTATTAAAGCACAGTGACCTATGAACTGTCATCAAAGAGCTGCATGCATACTGCATGGTATAGGTTAGAATTTTATGTTTGTTTCTCCAGTATTTCATTATCCCAATGTTGCTAAAAAGGGTTCCTTTGGGTAGAAATGCATTCTTATTAGTAAAGTCACACCAAACCGCAGTGATACGTTTAAAATCCTGAGGTTGTGCTTCTTCGGATCAAACACTTTTAAAATATACTGCCTACTAATATAGATGACGTGATTCCTACACTCCTCAATGTCTTATGCAACATTTCTTATAGGCGGATTTCAACACACATATGATTCATTGTCTCTGTATAATGTGTGTGATGTAAAGCGCTTTGAAACCCTACACTAGTATGAGTATCCTATAAAACAAATAGATTGTTGGTGAGAGAGGGGCTACGGAGGGATGAGGGGCACTATTGGAAGGTGGTAGTCAGGGAATCCGTGGAGAATGAGGTCATTGTGGGGGGGGGGGAGGGGGGGAGCGCGAAAACATATTGTTGCACCAGGCTTCCCCAGCGCTGAAGCCAGCCCTGACCACCACCTTCCCATCTCACCCTTTCCAATTCCCTTCCACTTCATTCTACCGTGCCGCTCCCTCCCTGCTCGCTCCCTGTCCATCCCCATATCCCCCTCTCTCACCGGTAGTGGTCATAGCGTTTCACTTCCTCCCCATACTTGGTGCTTTGAACTTCACCCTTTGACAGGGCCGTGCTGAGGGGGGAGATGAGGCGGTCCAGCCGAAGGTTTCCAGCAATGGCTCGGACATCAGCCTCAGCCCTATCCAGGGCCCTCAGTGTGCCTGCAAGTGATGGAAACAAAAGCAGAGGGTAGGAAGGAGGGATACATAGGTGGGATATGAGAGATGAGAAGAGAAAGAAAGAGGCAGAGAGAAGGTGTGATATGTACAAGTGAGAATGGTGATAAACAGAAACAATGGCGATGGGTTAGTGGGAAGTGAAAAGATGAGAGAGGAGAGAAGGAATCAGAGGGAGGGGGAGACAATAAAATTAACACGTGTCCTTTGAGTGTTATTAAATAATTACCAACAAACATTTGTTTACTTGCTTGGTTGCTGTTTTACATTTTTTTCAAATTCAGTGAGCTGTCGAAAGGTTTTTATCAATGCTCACGCGCGTGCATACAAAATCAATTCTTCGTGTTTAATTCTACACAGTGTACGATTTAGAGTGCGAAAATAAATTGACATTTGTGCAGTTTACAGAGATTTCATTTTAATTTCTCAGCTTCTCCATTTGTGTTCCCTGTGGAGAAAAGCTTTCGCCTACTCCCCATTCATATTGGTAGAGCTCAGTTCACATTCCCAAGCTGGAAACGTATTTACTCCTGTTCTTAACAGGAGCCAATCTCCGTTGCAAATATGGTAATGTGTAGTCGACATGTGTTAGAATACACTTTTTACCTTGGAAGACCAATCTCCTCCCCTAGAAAAGAATGCATTCACCGGTAGGTAACATTACACCATTCAGCTGTAGGTGCTTACACATTTGCCATTACTCTTCGACATTAAAAAGTGAATTTACGCCTGCTAGTCAAGCCATTTCTACAGATATGTTCAACTTAACTATACCTTTGTGACTCGGGGCCAGGGCCAGAGAGGCAGAGATGGACTCACACTGATGTTTGCAGGTGTAATAGTTGGTCCAGGAAAATCTAGACACCTGCAGTTCCATAGGGAGAAGATTTGTAATTCAGGGAACATTTCGAGAGAATTTTCCAAAATTGTAAATGCACCAATCCGGAAAGCGAGACCTAATTTATATCGCTCAAAGCAAATTTGCGAAAAGTTCGCCTTTTCCGTGTGTGACATAATAGAGGTATGTGTGTCAGCTTTGATTTTTGTTCTCTAGACACTGATAAAGGTTTTCCTGAGGCTTTTCCAGTTACCGTGGAAAACTACCCAGTGACAGTTTTTATTCCCATAATTATTAAATTGAATCTTACTAAAAAAAATATTCTGTCAAACCTGAGCTCCCTTGATGTCTGTGCCCAATGACAATCTTTAAATTAGTAACCCCCTTCAATGGCCCCGTGATATCTGAACTGTGGAAATGATTTATTTACCAAGCGAATGACACTGCAAATAAAAAGAGAGGAAATAAGCAGAAGGAGCTAGTAAAAAAGTTTTTGAAAACTTCCTGTATGAAAGGTGGTTGTAAGGTCATTCTAAAGTTTAGGAGCCAACAATTTAATTTGCCTCCCCTGCATAAAGGAGGAGGTAGACTTTGCCAATACATCTGTGGGGACTGAGCTGGAGTACTCTGCACATAGAGGAGGGCTGCCATTAATCGCATGATGGGCAGGAACTTTTAAGGGGGTCTCGGAAGCTTCTCGCAAGGGGTTTTGACATCATCTAGGGATGCGAAGACATCAGGGCCTTAAGAACTGTGCAGGCCCGGAGAGCACAGTCTTTTGCCCAATGACCAAGGTGGCAGTCAACTTCTCCAGAGGCTCCGGACCTATGGCGGGGGCCGCATCATATGCAAACAGACACCCACCCACACCTGGAGCAGAAGGCGAAAACTTTGATTTGAGCAGAAGAGGACGAGGCTACCCCAAAAATTAAACCGCCTGTCTGTTTTTGACCTCTTGACAGGGCAATGATCTTGGTGGGCACGAAGTTAGGTGGAGGCGGGACTGACCTGCTAGTGGCCCTGGACCCTTCAAGCCTACACTGAGTTGCCTGGAGTAGATTGTATGGGCGCTTCGCCTGGAGGCTGGTCAGACCACAAATACTCTGGCAGGGATGGTGCATTATATAGTTCCCTGGAGTTGTATGTTATGTATCAAACAATGTGTATTTTCCATACCTAGTCTAGACAAGGTAAAAGGTTGTATAAATGGATGTTGATGGCATTATTTGCCCAAGAACCCTTGGTTGGGAACGAGAATTGTTGGCAACAAATGCTTGCCCCTGTGTGGGATGTAAATAGAAAGAATCTGCTGGCTACAATACATTTGTGAACTATTTATAACAGGACTTAGGAATCATGGCTAAATGAATTTAGGTTCATTTATCTCAAGTGTCGCTTGCTGTGCAATATGGGTGTAGCCCTCTGTAGGAAAGAGCCCTTCTTGTATGGTGAACCCCAAGCTTTTTGCCCCAATGCTGATGGTTATGACTCTGAAAGTGCACTGGAGCCTGCTAACCAGGCTCCAGTGACAGTGCTATGTCCCTAAAACTGACACATGTGAATTGGTAATCCCACTAACTAGGATGAGTTGCAGGTGTGCAGTTGCAGGGTATTTGCCACAGATGCAGAGTATTGCGTCTGTCTTTTGTGCAGGTCCTGCAGTCGCAAACTCAGGTCTCTTCTTTGTCCTCTGTTTAATGTGAATCAGAACTGAGTTTCTGGTGCCAGGGGTAACCCTCAAATCCTAGATTTAGGGATGTACCCGGTTATCAAGTTAATAATTAGGACCCTGCAAAGGCTTCTAGGAATGTCAAGACTGTTATCCACCAGGACATAAGAAAGGAGATGCAGCATGCTCCAAAATGTCCCCCAGAGGTGGACAATCCAAGGGATCGGCTAGCATAGGAGTGGGGATGTAAGTGCACTCTGGAGAGGCCAGAGGTTACACTGAAGCTACTTCAGTTTTCCTGGGTGGGGTGGATATTGAAGCCCTGGCTGTTTTACCTCCAAGCATGGAGAAGTATAGATGAAGGCCAAAGATCAATGGGACTGAAGAAGAGGCTGTTAGGGATACAGGTGCCGGTGTTACTATGGTGGCAGCTAGATGGGTTTCTTCAGTGATGCCTGGTGTTGGTCACCAGGTAACCAATGCTGACAATGAGACTAAACTCCATCCAATTGCCTTAGTAAGCTTAGAGTGGGGAGGAGTAACGTCCCAAATAAGTTGGTTGTGTCCGCTGCCATCCCAATGGAGAATCTGTTGGGAAATGTTCTGTAAACTTCTGCTTGGGCAGAAGTTGAAAGGAAGGCTCATGCAGAAATGCTGGGGCTCCGAGTGGGTGTGTGTGACCACAAAAGCACACACAGCACAACAGTGAAGTCATGGGAGTTTGGATCCTGAAATAATGACCCAACCCCCTTAAAACAAGAGGAAGATAAAGAAGCCTGATGACTCAGCTTCAAAGAGGTCACAGGACCAGGGGGAGAGTTCTAATTATTGGCTTTATATTTAATATATATATATATATAAATATATATATAAACATTATTTCTTAACACTATTTATTTTGCTTATATTATTATGTATTACTTTAATGATTAATATTTTAAATACATTTACTATAATGCTATATATGTTAATTGAATATTCTTACCTTTGGATGATAATCGTTTCCACAATCTTTTGTGAACAATATTTTGGTAGTTTAAAGACTACACCGACAAAACAGAGATTATGCTCCTTGGGAGGTCCAACCTTTTTGACCCCGGCACTATGGTGGCCTAATGCTACTCCTCCACCATCTCCTCAGGTCGAGGTAGTGAAGAAACTCTGTGTAGAATTTGATGCATTCCTATCATTCTGCCCACAAGCTGCACCAGTAGCTGGAACTTGTTTCAGTCTCATAAAAATACAGACTGTTTTTTTCAATACCTTACATTACCGGCTAAAAAAACAGTACCTTTTGCCTTAATAATCTCTAGACTGGACTATTACAACAGCTTGTATGCAGGTTCTTCAAAATAAACACTGCAGAAACTTGAGGTGGTGCAACATTCTGAGGCTAGATTGGGACTCGCCGCTCCTCTCCATCAGCAGCCCTGAAAGTATTACACTGGCTGCCAGTGTACAAAAGAGTTCTTTATACAACTCTCTTATTCATTTTCAGAGCCTTCAGAGCACTGGAGCCAAAACACCTAATTTCCAGGGTCATCATTATATGACTAGACAACCTCTTAGGTCCTCACAAGCCAATCTGCTCAAACCCCTCACGTACAGACTTAAAACTTGAGGTGGTAAATCTTTCACCTTCCTGGGTACAAGGGCCTGAATCTTACTCCCTAGGAAGCTGAGACTCATTGAACCTGAAAGGATCTTCAAAAGGCAGCTCGAGACCTGGCTTTTTGGCATCCCAGATAATCTTTGCTATTCACTCATTCTTTGATGCCTTCTCTTTTTCAGGCTTTTCATCATCCCAAATGACCTTTGTTATTTACTCATTCTGGGTCTCATGTAGGAAGCCAAATACCGGTCGGTAACGGCCGATTTTCGGTAATTATACCGTTACCGACCGGTATTTTGGCTTTGAGATGTAGGGGGAGAATTTCATGATTCGGTATTTACCGAATCGGTAAAATTACCGAATCGGTAAAATTACCGATTCGGTAAATACCGAATCATGAAATGAGATGTAGGGGGAGTGTGTGGTGGGTGTGGGGATTCGTTATTTACCACCAACTAAAGGTTGGTGGTAAATGACGAATAGGTGAATAAAAGCATTTTTGTGCACGTTTAAGTGTGCAATGTGGCAGACATACATGCCCTTAGGGCATGTATGTGCGCCACATGTGCACACATGGCCGAATCAGGGGTGCAACAGGGTGTCAATGTGACACCCTGCCACCCTTGCATGTGCTCCCCCATTACCGAATCGGTATTTACCGATTCGGTAATGAGGCATACCTTCCCATCAATGGGAAGGTATGCCTCATTACCGAATCGGTAAATACCGATTCGGTAATTACCGAATTTTTCAGAATCGGTAATATTTACCGACTCATTACCTACATTGCATTTACCACTTCATAAATACCGAGTCGGTATGATTCGGTATTTATGAAGTGGTAAATGCCAGTCCACCTACATAAGGCCCTCTGTGAGGCATTTGTTTCTTTCTCTAAGGACGCACCAAGAATGACTTAGCTCACACAGTCACACTCATGGTCGCTTAGCGCCAGGATGCTCTTCTGGGAGTGACAGTGTGCTCTATAAGTATTACATTCAATTCAATTCAAGTAAACTGAATATTTTTGTAGATTATATTTTTGACACAATATTCTCGTAAGTAGAAATTGTTGTTGTCGATATTCTGTCACAGAACTGGGAACTGGCCTAGTTCCAGTCTGGCAAGTATTCATGAGCTGAAATTAGATTCAGGGCCAGCCTCAGGGTATTGCCTCAACTATGTCCTGGTGGAGAGAGCTGACACCAGGACACATCAACAGCGCCCACACTTATTCAGTGTGCTTCACTTTGGGAAGCAGCAAAGAGGTGTCCTGGCTGGGAACAGGTGGAGACTAGAAACATCACAATTGGACATCAAATCAGAGTGCTACACCCAGAAGCACATCAACAGAAATAAAAAAATCACTGCAGTGTAACTTCATAAGTTGCTAAAATTCAGACATTTTAAAGTGTTTTTTACTTTCTCAGGCTCTGGGTCTGTGTAAGATATGTAGACTTACGCATTTTCTGTTGAAATAGGGTATGCCTTTCTATGTGATTGTGTAAATATGTTAATAATAAAAAATGTAATTAAAGCATAATACAAACTAAATTGTTTGACACTTAATAAGTGTGTCTATTTCTGCCAATTAGAACACGTTTGATCATGTCACAATGAATGAAAGACTGAATGAAAACGGAGCTGTTTATAAAGTAGGTCTATTATTAATTGATCTATTTCATCAGGACTGAACATAGTAGATAAAAAAGGATCTTTGCAGCAAAAATATTAACCCCGTGATCTATCTTAGATAAAATTCAAATCTGTGTCCTGCACTTACATGCTGTACTTTGCACCAGGCACATTAACTCTCTGAGCTATTTTATCATGAATCAGAACTGTAACCAGAAATTACATGCAGATCTTCCCAGTAATTACCTGTATCGTACCTTTATTAAAATAATATTGGGCAGATACACAGATCTCCGCAGAGAGGACCGTAGCCACCTAAACTACTAAAAAATAAATCTACATCAGAGAAGCTTTACTATCCTATTTCTTTGTTTCCAATTTCTTTAGGGACACAATTGGAGGTGCTACCTTGCAAGACGCGGGGCAACCCGGTGATGGCCCTCCCACCAGTGTATGCCCCCTGTCCTGCATTCTTCCCCTGGGGAACCTCTCCCTGAATTCTGCGTTGCAGGCCTGTCTGCCTTCTCCTTCTCAGAGTTTCTCTGCTAGAGCCTCTGGGAAGGAGTTATTCTTACAACACACACAAAGGAATACAAAAGTGTAGATTAAACGGTGGCACATGCTCAGTGAAAACAAAACTGCCCTCACTCACAAAGTTGTGACATGCTTCATCGTTGGGCTTGCTTACTAACACCTCTGCACAGACCAATGCCTGGGGTGAAGCAAAAGGGAGGGGAAAACAATACAAACAATGACATTTTGGGATCACCAAAGAAAAGTGCAGCCAGTGAAAGTTAAAACTAGCTTGGATGTGCAGCTACTCGAAATTTTATTCCTGGGCCATCCAGCTAGGTTTAAAAGCAAGGGTGTTAGTAAGCAAGCCCAATGATGAAGCATGTCACAACTTTGTTAGTGAGAAGCTCAACTCAGAGAAAACCGAGGTCCTCATCCTTGGACCCTGCACCTCCGCCTGGGACAACACCTAGTGGCCCTCCACCCTCGGAAGCCCACCCACCCCTACAGACCACGCTCGGAACCTCGGCATCATCCTTGACTCCTCCCTCTCCATGAACTGCCAGATCAACGCTGTCGCCTCCACTAGTTTCAACTGCCTTCGCATCCTCCGTAAGACCTTCAAATGGATCCCCTCCCGACTGCAGAAGGACCGTCACCCACGCACTCATAACCAGCAGACTGGCCTACGGCAACACCCTCTATGCCAGAATCAACAGAACTCTTCTACACAAACTCCAAACCATCCAGAACGCCGCAGCAAGACTCGTCCTGGGGACACCGTGTCATGAGTACATGACCCAACACCTACGATGCCTCCACTGGCTCCCCGTCGAGAAGAGGGTCACCTTCAAACTCCTCACCCATGCCTACAAATCCTCAACAACATCGGCCCCAAATACCTCAATGAGAGAGTATCCTTCCACGTACCCAAGAGAATCCTCCGCTCCGCCCACCTTGCCCTGGCAGAGGTCCTCCGCATCTGCAGAAACAAAACCAGCGGGAGAGCTTTCTCCTACATCGCAACCAAGACCTGGAACAAGCTCCCTGTGAACATCAGACGCTCCCCGACCCTGCACACGTTTGGACCTCATGACCTGGCTTTTCAACTGATCCGGAGCAGCTCCACCCCCAGCGCTTTGAGACCCTCACGGGTGAGTAGCGCACTATATAAACCCCTGATCGATTGATTGAGGGCAGTTTTTTCTCACTGAACACGTGCCACCTTTTAAAATATATTTCCCTACTCCTTTGTGTGTGTTGGAGGTATCGATAGGGTAAGTCGGAGTAGGGATGATACCTCTGCCCCCTTCAGGTTGTGTAAAATTCAAGGAGTTATTCTTCCCAAACCAAAATGGCGATTTACCGGCAGTTCATTAAAGATGGAGGCCTATGAATGCTGGGAGTACTTCACTGTTTTCTTCCTATAAAATGAATATAAGTATTTTCATCATGTTCCTTGCTGCCTGATTTTGTGCCAATCTTCCTTGGGTGCCCCTTGCCTTTAGATTTACTTTTCATGACATCTTACTGCAAGTTGCCATGCCACTTTAGTTCTTGATTTCTGGAGGTTTTTGCCTGTGGCTTTTTTTCCTCCTTGGTTTTTGTTTTTTCCTCATTTGATTGTGCTATTGCTGTGTTGCACCAAGGATGTTGTGTTGTATTCTGGTTTGACAGTTTTGTTGTGTACTGTTATATTTTTGCTGTATTGCTATTTTGCTTTGTTTCAAGTTGTTGGGTTGTATACTGTTGTGCTCTGTAAATTAAATACTTTATAGATGCCAACAAATGCTGCTATACTTCCATCCAGAAACAGCACAGTCCTTCAAAGTTCCCATTAGAAACAACCACTTGCCCCTGTTTAAGGTGGCATAATTGGGCTGCTACAGTTCTTGCATTATTTAAGAAACCTGTCAGTCCAATCTTGTGGATGGAGAGCATGTCTTAGACCAGCTTTTCCAGTGTTCGTATGTGACAGTATCAGATAAAATGACGTGTATTTGTAAAGCACACATTCTTATTTGAGCCTCTTGGCACCGAAAGAACAGATATTCAATATTAGCAAACTTAGTTGCTCATTTTATTGACCACGGAAGGATGAAATGGGAGAGTGGACCTGCCAGGATTTGAATCGGTGACCATGAGGTCAAACAGAGATTCCTGGAGTCAATGCATCAGTGTTACTGAGCCATCAGACCTAGATGTTTGGCTTAACGTGGGTGGTGTCACAGGGCGGTTGCCTCAAGCGCAATATTCTTAGGGGTGCAAAATGTTTAAAGACAAAAATTCGTACTACTACTTTTTTCTTTTAAAATGTTGTACAGGAAGTGCGTAATAGAGCAGTTGACACGCCTGAAAAATTCCAATATGGCTGCATTTACGCTTGCTGCAGGAAATGTTTGTTGTAATATCAAAAAAATAAACAGTAAAAATTGACCAGCCAGACCATGAAACTGGCCCACAAGCAGCCAATACACTGATCTGTCAGACCAGCCCAGGGTCAGAGTGGGACAGAACATAGGCCTAGGCGTCAAAATAAAAGTGGCAAGAATGAGTGCATTAGACAACCAAAACAGTGGTTAATGTTTACAAATTGTGGCACTTTTAAATGGTAAAGACAGGCAGCATAAGTGTTTTGCAGGGTATGGGAGACTGAATGCCTTTATGCTTAATGCAGGCAATGCTTGTTTTACTATCAGGGAAATCAACAGTAAAATCCAGCCCTGCCGGCACCCACACACAGACAAACAAACTAGCACACATACTGACCCATCAGACCAGCCCATCGGACACTGCCTGATTGCCCTATAGTCCAGATTGACTCTTTCCAAACTTCATCCACTGCTTCACTATGCTTCCCTGGGTCAGGGCCTCATCAGTGTCTGCCTGCTCCCTCCCCCCTCCTTCAGCCAATTCCAAATTGTGACTATGAGCAGTCAGTATAGCACCAGTTTCTGCTTGCTCAGATGTCTGCTAGATGTCACATGCCTGGATGCTTCATCTTAGTAAACCAGGCTCTATTTTAGACCCGCCACTCACAGTAGAAAAGCACTGCAAGTCTGAGGTCCTGCTGCAGGCCCCTGCATCATTGCCAGCCCCTCTAACTCCATTACAATGCTGTGGTTCCTTGTATGATCATGCATAGCATACTTCTGAGCCACTGAACTCAACTCACGCGGCTGTCTACAGAACGTGCAGCTAAAATGAGGAAATTGGTGCTGACAATGATAAGTTACTTACTTTGAATTCCATCTGCACTCTTCTCCTCCACCATCGCTGGGATGTCGCTGAAAGACTGGATAGCCTAAAAGAGAAGAAGAACCACTGTCATTATGTGACAACCATGGAAAGACTTTTGCCAATTTGAATCAATTCGCTCTCCTGTGATCTCACCTCTCCATAGTGTAAGGGTGTATAATAGGTAGCTACAATGCTTAGAGTTGGATAGTCCAAGTTTTACTTTTTGGTGCTTCACTCCTCTCCCGCTAAGTCCGCAGCAATTTTTAAGTCATTTGTGGAAATGCGGAGTCCCTCTGTGGCCTCATGTGGTGGTGCGATAAGCTGATTACCTTACTGAGTTCTTAATGTAAAAGTGGTCTTGACTCTAGAGCAAAATATAATGGATGGGTATTTTATGGGGGCGGGTCTTCAAAGAACAGATGATCAAAAAGAGTCATATGAAGGGAGGAAGGGCAAGTTTAACATCAAAATCCTACATGCTTCAATGCTGCGCTCTGCCGCCTGGCACCCTTCACTAGGTTGTCTAGTACAAAGATATAGAGACATAGGTCCAGGAGTGCCCTATCCATGCCATATTTTCAGTATGAGTAAAATGACATCCATTTAGATTAATTATATGTAAAAGCATTTTTTTTTTTTTTAAATCTGGACATCTTAACCAATATTGGATATACCTAGTATAGTGGGTGAGTTCGGACGTGCTGATTACATCAGGGTTGGCTTTAGCGCTGGTGGCACCCGGTGCAACAATGATATTTGGTGCCCGCCACTATGACTTCCTCCTCGGATTCTCTCACTCCCCCCAGGCAAAAGTGCCCGTCCTCTCTCCAGTCATAACACAGCACACCTCCTGAGGTCAGCGCCCCCCCTCCAAAGGCCAGCACCCAGTGCGGCTGTACTAGTCGCACTGCCCTAAACCCGGCCCTGAATTTTACATTTGAAAGACAGGTTTCCGGCATGCAGTACTCACCTTCTGGAACACCGCAGTCATGTCAATTTTCGCTGCATCTTCCAGATTGCTTACAATATCGAGCGAAGGCACCTGATTTAGAGGAAATGAGACAATGATTAGACAGAGGCTTCGCCAAGCAAATAAGGATAAGTGCTTTGCTTCCTGACATGTTGCCAAAGGGATCAGGGATCACAAACTATCCCTTCAGGTTCCAGAAAGTGCCTCCTCCTGATATCTCAGGGCAGGTATATAGTAAAGGATCACTTGTCTTTTTCTGTTGTTCATCTCCTGTAGATATCTCAAGGAAGTGTCAACAATTATTAGCTCTTTAGATTTTTGACTCGGCTTTCAAGATAGCATAGGGATGTCCACAATATATTCCTACCAATGCCTTCTGATATAAGAAAAATGTTGACTTGAATTGACAAAGCCATTTTTCGCCATAAACATATACCTATTTAAACCTGCCATACATCTGCAAAAGGATATGCAGTAGGTGCAAATGCTTTTACTACTGCCTAATTGAATGTCACATAAAAGTATGCACTAGTGGAGCCCAAGCAGGGGTTTGAGGACTTCTCCTTCCGGGATGAGAATGGAAAGGGAAACCTCCAATCTTCGCAGGCATCACTGGAAAGGGTTTATCCACAGGGAAATGATTTCCCAGACGAATATAAAGAAAACGAACAATAAAAAATGATCTACAGTTTTCTGTCTATCTCCAATGTGGCTTTATACTGTGCATATAACTCTGTAGCAGGAAAATTGCAAATATCGGATGACATTCCTAGTTGTATGCCTGGAAACCTGTGGCAGATGAAGCTTTTTCAGGACGAGATCTCAGGATGAAAAAACAAACAATGCATAAGAGAAATCTGCTCAACTCTTGATGGAGCACTAAGGGTGCTCTCAGTTTTGTTCTGGTGTACTTAAATCTTCCTTCCCCAAACTCATTGGAGGTCTAGAACCACCAGGTCCAAGAACAGGAGAGCATTGTTGCTAAGCATCTTAAAAAACATTAAAAGCCTCACTCTCCACTCCTTATGGTTCTCCTATTACTCACAATGTGTCCTTCCCCAATCTCAACACAGTCCCTATAGTCTGCATTGATCCACTCCTTGCTGCAGTCTCTTTCCTGAGGGGCACCTGCCAGCTTGTTTCCTCTGTCACACATCTCTAGTTTATTTTTGCTGCATTTCACTAGGCAGGATTAAGCAGGTGCCTCCTAGCCCCCATAGGCCTTACCTGTGTCTGGCCCTCCAACGAGCCTAGGCCCTTTCAGACCCCGCTCCTGTGTTTCCAAGGCTCCTGCCTCGCTCTTTCACCTCTGTCTCGCTCTCTCTCTCTTTCTCTCTCTACTGATTCTTTTTTCAAGTTTCTTCTTTTCTTTTGCCACTGGTTCTTACCTTATTGTTTCATCATGCTCGTTTTAACTTGTCTCTCTCTTTGCCACTTTCCTTGTTTCATTTTGCTCACTTCTGCTTGTCTCTCTCTCTCTTTGCCACTCTCGCTCATTTCTGCTTGCGCATCTTTGCCACTCTTGCTCATTTCTGCTTACCACTCATGCTAATTTCTCTGTGTTTTCTCTCTCACTAATTTCTGCCTCTTTTCTCTTTCACTCGTGACAATGTCTGCTTATTTATATATTTGCCACTTTTCTATTTTCCTCTTGTTGCTATTTTTTACACTTTTTCTCCTGTCTCGCTCTTTTAGGCACTCCTTTCTTTGTTGACCTTTTCCTGTTCTTTCTCTCCCTGTGCCTTCCCGCACACTCCTTACCATATTTCCCGCCTCTCACGCTTCCTGCCTTCCGTGCCCACTCCCAGCACCGCCTACCAGGCTGTGCTCTCCTCCCCCTTCCAGGACCTACTGAGTGGAGGCTACATTGTGGATGCCCAGCAGGAACATGCAGTGGGCATGCCGAAGGCATAACCTTCGCCCACACCATAATGGACTTCGTTGCACCCCTCATGCTTGTCTCTAGCACCTTTATCCTCCTCGGAGACCTGAACTTCCACCAGGAAGACCATGCAAACCCAAACACAACTGCTCTACCTGAAGATCTAGAACATCTCGGTCTAATCCGGAACCCACACACTCTGCCAGACACTACCTGGACCTGTTTTTCACTACCTTCAACAACATCGTGACAAGCCCACAATGATCGCCTGTCCCGGCCATGCCCTCATCCAGTTCACCATTCCCATCCTGCACCAACACAGAACAACCAGCCAGGCGAGCGTGGAACAACATCCCAAAGGAAGGCTGGATGACAAAATCCTGCAACACCAGCCCATACACAGCAGCAGCCAAATCGACTCCATCACTAACTTTAATAACTGAATTAATACCTGTGCTGACACCCTGGCTTCCCTCAAGCCCATCAAAACAACCACAACATCCAGACCACAAGCCAGCTGCTAGGAACTCAGAAAGAAGAAGCACTACTAAAAACAACTGGAGTGCAGATGGAGAACGAGCCACAATAACACAAACAGGAGCACAAGAAAATCAGAAAAGTATATTTAGGCTTGTATATTTGTATTAGTATAGTATATTTATATTAGGTGGAGAGGAGACGAATCTTCAACTTCCTGAGAGACTTGATTCATGTGAGCTAAGCTGCAAGCATCCTCATTGACGGCCATCAGCTCCTCAGAGCTAGCCTGGCATTATCAGCTCACTTGGGAATGCCACAACTGTGGCACAGAAACCGAGAGCAGGCTTATGTTCAGCTAAGGTATGAAGGCTAAAGGTCACCCTGAGAAATTCATACAGGCATTTTTAATGGTAAGTCAGCTAATCTAGCAGCTAGAAGGGAGTGGTTGATGAACAAAGTTTCGTCCATAATTCAGCTTCTGAAACACCATCACAATGTGGCAATTCTTTTTTTTAACTGTTTTTATTACATTTATGGTTATAGCAACACCAAAGAAGAACTAATTTCCTTGTCTTGCACAATCCGCACATGTCATCCATAAACACAGAGGCGTACGTGTGTATAGTAACAATAAACCCCTGTTAAAAACATTGGACAGATGTGAAGTTGGCCAACAGCAGGCATCCCTCATATTTCCCATCTCATTAATCTTTGGGCCATGATTTTGATGTTGGAGAGGGGCTCACATCCCCCAGGGGGGTAATCTCTGGTCCTCCAGGTGATTCAAGTAGATCCAGAACCCCAGGCCAGACCATAATGTTCTCCTCACTCTATGAAATTTATTTGAGCAACCCCTTGCACTGTAAACCACCCCCTCCGCCTCCATGCAGTGCATCGTACAGGTAGTGATTAATTTGTAAAACAATAAGTGCCAGGGCTCTTGTCAAGAGGACACAGCAGCTTGCATCATCCATGGCCCCTGTAAGCACTGCTAATTACAGTACCAACATAACTACTAACCATCACACTACTAGCAGTGAGACAATTTAGACCATTCTAGGCCCAAAAAACTATAAGAATGGCTTGGGTGGCAAATACTAGTGATTGTTAATGTATATCAAATTAATAAACAGCTGTTGTGCTCATACTCAAAATTTGCAGACAGCACCACTATGTGGCAGACTGTCACAAGCACCACTCTTAAGAAATAAGTGCCGGTGCCGAGCACCAGAAACCATTGGCTCAAATTTAGCACTGCATATAAGTGACCCATTGATTCAAAGTCAGAGGGTTTGGACTACCCCATACTTTAGCAATATCTTGCTTCGCCAGGGCAAAACCTAACATGCAAAAAAAGAAGCTGCTTCCTGGGGAGATCCACATAATTGGGGATACTCAATCTAAGGAAGTGGGGGATGTGTGGGATTTGAGCCCCATAATGGAGGTCAACTTGGAGGTTACCATCCTCCAGGATGATTGTATATGTGGGCAAACCCATATCGTGTGGAGTAAGGAACCCTCCCCCTCCACAAACATGTAGGGATTTCTGCCTTGCCCATCTTAAATATCCATTGTCTATGATAGTAGACCCTGTGTAGGCCCTTCAGTTCAATAAGCCAGTCTCATTTTTATCATCACCTCCCGGGGGTGCATCAGAGCAGCCTTCCTGCCCACGTCCTTGATTGAGCCCAGATCGGTCTCCCAATTGTTTCTGAGGGGTCAGAGATTGTTGGGTTTGTTGTTTATGAGTGTGCGATATGTGTATGAAGTAGATTTTGATTTCATCCCTTCTGAGAGTATTCTACTCTCTCTCAGGCCACAGGATTCTAACTCTCCCAATGCCACAACCTCATTGTGTAGCGAGTGATAGACCTGCAGGCATTTAAAAACTTGAGAATCTCGTAGTGCAAACTCCTCCTGTAGGCCAAGGATGTATTTCATACCCTCCCTCCCCGCTGGATCTCCTAGGGTTGAGATTCCTATAAGATCTCAGGGTTTCATCCCAGTCAGCTTTCACAGCTCTTGCGACTGACTACCCACCTACAAGGGCGCCCCCCCAAGTCAACTTGCCTTTCCAACCCACATAGGTTGTTGCTTTGTCCCAAGTCTCGAGTGGCCTTCATTGGTCCTAGCAGAGGGGAAAAGAAAGTTCCTCCATAGATATAATGTATGTGGGATTTCCCTTCCATCAAATATCTCTCCAAACATTTTGCTGGGTTCTCTCTTGGTGTCTGGCTCCATTTGTTTACTGCCTGTAGTGGGGCAGCCCACTAGTATGCTCTGTAGTCTGGTAGCGCAATGCCTCCATTATACACCGGCCAGTAAAGGGTACAGAGCGGAAGGTGGGAAGTACGGCCGTCCTAAAGAAGGGAAAGCATGGTCACCTCCACCATGTTGAAGAAGGTCTCAGGCACCGGCCAGGTGTTTTGGAGTATATATACAAATTTGAGCAATGTGATCATCTTAAAAAGGGCAGTCCTGCCCATGCAAGAAACAGGCAAGTGTCTCCAGTAGTCAAAGTCATGTCAGAACCTCCAGTAGACCACCTCCAGGATGCGCTCCAAAAACTGGACAGGGCATTCCGTAATTTGATCCCATGTAGCGGAAACCCTCTGTCAAGACCACCACCTCTGGGGGTATCACCGCTCCAGTGGGCCAACTGCCCATCTTGTACTAGCTAGATTTGTCCAAATTAATTTTGTAGCCCTCATAGCATTAAAAGACATGGAATACCTACAAAACTGCTGGCAGGGAAGTTACTGGATCTGCCAGGTACAGAAGTATATCATCTGCACAGACAGACACTTTCTTCAATTTACCCGTTACTTCTGGGAAACCCACTATATTTGCCCCTAGTCTCCACCAGATCGTCAGCGGTTTCAAGCATAGTGCAAACAGAAGTGGTGACGGGGCAACCCTGTGGTGTCCCCACCCCTGCTGGAACACCCTCACCACCTGGTGGAGATGAAGCAGTTGCATTCAGCTACAGTAGTTCAGGCTGAATCCCAGTCTTTTCAGGACATGTATGTATTGCTAACTAATGGAGTCAAAGGCTTTCTCCAAGTCCAACGCAAACAGGGTAAAGGGCACCTGTGTGGTACGAAGTTAATCTAGCCAGTTGTGGAGTTGTAACAGGTTCTGCCAAATAGCCAGCCTGTTTGGTCCATGTGCACCAGATATGGGATGACCATCCTCAGGCTGAGCACCAGTATTTTTGCAAGGGTCTTAACCTCTGTGTTTATGAGGGAAAGTGGTCTGTATAAAGCACACTGAGTGGGTGTCTTCCCTTGTTTGGGTAGAACTATGATATGTGCCTGGTACAAACTTCATAGTGCTACTGCCTCAATATCCTCCTGTGTGGTGGAGCATCTCTCGCTATATAAGTATTGACAATATTGGGCAAATCACTCCGCAATTTCGCCATCTGTGGCAATGCGAGAGCCATCAGGTGCCTCTAGCTCCTCTACCCATCTACCTACAGCCCCTGCCCTACTAAGCCATGCCAGAATGTGACCCACCTTCTTACCTACTTCATACAACTTCTGTTGTGTCAGCAGGAAGTGTTGTTTTGTCAAGTTGTGTGTGAGGGCATGGTACTCTCCACTGAGGGCCCCAGGCAATACAATGTTGTCTGGGCCTTGTCATTCTTGTGAGCCTCTTGTATAGCATGAATTTTCTTTTCAAGTGCTATGAGACTCTCTTCTCTATGTTGTTTCTTGTGTGATATTATGTTCTTGGCCCTGTCCCGCAATACTGTCTTGTAGGCTCAACAAGGTGGTATGGGAAATACCACCCCCGTTGAGTCTTCTGTGCTGAAATTTACATCAAAGTAAAGGGAACATTTTCTGCAGAGTTTTGACTCCACTTCATCATCTTTCACATCCCAACTGGTTACTGCAAGAAGCCCAGCATGACCCAGAGTAGTGCATGATCGGAGACACCACAGGGCGAATATTTGGCTTTGAGCGTGGCTGGGCAGTCCATCAATGGTAGT
Source organism: Triturus cristatus (assembly GCF_964204655.1). Classification (NCBI taxonomy): domain Eukaryota; kingdom Metazoa; phylum Chordata; class Amphibia; order Caudata; family Salamandridae; genus Triturus; species Triturus cristatus. Next base: position 367,623,857 of record NC_140594.1, on the reverse strand, counting down.
AGGATCTAATCAATGCGGGTGACATGTGGACCCCCTTAAAAGATGGAACGCTGTCTGACCAGGGATGTCTGGCTCTCCACACATCCAGCTGTCCCATTGCAGACGTGAATTTTGATAGAGGGAATGAAGCGTGCACATGTGACAGTCTTGAAATTGACCTGTCGAGTGTTGTGTCCATGACGGCATTGACTACTTCCCCAATGATGTGCATGTCAGCTGCCTTTTCCAGTAGAAGGCTGCTCAATGCCTCAGTGATCGGTTGGAGGAGATGGGGTGGGGCATATACGCTTAGCGTCAGCAATGTTTTTCTACCTTGGGAGCCCAACACTCCCACAAATCTGACCCTGGGTGCTGGCACATCCTCACCACCTGAAACAGGGAGGTCTTTTTGGCCAAATTCACAACATCTCATGCTCCTCCGGTATATCCCAGATGTGCGAACATGGTATATTGACCTCTGTTCAGGCAGGAGCTGTGGTGCCCTGTCCAGTGTGTCTCCTGAAGAAGCACCAAATTTGAACATACGGTGTGGCCACTCCTGCCTTAATCTTGTTCAGCAGACCATTAACATTCCAGGATATTGTTTGAGTCAGTCTGTGTCACCCAAAATAGGTTGCGCCATGCATTACCAACTTTCTTCTGACCTGGTTGGGAAAACGTGCCGCTGGTGGGGAGAGACAGGATTTCCCCACCTCTACCACCCCCCACCTTCCACATCTTATTTCTGGGGTATGGCCCTGGGTCCTGATAGTTCAGGGAGTCCACTTGGACATCTCCCCCAATTTTGTTAAGACTGTACTTCTGGTGGTGTTAGCAAGAGAAAAAGTAAACTCCCCCAACTGGGGGCCCTATACATTTCCCACTAAGTATCTCCCCCCACCCCACACTTCTGAAATGGAAACATCTGCAGCCCAATAATACAAAACTCTGCAACATCATTCAAACTGCTGGAGCAGAGTTTTCATTTAGAAAATTCAGGGGCTTTTGAAGCTCTAGTATGTCTATGCGTTTTATTAATTATTAATAAATAACAAATTAATTATTTGTCTTGTGCAAGTGTGTTTTTTATTAATCAATCCGTTTGTCTTAACATAAGAGAAAGTTACACGAGGGTTAGCATGTGTGTGCTGTTTCTGTTTTCTAAAAAATAACGTGCAAGTTTTCATGTTTAAACGTTGCTGTGTGCTGTTTATTTTGAGGACAAAACGCTGTCTGAATTAATGCTTTTTTATGTTGCAAAAGCTAGATAAATACATACACATAAGGGTATTGGTGGGGTTAACACTGTTTAATCACTATGCTGTAGTAACGTTTATTTTGTCTCTTTAATTAAGATGGTCTATTGTGCCTATGGAGGCCTGTATTAAGATGGCTGAATTTTGAAGCCTGCCCGTGATTTGTAAATGAAAGACGTGACGAGGGAGACCCCTGCTGGAAATGGTCTTGAAGTTGACTGACCATGGTCCTTTTATGAAAACTTTCCATGAGGACAGCAGCAGTTTTGGAGGATCTCCAAAAGAAATGGAACATCCTGGGTAGCCTTGGGAGACAAAGGAGTTTTAGAAATGAACAATGAACTGTGGTTCGGCTGCCGAAGGAAGTTGAACAAATCGGATACTTTAATAGTTTCTTGGTTCCTGTTCCGTAGTTTTCGTCTTGTGGCTTTTCCTGAGCGGAGATTTTCAGATGTAGCAATGTTACATTTCTTCCTTCTCGCTCTGCTCAGTGATTCAGTGTTTATTGCAAACTTTATGTGTGTTTCCATTGTAATTTTTACTATAAAAAATGTTAGCTTAGGGAGGGCTTTGCCACTTGCCATTTTGCCTTTGCCGCGTGAATCTGCGTTGCTGAGGATCGATGCTGAGGACTTCGTCTTGAGAGACTTTACCGAGAGACTTGTCCTGACCCGTTCTGACATTTAGTTAGAATAGGTAACTATGAGAAATGATTTATTCTGATTGATTTACTTTTAAACATGGTGTTGAATTTTCTTTCTTGTCAATTATTGGGTTTATATTTCTGATCATTATTGTATATGTTATGTAGATTATGTTATTGATTAGGACAGTCACAAAACCAGATCTGATCGACCTGATATCGATGCAGGGTGTTTAGGTGTTTCCTTCCCACAGGTTTATTGCTGGTAGAGTATTTGAGCGTGTGTTAGTGAAATGGGCCCTAGCGTATGATGAATATATGTGCGTGTAACTGTGTGATTACTCTATCTGTGGTAGTGGGCATATTTTAGATACCCTGATCTCTATCAAAACACACAAAACAAATATAGGGGTAGGCCAAAGAACAGTCTGACTCCCTTACTGGGATAGCCTCCTTGCGGCCTCCAACAGTATTTTGTAGTTGCGCCATCTTGATTTCCACTTCTGGGTCAGTGTTCATTCCGGCTTATTAGTGTCTAGTATTAAGGCCAGTTGGCAGTGGGAACCCAGCAAAGAGGGGGGATTGGTGTCCACCCCCTAAGGACTCAGTCTCGAAAGTCCTCAGTATACCTCGTCCCCTGAAGTTGGGCCTGTCGTCCTCCTCTGTCAGGGAGGAGTCCCTGTTCCTGCGTGGTCCAGTGGTCACCAATTGCATTTGTCAGCACTTTCCTCTCCTCCTGGCTCGTTGTGGCAGAGCTACTTGCCAAGACTCTGTTTCTGTGGATCGATTGGCAGACAGTTTGTTTCGTAGCGGGGGTTTCTCCTCCATCCAGCTCCATGCCTCGTCAGGATTGTCAAAAAACAGAGCTTTCCCCTGGAAGATGACCTTGAGTCTCACAAGGTACATGAGCATATATCTGATCTTCATTGCTCAGAGCTTAATTTATACAGCGGCAAACGTTACCCTCCAGTAGTACTGTTTGTTGGCTGCAGGTAGCTGCCACAATGGCATCACCGTCTGCATGATTGAGGAGTTGGATAATCACTGGTCGAGGAGCAGCACCCGTTGACAAGCGTTGGGCAAGCAACCTGTGCGCTTACTCAATGACAAAGCAGGGGGACAACTGGTCCTCCTAGACCCATGAGCAGAACCCTTTGGAGAAGAATTGTTCCAGGCAGGTGCTCTCCAAGGCTCTGACAATTCCCACCAGGCACAGATTATTTCACCTTGATCTGCCTTTTTCGTCCTCTGCCTGTTTTATAAGCTGGAGGGCAACTTCATGGAGTTTAACAAAGTCTGCTCTCAGGGCTCTATGGTTGTCCTCCATGGAGGAGACCTTGGTCTTGACCTCTGTCATCCGCTCCGTCACTTTCCACAGATCGTGGTGGATCGGGGATAACTCTGCTCCCATCCCATCTATCGGACCCTCCAGGGCCTATTAGGACTCATGTATGACCTGAAGTATCGCAGACCTAGACAGCTCCCTGCTCTCCTAGAGCGAGCCCCTCTCTATGCCTCCAGATACAAACGTTCCCTCTGCTGCGAGAGGCTTATCATATTTGTCCATTGATCCCTGTAGGGGTTTCAACGCTACCCCATTTACCAGCTTGTGTTCTGTGTGAGGGCAGGTGATTGTGATATTTCCTATTGGCTGCCTTAGTGCCTAGATACTTGGAAGTATAAGGAGATATGGCAGTGCCTAGGCAAGTGTCTGGGTGGAGGGGAATGGTCCAAGCTCCCCCTGAGTGTGCAGCCCCGTTAGGGTCTCGCCAGTCTCCCTCAGCAGCCCACAGCCTGTCTCACCTCCCACGCTGAGGAGGGGCACAAACAGCCCCAGCAGCACTCTGTCATTCACCAATCTCCAGGGCACCCACTCATTATTTGGGGCACTTTACGAGTCTCGGGGGAGGGAAACGGAGGGGACTTCAGTCACACGTCCTCACATCTCCCTGACCACAAGCCCCGCTGTGTCCCGGCACCTATAGGCAGTGCTTTAAATGGGCCGGTACTCACAGGTACTGAGTACCGGCACTTCTTGTTTTTATCAAGCTGAGTACCGTCACTTTTCCAGTGCCAAGGAGAGTACCGGTACACGGATTGATCAGATGGGCACTGGGCCGACGCCTGAGGGCCAGCTGTGTTCCATTTATTTGGCAGCATGTTTGCCGTTTTGGCGCTTGCTGGATGCTTGCCACAGGGGTAAGTGGGCCTCTGCTCCCAAAGCTCTCATTGTCCTCAACCGCCCCCTGCCGGACCTCCATGGTTGGTCATCTTGTTAGTGTATTGGACATCGGCTGCCAGGGGCACAGTGAATGGGTGGGAGGGAAGAGAGCCTGCATAAGTGACCCTGCCATTAAACGCTTGGCCTCCCACTGAGGCCTGACTCACTTGCTCCTTCAATTCCACCCCCACCCCTGTCCACCTGCTGCGACATTGACAGGGATGAGGTGGTGGAGATGGCCTATGCAGCTTGCCTGGAGCCCAGGTGAGGTGGGAGGAGGTGTACTGGCCTGCCCATCAGAGGCCAGTATTGTTCTTCCCCTGACCTCTGCCCTACTGGACTCTGCACATGCTCACGACCCTGCAGTGCTCACTGCCTGCCACTGCAAGTTCTCCGGCCGCGTGGCCTTCTGTCGAGGCAAGAGGAAGGAGAATTGGGTGAAAGAAGGTATAGAGTGAGGGGGCAAAGATAGAAGGAGCAGAGGAGAGTTTAAAGGGGGATAAATAGAGATAGAAGGGGTAAGTGCAGACAGAGATGGGGAAGAGATCGAGACGGCTATGGAAAGAGTAACAGAGGCATGGCACGGAGATGGCAGATTAGAAATAGAAAGAGTGATAGAAGAGGATTATAGGATACCTTAGGGGTAAAGAGAGTGGGGCAGCAACAGAAATTGATACAAATAGGAGAGAAGTGGGGGGGGGAGGGATCGAGAGATTAGAGTTGTGAAGACTGATAGAGAGTATTTGTCTGCTTGTTTGTGTGCGTTTGCCGGGTTGTGTGTATGTTTGTGTATGAGAGAAACTAAATCAGAGAGGAAGAGAATCAGGACACCCAGGAGGTATTTGAAAAGAAATGCGTCTCATACTTGTTATTAATGATGCTATGCCAGTCTCTCGTCCTGGTACACATTGATGCTTAGCCTGGAAGGGCTAATAGTACTGTTGATGGCTTGGCTGCATTCAGGGTTTAGAAGCTCCTTGCATTGCTCCCAGAAGTACTTCACACCACCCTTTATTAGCATATGTACCTGTTAATCTGCAGATATAGAAAGTTTGAGACAACTGTCAAGGGCAATGCAAGGGCAAAATGAATACTGAATAGAAGTGTTTCTATCATCATGTCTCACCCCGTCTCTAACCCCGCCCACTAGCCAAGCCCCCAACTCCGTTTAATGAGTACCTGCACTTATTTTTTTCCATTTAAAGCACTGCCTATAGGTATGACCCCCTAACTCTTGTTTCCCCGTCAGGGGCCAGGGGAAACACCCCATGTGCCAAGGTCCCTTGTGTGCCACCTGCGGGGTGCGCCTCCCCATCGGGCCATCTTACTGAACGATCACTCTGAGGGCAGATGCTCCGCTCAATCCTCAATCCCTCCTTCTGTGTCGGCTGTGCTTGCTGCAAGTCCGGCCGGCCAGCATGCCTATCAAGGGAGTTGCATGAGTGGCAGAGGCCTCACTGGGGACACCGAGATGACTGGCATCATCTCTTCCTCTCACCCTGTTGGCCGCCCGCCATCTTGCAGTCCTTGGGAGAAACAGGCCATGTGGCGACCGTTGGCTCAGCACCGTGTTCCCTCCACAGGGGATGGTGCCTCTCACTAGTACTTTGGTTCCAGCAGGCAACTTACACAGCCTGGGGTGTCCAGGGGGGGCCAAAGCAGAAATGATACAGATAAATAGGGGGATTTGTCGGGAGCTCTACAGCAGCTCGACCACCATCTTTGGTAGTTAGCCGTGCCCCCAATTCTTTTTGAGGTTTTGCTTATTAATTGCTATTATTGTCACAATATTGTGTTTTCATAATTACATCCATGCACATTTTCTGCACATGTTTAAGATTTTGACTTTAATAAGATCTTACAAAATATCAGCAGTGGATTCCTGTGTATGTCCATCCATGGTGAATGCGGTTCAGAACTCACTAACAAAGAAATAAAGCTGTAAATCTTACAGGAGTTATCATTGCCCAGAATGCACCACCTTCATGTACTGCATAGGTGATCCGTGGGTTACAGGTTTCCTTTCTCTAGTTGTTAAGCAGACTCTAAGCTAGGCTTGGCTAGAGGGTCTCGAGGACCTAAAATGGTGCTGTAGTTTGCGTGAGATTGCACAGTAAAGTATCACTGCCTCTGTGTTGGGGGCGAGAGACGCTGCTTGCTTTCCTCCTCACACCACTATGACAGCTGTACCCAGGAGGAGCGAAGACATGTTGAGCTCAGGGTTCAGGCAGAGACCGGCACTGACTCGTGCTTTTATCGAAACGTAAGATATTGCAAGGGAATAGAGGGCAGGTTTCATAGGATAGCAAGCCCGAACTATACGATACACCCCTGCCTGCCCAGCTACTGTACACCTGGGGCATTCAGCTTGGGCGTTTTGGAAATAATTGTTGATCTTGTGAGGGAGAAGGCAGGCCGTGAATGAAATAAAAACACATCAGCTTGAACCTGGCGTTGCGTCTAACCTTGGGAGCTTTCTGCAATTGTTTCGTCCACGAAGCTCCATCTATCCGGCTTTGCAAGTCTTCTGCCCATTTGTCCATAAGGGAAACGAATGGTTAAATAGTATGGCTTTGCACTTCTCTGTATAGCAGTGTTAGGACTTTGCATATGCCAGTGATACTCTGCACCGTATGCAACCCCTGTTGAACATGAGGTTCATGTATCCCCATTTTCCAAGCGTGCCTGACTGCAGCTGCCACGGATCCATAGGATAGAAACTTCCACCGTGGTGAGCCAAATGTGTTTGCAATTCATCAAATCGCAACAGCAGCTCATCTCTCTATAAATCCCCAACTGTTTCGATCTCACGATCTCCCCACACATGCAATCCCAACCAGTCCCCTTGAATGGCCAGGGCCAAACAGCAGGTAAATGGTGTGACTGGCGAGGAGGGTGCCACTGTCCGTTTGTTTTTGTAGACCCCTTTTTCAGTAGTAACAAACCGCAGGGACCGCTGCTTACACAATTTTCACCTCCTTCGTGGGATTTAATAGAATTTGTGATAGTGACAGCAAGACTGTCACTGTTCTGGCTGCACATAAGAGGGGAATATGATCTATCTAGTGACACATTGGGCACACAATTAAAATAACCTCCACGAGTGAAGGTTGTGACATAAAAGATGCCATCATGGCAGATAGTTTAAGAGCCCTGCTTGGTCTGAGTTTGGAACGTAGGCACTCATAACTGTCACATCCCTGCCGTTCAGTCTACTGCTTAGGATTATACATCAATCTTTCATGTCTTGTACTTCAGCTGTCTTTAGGAAGGGTACCCTGGTTTAATCCACATAAAAACAACCCTCATGAGGATCCCCCTGTGACTAAAGGTGGGGTGCCCTTAGTCGCACCCCCGTGAGGTGGGGCGCCCTTAGTCGCGCCACGGACAAGAGCCCCGGCTTGCACAGGAAGAGCAGGTGTCGGGGAGTGGGCAGTCTGTGACGTCATATGGAGGTGCAGGAAGGACCTTGGGGGCCCTTTAAGGTGGTGCCACAGGGTCTTCGGCCTCTTTGTCCCTTCAGATCCTGCCTGAACAGCAACGCCTCGTCAAGGAGATCGGGAAACATAGCTGGAATTGGACTCAGGTGGGGTTGTTCAAGGAAGGGATATAGTTTTCAGGTGGGTGGAAGGGGCCGCATTGCGTAGCCAGTTTGGGGTTTGTTGCATGATAGTTGCCCTGCATAATCTCGACCTAGGGGCTGGTGAGTCTCCTGGCGTGGTGCATGCTGAGCATGTTGTGAGGATTTTTGGTGCAACATTTTGATAAGGTAAGCCCGGGAGCGAGTGAGTCTCCCAGGTGGTCTGGTGCATATTTTGATGTGCTGCATGTGGTGGGGGGATTTGTTTGTTGGATGTTACACGATAAATGCGCCTGGGAATAGGTGAGTCGTCCAGGGGAGTTCAGCACGTAAACACGCATTACAGCACCACGGCCACGTAGTGGGAAATCGGTTGTCGTGATGCGTGAGGAGACGGAAGGGAGCCAGAGTGGGCGCGGGTAGGGTTCTCTGGGGCAGCTGCAAGTGGGAGGCATGCCACGCCACAAGGCCGTGGGGTGAGGTAGGCCCACAGACGAATCGTCGAACCAGGAGCTGTAGCTCAGAGGCAATGTCTTCGGCATTCAATGTCACAGGTACCTCTAAGACAAGGCTTCAAATCCCAGCAGTGGTAGCGAGGTCATCTTTAGAGTGGAGTTCTCGATTGGGTGCCCTGATGCTTTGGTGTCGCACAGCATTCGCACCCTGTCCTCGTGGCTGGGGAAGCATAACTTTTAGGACTTTCAATCGGGGCCTGCGGAAGGGTGGTCATGCGCTCTACATAATGATGTGGCATGCGAGATGCCATGTGGCTTTCCGGGGCCCGTTACCTTGAATCGGAGGCCCCTCACCCTGCATAGGGCCATGTGGTAGCTTACAACAAGGTACAAAGCCTGCCCATTTGACATCAGCACTTTAGCGGCACTCTGGCTACACATGGGCAAACACCGGCCTCCTCTTGCTTGGTAGGGTATTTTAAATTCCTGGTCGTTAAATGGTTCTGTGCTTCAATGATAGTGTGGTGTGTTCTCCTTGAGATGGGGGCGGGTGCAACCGGGCTTGACAAGGTATATATTGCTTCTGCTGGTCATATGACTAAAAATGAGCATGGTAAAGGGTTCTGTCTCCACCACGCTGAACACAGAGACTTCCTATGTAATGAGTCAGAAAAGAACCAGTGGCAGACAAGACAGTGATAGGTTGCTAGTATCACTGCGGTGTGGTTAACATGTGGTTTCCTCTGTTTCAGCTAGCATCCGCAGGGCCAGGCACCTATACTTGGCTATCCTCAGTAGTAGGTAGTGGCGACATGGTGCCAAAGCGTGCACACTCATCCACGAGGAACCCGGCAACACAGAGGAATATTAGCCCTCTGCGAGCTTAGGAGAGCTGCGAAGCATCATGGCATGGACTGGGCACTTCAGAAGTTGGCAGGTGGTCTGGAGAAAGAGCAGCAGCCAGATATGCCTTCCCCCAAGTGGCACAGAAAGGTCCCAGCGTGCTATAGAGATGGGCAACCAGAGCAGCAGGGAAAGCCCAGTGTGCAGGCACAAGCAGCATCCGTGGGTGTGGGTGAATAAACCACCCAAAACCCTGCGTTCTGCAGCACGGACCAAGCAACTGGGGTCTGGTATTCAGCACAAGTGTGGGAGCGGTTGGACAGTGCATAGTGGTAATAGCCCCTACAGCAGAAAGTGGGAGTTCACCGCAGGTAGGGGTGGTCCCGTCAGTAAAACAACCGGTAGGGGGTACCTCTTCCCCGCAGGCCCCCTCAATCAATCAATCAATCAGCATTGGGCAGGCACCAGTGGCCTCCCCTTTGGTCCCAACCTCGCAGTCGGGGTGGGTCCAACACAATCAACAGGCCATGCATTAGTGGCAGGGGTGCAAGGGGATTGGCAGCAGAAGTATGGGCGCAGACGGGGGTTTCCCCAGTGACCACAGGGGCAGGTACAGTACAGTCTCCACCCACAGTGAGCCCCATGTTTTTTGGGTCCACTTCTCTGGTTATGACTCACCCCTTCAGTAATTGCATGGCATGTGCCTACAGAGACAAAAGAGAAGATTTATAAAGGCAAATGTATCGATATGTTTTGCCTACTTAATGCAGGGGTGGTCCCAGGCAAAGCCAGGTCGGGGAAGGAGAGTGAGAAGAAGCCCAAGAGGGCGTGGGTGGAATAGTCCCTCAAAAACTGGGTGAAAGGGTTCTCCATTTATGCAGCAATTTTGACTTTGAAGTCCCTAGCACAGGTCCCCAATTATTTGGTTATATGGGGCAGCCTTGGAGTTCCAAGGTTCTACCTGGCTCCAATATGACATTAAGTTTAGACAGATTAAATCTGTTAGACCAGAGATTGCTTGGGACCAGAGGGAAATTAATATTTGGCATGATGTTCAACATGTCTCTATCATCAGCAAAGCCTATGCAGTCCTTTGGGTTTGACAAAAGCTCTGAGGACAAAAAACTGGCCTGTTGGCAGTACAACAAGATGGAATGCACCAAGGGTTCAGCATGTAGGTTTAAGCACCTCTGCTCCTTTTGGTGGGATCCAAGGGCACTGTAGTGATAGAGGCATTCTTGTGATTTGGCACCCTATGATGACCTCCGACTACCATCATTTTAACTGACTTTAGTGTGTTATTTTACCCTAGCCTTGATGTAGGACGGTCCTGCATATGCCTGCTTCTCTTCTTTCTTGTAATCTTGCTGTCTTTCAGTGGGAGCTGTCACAGAGTAAAACAGTCTTGCCAAGAGCAGAAGGTGTGGGATGTTTATTTGAAGGCGTGAGAGGGAGAGAGAGGTGTGGAATGTACTTTTTGGTCTCGAAGTGCAGTATTGTGAGCGGTGGTGCACACATGTGTTCAGTGTTGTACATTTATGAGAATTATGAGTTCTTTCTATTGGCTTTGACATGGCCTCATATCATGTCATCTTGTTTTCTGACTTTGCCTTGCCTTCAAGCTTTTCTGCGTACACAGCAGTGCTTGCAAGTTGTTTGGGTTATGAGAATTATGAGTGCTTACTATTGGCTTTGACATGGCCTCATGTCATCTTGTTTTCTGACTTTGCCTTGCTTCTGTGTGGACAGCAGTGCTTGCGATTCATATTCAAGGTCTTTCTACTCCTCACTTGTGTTTCGCACCTCACCGACCAGAGTGAACTGGAATATGTTGTGGGAAGTGTCTGCGGAATGTACAACTCTGCCTCGGAGTCAAAATACGGGAGCTTGGCCAGCCTCCGTCTTGACCGTGATGCAGACTGGTACCAGCCAGCTCGGTTTTTTCCAATGAGAAGGGGGCGAGGTTTTCTAGCAGCTTCACCTCACGTTGAGTAATAGTATTAAAGCTGGGAACCTGCGGGGGCCAGGTGGAAGTTCACCACAGAATAGACGTATTGCTGTGGAGGTGACGGAACTTGAGTATTGATTGAACTCCTTCCTGGGCTGTTGACGGGCTTTCCCAGCTTGAGTTGGCAAGGATGATGCAAATTTAATCGGTGAGGTGTTCCTAACCATTTTATGTATATATTTTCTACTCCTTGCTACTTGTATATACTGCATTTTATTCTATTTCAATTGTACATTTTAGTCAATTGATATTTGGGAGTCTGCAATTACTGATATATATTTGGCCTGCCTTTCTAAAATGTTACATTAATAAACCTGTGTGTTATTTTACCTGCACCTGGATTCGTTTTCTTGCCTCGCCTAAAGGGATTGCTGCGTATTTTCCTCATCTTTAGGGAGTGCTGCTCAAAGTGTATTATTTGAAGGTGCGGAGTAAATTTGCAGCGCCTTAAGGGAGTGCTGGGTCTTCGCCTCGTCTTAAGGGAGTGGAGGGTTTGGGTGTTGCTTATTGGTGAGAAGTCACATTCATTACATCTTGGCGTCACTTTCACAGGATTCGAATGTTGAATTAAAAGGGGAAGAAATATGTTTTCTAGAAAATCAAAGGCAGACTCTCAGATACCAATTGAGATACCAGGATGGGAGATGGTCCCATACAGTGTGCTTGCCCATGAGTGGGCTAATTGTGCTGGGTTGAGTGAGAATTGGAGTGTGTGTTTAGCTGATGCTGAGCCAGCACAAGTGGTTGCATGTATGCAAAAAGTGCCTGTGAAGAAAGGAAATGAGATTGCTATGTTAGGAAGAAGGGGCTGGATCCTCTTAAATGCTTACCGCAATATGCATGAAAAATATGTTCAGTTGCAGGGTGAATGTGAAAAATTTGAGAAATAGTTTGTTGAAGCCACAAATACCTCTACGATGTTAACCTGTCAGAATAAGTTATGGCAAGATAAGTTGGAAACCTACCAGACTGTGGCAGAAAAGGCTACAGTTCGTATTGCGCAATACAAGTATAGGAAAAGGAGAGGAAGGGTTAACAAGAGAAGAGTACATTTAGCTATTGCTAAGGTTGGAATTGACTGGGACCTCGAAACGTGGGATGGAAATATTTGGGATTCCTCAGAGTTCTCAGACTCTGGAGCTGGCAAGCGTGATCAGGCTGGCAGGCAGGGTGAGTCGATGGACTGTATGGAGCCTTTTACTCAGCAGCAGATTAATGACATTTCAGACTGAAACAGTGGTGTCATCTTGAATGTATTGTTTAGCATGTATCAAAAATGTGAACATTTGGAAAAAGAATATAGCGAGGTGGGACGGGAGTGGGCTGATGCTCAATTTGAAAACAAGCCTTTGAAAAAGTTAAACATGTACCAAGCTCTGAAGCCGTTTGCTTTGACCAGCTATGATGAGGAGTCATATGTGAAAAATGTGAACTTAGAGAACGTGCCAGTTAATTTACAGGCTTTACAGACGGTCTTAATTAATTCTTTTGAGGATGTTTCTCAGCCGGAAAGGAATGTGCAGGGAGATAGACAGACCAGCCTGTTAGCGATCACTGGTTCCAGGTATAAATCAGACAGGGCAGTGAATGATGAATCTTGCTCTACATGGAAAAACGCTATTTTGAAAAGAGAAATGCAGCGGTGTGCATTTGAATCTGCACAACAGACTGCGCAGTGTATTTTAAAAGCATGGTCAATTCAGAAAGGAGACAGTGAAATTGATGTGCCAGTTCAAGAGTAGTCTGAGATTTTTAGTTACTCTGAAGAACAGGGAAAGAAAAGTATACTTTTAAATTCAGATGCTGGACAAATACAAATGTTTTTGTGCTTTTGCGCATTGAAAGACACTGGACAGAGGACAGTTAGACAAAATGTGATTTGCCAATGGGACAAAGCAGACGTGATTAAGTGGCATATACAGACATAGACTGCAGTTTTGCATTAACAGTTGTGCAGGTCCCAATAGAAAGTCCACGGGTGGTGTTTGAAACACAGGATTCCCCAGTGAAGTGGCAGATTGTACTGCAAAGCGCAGCTACTGTGCATGACAGAACATTTAATTTCCTTACAGATGAAAAGGCTAAAATCTTGGAGACAGATGTGGTGACACATGATTACATGACCAAATACGAGCACCTAGGAGATAAGGACCAAACAAACAGGTGGGCAGAAAATGAAGGAATGAATATCCCCTAGATTTACTCAGGACTGTGATTCTTATATGTCAGAATGCACAAGCCAGACCAGTCCCACAGAAGGTGAAGGGTGTGTTGAAGAAAGGAAACTTATCAGAGCAGACAGAGCAGCTGGATTGCCTTGGGCTTCTGCCAATTGATAAAGGGAGCATGTATTCAGCAGTGAGTGGAAAAATAGTCAGGAAGGAGACTGCCCCAGCCCTTCTTACTGTGCAGGGAAAAAGAGAGTTTCATCCCAATACCAAGAATTCAAAGGCTAAAGTGTGGGTAGAATTCTCAGACAATTACCCAGAGCCAGCGGTGAACCGTGCAGACAGGAATGATAATATTGTGCTTTCAGACTCAAGACAGGGACAGGAAAACGTGTGCTTTTTGAAAAATGTTTTTTACAAGAAGAGTGATGCTTGTTTCTTTTCCAGGTCCTCATACTGCGATGTGTTGGTGTGCTTGATGCCTGTATCCCCGTATGGGTGGGACCCCTCCCCTTCCCTCCTCGAGCCTGGAGTGATCACCGGACGGTGCAAGCTGACATCCTGTGGCTGAACGAGCCGGACGGGGACCTACTTTGCCAAGACCAATGAACTGTTTAGTGAAGATGAAGCTAAATACAAGAAGGCTGTGTGTCTTTCACACAGAAGGACTGTTTGTTTGAAAAGAAGAACAACAAAAATGTGCTGCAATTGGAGAAAATGTTTTCTGAGTTTAGGACAGATAAAAAAAAGACAACGTTGCTGTTGCTTTTATTTTTTAGCACAATATATATAGGTTTGGCTGCTTCATAAGTAGAAGTTCCAGTATTAGCCATTAGACCCATTAGGAGCATTACCGAGTTCAAAAGCTTGATTCATGTATTTTGTGTATCCATCAAGCATTTATTCTTGCTGAGTATCCAGATATGCATGAGCTATTTCTACATGCTTTGAATTGATTGTTACATGCTTTTGTGATTTCACAGAATTATACTTGTGGTTTCAGTTCAGCACATGAGTTACTGCTTCCACATGTATTTAGGAAATGTAGTTCTTTATTCACAGTTGTGTTTTTCAGCCTTTCATACATAGTTGCGCTTTCAGTTAAGACTTGCTTTGAAGTAATTATCACATGCCTTTATGATTTCACTGTTTCAATCATGGTTGTGCTTTTAGTTGTGAAATGCAGTTTTTCACTTGTAGTTGTGCTTTCAATTACGAATTGCAGTGTTTGTGCTTTCAGTTATGAAATGCAGTCTTTCAAACATAGTTGTGCTTTCAATTAAGTAATGCAGTTTTTCAATCATGGCTGTGTTTTTAGTTAAGAAATTTAGTTTTTGATATATGTAAATGATGGTAGTCAAAGGTCATGGGGTGGAATGTAGTGATAGAGGCACTCTTGTGATTTGGCACCCTATGATGACCTCCAACTACCATCATTTTAACTGACTTTAGTGTGTTATTTTACCCTAGCCTTGATGTAGGACGGTCCTGCATATGCATGCTTCTCTTCTTTCTTGTAATCTTGCTGTATTTCAGTGGGAGCTGTCACGGAGTAGAACAGTCTTGCCAAGAGCAGAAGGTGTGGGATGTGCATTTGAAGGCTTGAGAGGGAGAGAGAGGTGTGGAATTTACTTTTTGGTCTCGAAGTGCAGTGTTGTGAGCGTTGGTGCACATTTATGAGAATTATGAGTTCTTACTATTGGCTTTGACATGGCATCATGTCATCTTGTTTTCTGACTTTGCCTTGCCTTCAACCTTTTCTGCGTACACAGCAGTGCTTGCAAGTTGTTTTGGTTATGAGAAATATGAGTGCTTACTATTGGCTTTACATGGCCTCATGTCATCTTGTTTTCTGACTTTGCCTTGCTTCTGTGTGCACAGCAGTGCTTGCAATTCATATTCAAGGTCTTTTTACTCCTCACTTGTTTTTCGCACCTCACCGACCAGAGTGAAATGGAATATGTTGTAGGAAGTGTCTGTGGAGTGTACAACTCTGCCTCGGAGTCAAAATATGGGAGCTTGGCCAGCCTCCGTCTTGGCCTTGACGCAGAATGCTACCAGCCAGCTCGGTTTTTTCCAATGAGAAGGGGGCAAGGTTTTCTAGAAGCTTCGCCTCACGTTGAATAATAGTATTAAAGCTGGGACCCTTCGGGGGACAGATGGAAGTTCACCACAGAATAGACGTATTGCTGTGGAGGTGACGGAACTTGAGTCCTGATTGAACTCCTTCCTGGGCTGTTGACGGGCATCCCTAGCTTGAGTTGGCAAGGATGATGCAAATTCAATCGGTGAAGTGTTCCTAACTATTTTATGTATATATTTTCTACTCTTTGCTACTAGTATATACTGCATTTTAGTCTATTTCAATTGTACATTTTAGTCACTTGATATTTGGGATTCTGCAATTACTGATGAATTTGGCCTGCCTTTCTAAAATGTTGCATTAATAAACTTGTGTGTTATTTTACCTTCACCTGGATTAATTTTCTTGCCTCGCCTAAAGGGAGTGCTGCGTATTTTCCTCATCTTTAGGGAGTGCTGCTCAGAGTGAATTATTTAAAGCTGGAGTGTAAATTTGACTTGCCTTAAGGGAGTGCTGGGTCTTTGCCTCATCTTAAGGGAGTGCAGGGTTTGGGTGTGGCTTATTGGTTAGAAGTCAAATTCATTACAGGCACCCAGAAATTAAGTGCTTTAAGAAGCATGGGAACCAGGGAAAGCAATCCACTCAGAAAGGGCGTCAGCCCAACCAACCCTAACAAACTCCCATCCACCATTCACTCCCATGTATTCACTCATCTCCTCAGCGAGTATAATAATGGTTAGGATGTGCACATGCTGTACTACACATGATGTTCACATACAGTACTATGGCTTTGGGGATGCGTTCCGCATCCCTTCCCACGCCCCTCCTACCCCAGGTCCACTCAAGAATCAGTTGTCAGAGCTGCAACAGCCTGAGGTGGTACGAGAGAAGATCATGAAGGAGGTGTGCACCTGGAGGGTTGCAGGACCTTTAAGTTCTCCCCCATGCATGTCTTTGGTGTGCTCACCCATGGGTCGTATGCTCAAGACAGAACCTGGCAAATTCCGCTTGATTCAAAATCTGTCCTATCCTACTGGTTTATCCACTAACAATGGCTTGAACCAAGGGCTATGCACAGTGCGGTACACCACGGTTGATGAGGCCATTAAAAAGCTGCAGAGGTTAGGCAGGGGGCCCTTATGGCCAAATCCGACATAGAAGCAGCTTTCCGCCTTCTGCCTGTGCATCCTGATGATACTCGTTTACTTGGTTTCACTTTTGAGGGCCAGTTTTTAGTTGATTTGTGCATGCCCATTGGATGCTCCATAGCGTGCTCTGTGTTTGAGACATTCAGCAGTATCTTAGAGTGGGCGGTGAGGGACTTGGTGTCATCAGATGATGTGGTGCATTACTTGGACGATTATTTTGTTCATGGGTCCCTTGGGCGATACGGCCTGTGGGAGGGCCCTGCAGGGCTTCTGGTGGCTGGCACTGGCTGAGGGGGTCCCTTAGCAGAGGAAAAGATTGAAGGCCCTATTACGTGCCTTCATCTGAGATAGACTCAGTGGCAGGGAAGTGTAGGTTGCCTCAGGAGAAGGTGGTGGCTTTCAAGGACTCAGTTAATGCGCGTCTAGCAGCCAGGAAGATCACTTTACACCAGTTGTAGGTCTTAGTGGGACAGTTGAATCTCACCTTGAAAGTGATCATCATGGGAAGGGCCTTTTCAAAAAATATTGCCAGGGCAATGTCTGGCCTACAGGCAAAGCATCACCACACTAGGCTATCTGCAGAAGTCAGAGGAGACTTGCACATATGGAAGGGCTTCTTAGATAACTTAAATTGAACCCTTTTGTGGCAGGAACCAGCACAGTCCACTAAGGAGGTGGCTCTCTACACTGACACAGAGCGCATTATTGGTTTGGGGGCAGTGCTGGGCATGGGAGTGCATGTGACATTGGCCAGGTGATTGGTTGGCATCAGGGATTACACGCCATGTTACCCTTCTAGCATTGTTCCCATCATTGTTGCCTTACACATTTGGGGTGTCTCGTCAGCGGTAATGGTGATCAATATTCAGAGCTCGAGATGTCCTTTGGTGCTATGGTTGCTTAAGGCGCTTATTCACTTATGTCTCTTGCTAGTGTGCATTTTTCTGCCAACATGTACCAGGGGTTGATAACACAATTGCTGATGCTTTATCTCGGTTTAACTTCGCAGAGTTCAGGGTGCAGTGGCTGCCAGTGGACAAAGTGATGTCGGATTTTATGGAGGAGTTGTGGAGGCTTGGTGCCCCATTGCTACAGACTTAATCACTGCATCCATCGCCCCCAAGACAAAATGTATGTACCAGAAGGCTTGGCAGGCCTATGATTCATCCTTTAGTTATGGCAAAGCAATGGAGAAGTTTACCACAGAGGGGGTGCTGTTTTTTATGGCTGAAATCACGGGGTAAATCATTGTCACTAATCCGGGGGCAGTTGTCTGCAATCGCTTTCTTTGTAGGACTGAAAGGAGTTAAGGATCCTACCAAAGACTTTAGGCTGCACAAGGCCATTAGAGGATGGGAGCGCTTGGCCCCGGCTCTGGAAGATGGCAGGAGGCCTTTTGATGTTGTTAGGCTAGCACGAATAGTGGGGATGCCGCATAAGATTTGCCTGTCCCAGTACAAAGTAAAGTTGTTCAGCCTCGCATACTCTCTTGCGCTCTTGTGTTCTTCTGCGTCTTTTGCATTTCAGAGAGGGGCTACGTGGAACTCCGAGAAGTTACCAAAAAAATCTGCCACGCTACGTGGAGTTCCACAAGCACCGTTGGGAGATGGTCTAGCATTGGATTTTCCTCACTCGTGCTCGCCAACTTAACATGTGCGAGCGAGGAGAAAAACTCTGCTCCGTTTTTTGGACTCTGCATGCTCTGTGGAGCACGGGAAACTTCACAACTCTGCAAACGGAGACCAGGGTGTGGATCCTCTAACTGTTAGTGCACCTTGACGGGACACCAAAGACTCCTTTCCAGTTCACTTAGGGGTGCTGGTGGTCTTTTGCACCCCTGGGCGAGGAGTTGGCCCTTTTTAGCTCTCATTCGTTCCGCATTAGAGCAGCCACCACAGTGGCAGGGATGAGGCTACCGGCGGAGGCCATTAAAAGGTAAGCTGATGGCGTTCAGCATATTTTGAGCATTACATGCGACCACATCTGGTCTAGTTGTGGGAATGGGGAGGAAGGGTTCGCTAGCTATGCATATAACACCAGCAATTCTCTCTCTTTCCACAGTTGATGAGCGGGGGTCGGTTCACATGTGTTGGTGCCGGCATTCCATTATTCGCAGAGCAGATCAGCAAATTTGTGGTTCCAGCCTTCAAAAGGCGCAGTCAGATGTGCACCTGGAGGGAGGTGCTTTCCACCTGAGGGTCAGGAGGTCAAAAACAGACACCCTTGGGAAGGGTACGTGGGTGAACCTCCAAAATGCCCTGGGCACCTCCTATTACCCAGTGACTTTGGCATAGGATTTTCTGCTATGACCACCTTTTTAACAGATCGAAAATCCACCGTATCGATTGACGGCTTTAACTCAGCCCCCTATATTCTACCTTGTGGCCTCCCTCAGGGTAGCTCGCTGAGCCCCTCATTGTTTAATATCTACGTCTCCGAACTGGCCCCACTTATCCGGGAATTTGGGTTTAGCCTGACCACATATGCCGATGATACCCAGATCGTGGTAGCTGCACATAAACTTCAAAACTCTCCTGCTCCACAGTTTCGAAGCTGCCTGAGTACCATCAACAAATGGATGACAGCACACTGTCTTAAACTCAATTCCAATAAAACGGAAGTTTTGATTTTTGGCAGTCTGCAGCCCTACTGGAGTAATTTGTGGTGGCCAGAGGAGATGGGTCTACCACCAAAGCCAGTGGCAAAAGTAGAAAGCTTGGGTGTGCTGATTGACAACAGATTGACACTTTGCCAACAAACTAATGCCGTGGTCTCTGCCTCACACTTCCTCATAAAGAAAATAAGGAAAATATTTCCGTATATCCCGGACAACACCAGGAAAACAGTAGCTTCTTCCCTCATTCAATCCAAATTAGACTACTGCAATGGGCTATATCTTAATGCCCAGAAGCAGTGTCTGAAGAAACTTCAGATGATTCAGAATTCAGCAGCTCGCCTTTTGCTTGACATTCCCAGACACAGCCCAGTTTCCAATGAAATTCGCAATTTGCACTGGCTCCCGGTGCCTCAGCGTATTGAATTCAAGACCTTGTGTATTGTTTTTAAAGCTTTGCACCACTTAGGCCCATCATTTCTGCAGAATCTCTTCACATGGTATCAACCGCCCAGACACCTTCGGTCAATGGGGGCACGATTATTGTTGGTACCAAGAATTCGTACGGCTCATTGGGGAGGCCGTAGCTTTTATTATGGCGCATCGAAACTGTGGAACGCCCTTCCTTTTCAACGTAGGAATGTCAGTTCTCTGACTGATTTTAGAAAGCAATTAAAAACCCGGCTCTTCCAGTACTAGGTGCTAGTTTGCGGCTTGTATTTCCCAGCGCCAAGACACCTCTGGGTAATTGTGCGCTTTTATAAATTTCATTAACATTAACATTAACAAGGGTTGGATCATCCAGGCTGTTGGTGCACATTGACGGGACACCAATGACTCCTTTCTAGTTCACTTGTGTGTGCTGGTGGTCTTTGGACCTCCTGGTTGAGGAGTTGGCCCTTTTTAGCTCTCATTCATTCTGCCTTGGAGCAGCCACCACAGTGGCAGGGATGGGGCTACCTGCAGAGGCCATTAAAAGGGTAGGCTGATGGCGTTCAGCATGTTTTGAGCGTTACATGAGACCACATCTGGTCTAGTTGAAGGAATGGGGAGGAAGGGTCACCTAGCTATGCATATAACACTAACAATTCTCTTTGTTTACACAGTTGATGAGGGAGGATCAGTGCACATGTGTTGCTGCAGGCAATCCTTTGTTCGCAGAGCAGCTCATCAATTATGGGATTCCAGCCTTGAAAAGGCTGAGTTGGATGCAGGATTTATGCACCACTGGGTGGGTATTGGGGGGCTTACATTGCAGGACCTCTTTGGGCATCTTAGGCAGGCCTTGCAGGAAGGCATATTGCTCATACCAGTCATTTTGGTCAATCATATAGGGTGGAATGATATGATTCCATTGGGCAGGCAGGGAGAGAGAGAAGTATACTAAGAATACTTCTCTTTCTCATCTTGGCTTATGAATAACCTTGTGTGATGTAAATAAAAGGTTACTCCTTCGAAAACCACAACATGAATCTAATCTTTTGCATTGAATCTGCACAACAGACTGCGCAGTGTATTTTAAAAGCATGGTCAATTCAGAAAGGAGACAGTGAAATTGATGTGCCCGTTCAAGAGTAGTCTGAGATTTTTAGTTACTCTGAAGAACAGGGAAAGAAAAGTATACTTTTAAATTCAGATGCTGGACAAATACAAATGTTTTTGTGCTTTTGCGCATTGAAAGACACTGGACAGAGGACAGTTAGACAAAATGTGATTTGCCAATGGGACAAAGCAGACGTGATTAAGTGGCATATACAGACATAGACTGCAGTTTTGCATTAACAGTTGTGCAGGTCCCAATAGAAAGTCCACGGGTGGTGTTTGAAACACAGGATTCCCCAGTGAAGTGGCAGATTGTACTGCAAAGCGCAGCTACTGTGCATGACAGAACATTTAATTTCCTTACAGATGAAAAGGCTAAAATCTTGGAGACAGATGTGGTGACACATGATTACATGACCAAATACGAGCACCTAGGAGATAAGGACCAAACAAACAGGTGGGCAGAAAATGAAGGAATGAATATCCCCTAGATTTACTCAGGACTGTGATTCTTATATGTCAGAATGCACAAGCCAGACCAGTCCCACAGAAGGTGAAGGGTGTGTTGAAGAAAGGAAACTTATCAGAGCAGACAGAGCAGCTGGATTGCCTTGGGCTTCTGCCAATTGATAAAGGGAGCATGTATTCAGCAGTGAGTGGAAAAATAGTCAGGAAGGAGACTGCCCCAGCCCTTCTTACTGTGCAGGGAAAAAGAGAGTTTCATCCCAATACCAAGAATTCAAAGGCTAAAGTGTGGGTAGAATTCTCAGACAATTACCCAGAGCCAGCGGTGAACCGTGCAGACAGGAATGATACTATTGTGCTTTCAGACTCAAGACAGGGACAGGAAAACGTGTGCTTTTTGAAAAATGTTTTTTACAAGAAGAGTGATGCTTGTTTCTTTTCCAGGTCCTCATACTGCGATGTGTTGGTGTGCTTGATGCCTGTATCCCCGTATGGGTGGGACCCCTCCCCTTCCCTCCTCGAGCCTGGAGTGATCACCGGACGGTGCAAGCTGACATCCTGTGGCTGAACGAGCCGGACGGGGACCTACTTTGCCAAGACCAATGAACTGTTTAGTGAAGATGAAGCTAAATACAAGAAGGCTGTGTGTCTTTCACACAGAAGGACTGTTTGTTTGAAAAGAAGAACAACAAAAATGTGCTGCAATTGGAGAAAATGTTTTCTGAGTTTAGGACAGATAAAAAAAAGACAACGTTGCTGTTGCTTTTATTTTTTAGCACAATATATATAGGTTTGGCTGCTTCATAAGTAGAAGTTCCAGTATTAGCCATTAGACCCATTAGGAGCATTACCGAGTTCAAAAGCTTGATTCATGTATTTTGTGTATCCATCAAGCATTTATTCTTGCTGAGTATCCAGATATGCATGAGCTATTTCTACATGCTTTGAATTGATTGTTACATGCTTTTGTGATTTCACAGAATTATACTTGTGGTTTCAGTTCAGCACATGAGTTACTGCTTCCACATGTATTTAGGAAATGTAGTTCTTAATTCACAGTTGTGTTTTTTAGCCTTTCATACATAGTTGCGCTTTCAGTTAAGACTTGCTTTGAAGTAATTATCACATGCCTTTATGATTTCACTGTTTCAATCATGGTTGTGCTTTTAGTTGTGAAATGCAGTTTTTCACTTGTAGTTGTGCTTTCAATTACGAATTGCAGTGTTTGTGCTTTCAGTTATGAAATGCAGTCTTTCAAACATAGTTGTGCTTTCAATTAAGTAATGCAGTTTTTCAATCATGGCTGTGTTTTTAGTTAAGAAATTTAGTTTTTGATATATGTAAATGATGGTAGTCAAAGGTCATGGGGTGGAATGTAGTGATAGAGGCACTCTTGTGATTTGGCACCCTATGATGACCTCCAACTACCATCATTTTAACTGACTTTAGTGTGTTATTTTACCCTAGCCTTGATGTAGGACGGTCCTGCATATGCATGCTTCTCTTCTTTCTTGTAATCTTGCTGTATTTCAGTGGGAGCTGTCACGGAGTAGAACAGTCTTGCCAAGAGCAGAAGGTGTGGGATGTGCATTTGAAGGCTTGAGAGGGAGAGAGAGGTGTGGAATTTACTTTTTGGTCTCGAAGTGCAGTGTTGTGAGCGTTGGTGCACATTTATGAGAATTATGAGTTCTTTCTATTGGCTTTGACATGGCATCATGTCATCTTGTTTTCTGACTTTGCCTTGCCTTCAAGCTTTTCTGCGTACACAGCAGTGCTTGCAAGTTGTTTTGGTTATGAGAAATATGAGTGCTTACTATTGGCTTTACATGGCCTCATGTCATCTTGTTTTCTGACTTTGCCTTGCTTCTGTGTGCACAGCAGTGCTTGCAATTCATATTCAAGGTCTTTTTACTCCTCACTTGTTTTTCGCACCTCACCGACCAGAGTGAAATGGAATATGTTGTAGGAAGTGTCTGTGGAGTGTACAACTCTGCCTCGGAGTCAAAATATGGGAGCTTGGCCAGCCTCTGTCTTGGCCTTGACGCAGAATGCTACCAGCCAGCTCGGTTTTTTCCAATGAGAAGGGGGCAAGGTTTTCTAGAAGCTTCGCCTCACGTTGAATAATAGTATTAAAGCTGGGACCCTTCGGGGGACAGATGGAAGTTCACCACAGAATAGACGTATTGCTGTGGAGGTGACGGAACTTGAGTCCTGATTGAACTCCTTCCTGGGCTGTTGACGGGCATCCCTAGCTTGAGTTGGCAAAGATGATGCAAATTCAATCGGTGAAGTGTTCCTAACTATTTTATGTATATATTTTCTACTCTTTGCTACTAGTATATACTGCATTTTAGTCTATTTCAATTGTACATTTTAGTCACTTGATATTTGGGATTCTGCAATTACTGATGAATTTGGCCTGCCTTTCTAAAATGTTGCATTAATAAACTTGTGTGTTATTTTACCTTCACCTGGATTAATTTTCTTGCCTCGCCTAAAGGGAGTGCTGCGTATTTTCCTCATCTTTAGGGAGTGCTGCTCAGTGTGAATTATTTAAAGCTGGAGTGTAAATTTGACTTGCCT
Organism: Triturus cristatus; assembly: GCF_964204655.1. Taxonomy (NCBI): domain Eukaryota; kingdom Metazoa; phylum Chordata; class Amphibia; order Caudata; family Salamandridae; genus Triturus; species Triturus cristatus. Next base: position 367,600,269 of record NC_140594.1, on the reverse strand, counting down.
TAAGGGAGTGCTGGGTCTTTGCCTCATCTTAAGGGAGTGCAGGGTTTGGGTGTGGCTTATTGGTTAGAAGTCAAATTCATTACAGGCACCAAGAGATTAAGTGCTTTAAGAAGCATGGGAACCAGGGAAAGCAATCCACTCAGAAAGGGCGTCAGCCCAACCAACCCTAACAAACTCCCATCCACCATTCACTCCCATGTATTCACTCATCTCCTCAGCGAGTATAATAATGGTTAGGATGTGCACATGCTGTACTACACATGATGTTCACATACAGTACTATGGCTTTAGGGATGCGTTCCGCATCCCTTCCCACGCCCCTCCTACCCCAGGTCCACTCAAGAATCAGTTGTCAGAGCTGCAACAGCCTGAGGTGGTACGAGAGAAGATCATGAAGGAGGTGTGCACCTGGAGGGTTGCAGGACCTTTAAGTTCTCCCCCATGCATGTCTTTGGTGTGCTCACCCATGGGTCGTATGCTCAAGACAGAACCTGGCAAATTCCGCTTGATTCAAAATCTGTCCTATCCTACTGGTTTATCCACTAACAATGGCTTGAACCAAGGGCTATGCACAGTGTGGTACACCACGGTTGATGAGGCCATTAAAAAGCTGCAGAGGTTAGGCAGGGGGCCCTTATGGCCAAATCCGACATAGAAGCAGCTTTCCGCCTTCTGCCTGTGCATCCTGATGATACTCGTTTACTTGGTTTCACTTTTGAGGGCCAGTTTTTAGTTGATTTGTGCATGCCCATTGGATGCTCCATACCGTGCTCTGTGTTTGAGACATTCAGCAGTATCTTAGAGTGGGCGGTGAGGGACTTGGTGTCATCAGATGATGTGGTGCATTACTTGGACGATTATTTTGTTCATGGGTCCCTTGGGCGATACGGCCTGTGGGAGGGCCCTGCAGGGCTTCTGGTGGCTGGCACTGGCTGAGGGGGTCCCTTAGCAGAGGAAAAGATTGAAGGCCCTATTACGTGCCTTCATCTGAGATAGACTCAGTGGCAGGGAAGTGTAGGTTGCCTCAGGAGAAGGTGGTGGCTTTCAAGGACTCAGTTAATGCGCGTCTAGCAGCCAGGAAGATCACTTTACACCAGTTGTAGGTCTTAGTGGGACAGTTGAATCTCACCTTGAAAGTGATCATCATGGGAAGGGCCTTTTCAAAAAATATTGCCAGGGCAATGTCTGGCCTACAGGCAAAGCATCACCACACTAGGCTATCTGCAGAAGTCAGAGGAGACTTGCACATATGGAAGGGCTTCTTAGATAACTTAAATTGAACCCTTTTGTGGCAGGAACCAGCACAGTCCACTAAGGAGGTGGCTCTCTACACTGACACAGAGCGCATTATTGGTTTGGGGGCAGTGCTGGGCATGGGAGTGCATGTGACATTGGCCAGGTGATTGGTTGGCATCAGGGATTACACGCAATGTTACCCTTCTAGCATTGTTCCCATCATTGTTGCCTTACACATTTGGGGTGTCTCGTCAGCGGTAATGGTGATCAATATTCAGAGCTCGAGATGTCCTTTGGTGCTACGGTTGCTTAAGGCGCTTATTCACTTATGTCTCTTGCTAGTGTGCATTTTTCTGCCAACATGTACCAGGGGTTGATAACACAATTGCTGATGCTTTATCTCGGTTTAACTTCGCAGAGTTCAGGGTGCAGTGGCTGCCAGCGGACAAAGTGATGTCAGATTTTATGGAGGAGTTGTGGAGGCTTGGTGCCCCATTGCTACAGACTTAATCACTGCATCCATCGCCCCCAAGACAAAATGTATGTACCAGAAGGCTTGGCAGGCCTATGATTCATCCTTTAGTTCTGGCAAAGCAATGGAGAAGTTTACCACAGAGGGGGTGCTGTTTTTTATGGCTGAAATCACGGGGTAAATCATTGTCACTAATCCGGGGGCAGTTGTCTGCAATCGCTTTCTTTGTAGGACTGAAAGGAGTTAAGGATCCTACCAAAGACTTTAGGCTGCACAAGGCCATTAGAGGATGGGAGCGCTTGGCCCCGGCTCTGGAAGATGGCAGGAGGCCTTTTGATGTTGTTAGGCTAGCACGAATAGTGGGGGTGCCGCATAAGATTTGCCTGTCCCAGTACAAAGTAAAGTTGTTCAGCCTCGCATACTCTCTTGCGCTCTTGTGTTCTTCTGCGTCTTTTGCATTTCAGAGTGGGGCTACGTGGAACTCCGAGAAGTTACCAAAAAAATCTGCCACGCTACGTGGAGTTCCACAAGCACCGTTGGGAGATGGTCCAGCGTTGGATTTTCCTCACTCGTGCTCGCCAACTTAACATGTGCGAGCGAGGAGAAAAACTCTGCTCCGTTTTTTGGACTCTGCATGCTCTGTGGAGCACGGGAAACTTCACAAACTCTGCAAACGGAGCCGAGTTTACCGTCCAGGCCTCGAGGGGAGGGGGTTTTAATTGTCAGATGTGCTCCCAGAGGTACTCTCTATCTGAGGGTCAGGAGGTCAAAAACAGACCCGGTTGGGAAGGGTACGTGGATGAACCTCCACGCTGCCCCAGGCAACTCTTGTTGCCCAGTGACTTTGGCATGATATTTCCTGCTATGGCGACCAGGGTTTGGATCCTCTAACTGTTAGTGCACCTTGACGGGACACCAAAGACTCCTTTCCAGTTCACTTAGGGGTGCTGGTGGTCTTTTGCACCCCTGGGCGAGGAGTTGGCCCTTTTTAGCTCTCATTCGTTCCGCATTAGAGCAGCCACCACAGTGGCAGGGATGAGGCTACCGGCGGAGGCCATTAAAAGGTAAGCTGATGGCGTTCAGCATGTTTTGAGCATTACATGCGACCACATCTGGTCTAGTTGTGGGAATGGGGAGGAAGGGTTCGCTAGCTATGCATATAACACCAGCAATTCTCTCTCTTTCCACAGTTGATGAGCGGGGGTCGGTTCACATGTGTTGGTGCCGGCATTCCATTATTCGCAGAGCAGATCAGCAAATTTGTGGTTCCAGCCTTCAAAAGGCCCAGTCAGATGTGCACCTGGAGGGAGGTGCTTTCCACCTGAGGGTCAGGAGGTCAAAAACAGACACCCTTGGGAAGGGTACGTGGGTGAACCTCCAAACTGCCCTGGGCACCTCCTATTACCCAGTGACTTTGGCATAGGATTTTCTGCTATGACCACCTTTTTAACAGATCGAAAATCCACCATATCGATTGACGGCTTTAACTCAGCCCCCTATATTCTACCTTGTGGCCTCCCTCAGGGTAGCTCGCTGAGCCCCTCATTGTTTAATATCTACGTCTCCGAACTGGCCCCACTTATCCGGGAATTTGGGTTTAGCCTGACCACATATGCCGATGATACCCAGATCGTGGTAGCTGCACATAAACTTCAAAACTCTCCTGCTCCACAGTTTCGAAGCTGCCTGAGTACCATCAACAAATGGATGACAGCACACTGTCTTAAACTCAATTCCAATAAAACTGAAGTTTTGATTTTTGGCAGTCTGCAGCCCACCTGGAGTAATTTGTGGTGGCCAGAGGAGATGGGTCTACCACCAAAGCCAGTGGCAAAAGTAAAAAGCTTGGGTGTGCTGATTGACAACAGATTGACACTTTGCCAACAAACTAATGCCGTGGTCTCTGCTTCACACTTCCTCATAAAGAAAATAAGGAAAATATTTCCGTATATCCCGGACAACACCAGGAAAACAGTAGCTTCTTCCCTCATTCAATCCAAATTAGACTACTGCAATGGGCTATATCTTAATGCCCAGAAGTAGTGTCTGAAGAAACTTCAGATGATTCAGAATTCAGCAGCTCGCCTTTTGCTTGACATTCCCAGACACAGTCCAGTTTCCAATGAAATTCGCAATTTGCACTGGCTCCCGGTGCCTCAGCGTATTGAATTCAAGACCTTGTGTATTGTTTTTAAAGCTTTGCACCACTTAGGCCCATCATTTCTGCAGAATCTCTTCACATGGTATCAACCGCCCAGACACCTTCGGTCAATGGGGGCACGATTATTGTTGGTACCAAGAATTCGTACGGCTCATTGGGGAGGCCGTAGCTTTTATTATGGCGCATCGAAACTGTGGAACGCCCTTCCTTTTCAACGTAGGAATGTCAGTTCTCTGACTGATTTTAGAAAGCAATTAAAAACCCGGCTCTTCCAGTACTAGGTGCTAGTTTGCGGCTTGTATTTCCCAGCGCCAAGACACCTCTGGGTAATTGTGCGCTTTTATAAATTTCATTAACATTAACATTAACAAGGGGTGGATCATCCAGGCTGTTAGTGCACATTGACGGGACACCAATGACTCCTTTCTAGTTCACTTGTGTGTGCTGGTGGTCTTTGGACCTCCTGGTTGAGGAGTTGGCCCTTTTTAGCTCTCATTCATTCTGCCTTGGAGCAGCCACCACAGTGGCAGGGATGGGGCTACCTGCAGAGGCCATTAAAAGGGTAGGCTGATGGCGTTCAGCATGTTTTGAGCGTTACATGAGACCACATCTGGTCTAGTTGAAGGAATGGGGAGGAAGGGTCACCTAGCTATGCATATAACACTAACAATTCTCTTTGTTTACACAGTTGATGAGGGTGGATCAGTGCACATGTGTTGCTGCAGGCAATCCTTTGTTCGCAGAGCAGCTCATCAATTATGGGATTCCAGCCTTGAAAAGGCTGAGTTGGATGCAGGATTTATGCACCACTGGGTGGGTATTGGGGGGCTTACATTGCAGGACCTCTTTGGGCATCTTAGGCAGGCCTTGCAGGAAGGCATATTGCTCATACCAGTCATTTTGGTCAATCATATAGGGTGGAATGATATGATTCCATTGGGCAGGCAGGGAGAGAGAGAAGCTTTGTTCTCCACTATGTCTAGGTTAAGAAATCACTTACCTGCAACTTCGATACTGTGGTCTGAGGTCATTCTACGGTCAGTCTGAGATGGGGGTGCACCGGTTAGAGCCATGAATAAGTCAGTGAAAAAAATTAATAATTCTGTCCACAGCATCTTGGCAGGTTCCACAATTGGCAACATCTGGCACAAGTCGCACCAGCTAAGTTAAGTGGAGCTATTTCACCATGACGGTGTTTACTTGTCTGTCAGGGTGAGGAAATATGAATTTTTATGGTCAATTATGTCCCCTATCTTAGACCCCAACGGCTCCATGTACATGCTACAAGTACATGTATGTTCCCTCCACTTCAAGCTATGAAGACGCAAATACATATGTGTCCAACGTCAACATGTCCTCTTTCAGATCCACCATGAATGGGTTGAATATTCCGTTCCTAAGTATGCCTTGCCACCGTCTTTATATGGTATACTTTTCATGTTTTTCAGTTCTGGCAAGGTAGGCCCTGAATTCTGCCATTGAGCTTTTCCTGCTTCTGCCTCTGAATGCTCCAGCCTGGACCTGTATCTGTATCCATGACCTTTGTCTTACTTCCTGCGCGGCTAACGGTGCCTGGCCCGGCCTGTTGCCTGCCAAGACTGTATTCAGCCTTCAAGTTATCTGCTCCGCTCCTCGAGAAATGCATTCCTGTCTAGTAGTTTAGGTAAACATCCTTCCAGCTACAGAGCAAAGGGCCCGGCCTTACTGTCTCCGTGCAAGTAATTCATGGCTTCTGTTGCCATGGTAGGCCCATGCCCCCTCGCATCTCATGTAGACACATAGACGCTTATACACGTACTAGTAGTTAGTATAGGATAGCCTCTGCCTGAGAGACCTTTCCTTCCAGATAATACAGTTCCTTAAACACAAGATATTAGATACGATTTGGGATTAGGTTGTTCTGACATCCCAGACTTCTGTCTCCTCATGTAGGGCTAAATGTCAAGTCCCCTTCACCCTCCAGTTACACGTCAATCACACGTCATGCTACTGTGCGCGCATCTCTGCCAAGTATTTTTTTGCTGACTTTGCAGGATTCTCTTATGGATCCACCCACTTGTGTCATCATCATAATGACGTTTCTAGTACATGCCTTCATGCACGCCTATTTTAACGTCTTTTTCATTACGTATGTGTATTCTTATCTCTCTTCTCAACTGTCACGCCTTCTGCATATATCTTCACTGTAATGCATTTACTATATATATGACAACCTGTCAATAAAGTATTGCTTCTATCCCTTCCCGAACCTTAGTGGTGACGGAATACGATTGCCTGGTTCGAACCAATTCCTTTGTAAGGAATAAACCCATTTTAAAACCTCAAATGCCACGGATTCTGCCTCTTATTTTTACTGAGTTATTCTTATTGAATTTTACCGCATAAATTAAGTCTAGGTAATTAAATTTACCACATAATTGGCGCCCGAACAGGGACACCTCTCACACCCCACGCGCCGGAGGTGCGTTGCAGACCCGGTCTCCTGCCACAGCCGGACGGACAACTACGCGTACCCGCAGGATTTCCTGTATCTCCCTCAGGCCAACGGGGGGCGACTGAGGCTGCGAACAACACCCAGACGAGGCGGTGAGGAGTGCGGAGAATCCCGACCAGAGCCTAGCTGAGAGAGCAAGATCCGAGGTATACAGAGGCCCACCAGATTCCGAAGTTCCGAAGTATCTAAGTCACGAGTCGAGTCCAGTCCAGTTTGGTCTAGTCCAGTCCAGACTCCCGAGGCCTTCTGTTCCGTTCCGTGCTTCCCGGTGAGTACCGTTGCTGGGGACGCATCTAGACGTGCACATTGGTTTTGTGCCGGTCAAGACGGGTTTGGGTACACAGACCTGGTCTGCACTGTTTCAGCAGTGTATCTGTGCTGTTTAGCAGTACATCTAGCATTATGCAGTTAACTAGTTTTATTCTAATTATTATTGTTCGTTCTAAAATGTTTTGATATGTTTTAACCCCTTCCATGCTGCGCAGATTCCGCCGCTGTGCTGACGGAATCTTGCGCGGGCGTGGTCATGACGGAACGGTTCCGTCATGAGCACAGCTCAACCGTGGCTCATGACGGAACCGTTCCGTCATGAGCACCGAAGGGGTTAAATGTCGTGGTATGAGTGATTGTTCGATCTTCATTACTGTGTTTATTGTATTAAGTGTGTTCAAGTCCGAGTAAGAATCAAGTAACAAGGTTCAAGATGCCGTTAAGACAGATAAAAACTAGAAAAGGGATACTCGAGGAAGCTGTTCCCATTCCACCTAGGGACACTCCAGGGTACTTTATGTATCATAAACATGGCCTAGATGCCGTATTATATCTCGAATTATGGGTAGACTACACCAAGGATTTAGCAGAGAATCAGAGATGGCCCACTACTGGGACATGGGATGCAGATTGCATCATGAGAGTAGAAGAAGCATTATGGAAAAAGAAAGCCAGACAATCACAGAAAGATGCCATTGAATTATGGCGTAAAGAATCGCATAGACGCACAGAGAAAGCGCTCAGAAAAGAAGAGAAAAGTAGGGAGGATTCAGACAAAGCCCGAGAAAATGTATTAATTGAGGAAGGTATCCGAGTAAAAGCAGAACAAGTAGACAGACAACGAAACACTCTTATGAATGGTATGTATCCTCTTCTGGCCGAGGGCTTACCTAAGGCCACCCTTGAAGTACCGAAAGATCTGCCACCTCCATTGCTTCCGACTAAAGTGCACCCCAAGACTGCAAAGGACATTTTCCTTTCTTCCTATTTAGACGATGTAGCCCCCGAATATGTTAATGCTCCGCCGCCACGTACACCACCTGCAAATGGCGCTCGACCCCGAGAAAATCTGTCCCCACTTCCGCAGCAACATACTCCTCCGTCCGTCCAAAACCTTCCGCCCGTTCCTCCACCTCTTCCTGCATCTATTCTTCCTACCTTACACCCAACGAATCCTTTTGGACCTAGCACCTCAGGAGGTACGACAGGAAGTTTTCATACGCCGCCATCAGTGCGTCGATTGACTTATAGGGATCTAGCACACCAACGTACACCTCAAACAGCGAACTATGACATACTTAAAGAACCTCTTACAGATTGTAGATATGATCCAGTACCAGGTAAAGACGACAGAATGATGCTATCATCAGTACGTCTACGACGAGTTGCGAACTATTTAATGATATTACCAGGAATGATTGAACATCTAGATAAAATATATCGCTTTGTCCAAACAGGGCAAGGTCCTGAAAGTATTGGCGAGGCCATGGCCTACCAGAAAGTGGACACGCAGAAACTGTTGTTACGCTTCTTTATAAACCGCCTGATAAGACACAGAGATAGGCCAGGCGTAGACGCGGAAGAAATGAGAGCCCTTAACAAATGGGGCCAGAATATAGCAGACGGAAAACATGATAAACAGAATAGTATAGAAAGTATGTACAGAAGGATCAGGAAAAAAGTAGAACAAATATGTGAAAAAGAACAGCCTGAAAGAGAAACAGATGCAGATAAAACCGAGTCCTCAGGGGATGAGGAACAATTAGAAATAACAACAGGACAATTACAATTACCAGCTAGAGAAATGATAGCTTATGTAGGAAAAGGAAGATCCTTCAATACTCCAATACGTCCGATACGTCCAGAAAGTAAGAGAATCTTTCAAGCAGCTATGTCAAACCCAAGGACTCCTGAACATTTGTTTCAGGCTACTGATAAAGTACTTCAAGAACGAATGGGGTACCATGTACTCGATTCTATGGATGAACAAGAATTAGCCAGGTCAGCAGTACAATGGGCTGACAGTGCTGATAAATATAGTGATGACGCGCTAGTACATACGTTTTTGAATCTTTCACCAGACGAACAGCGTTTAGCTGGTATATACATGATACAACATCTCCTTATATTATATAAAGGCCAACACTCCGATCCTGGTCCCCTGCCTGATATACTGATAGAACTACTCATGAATAAATGGAGAGGTCTAGGTGCCGATCTAATTTAAGTAATTCTAGAATATCGACACAGATATAGTGCCTTTTTGTGTCCAGAACATGATCCAGCTCCCTCCATGGAAAGAAAGACGTATTACATAGACAGACAGAATCCCTTAAGCGAAGTACACCCAGTTAGAAATGATGATAATACTTTTAGACGCGTGTTTGTGTACACGCCTATAACTAAAATAGAACTATTGGAAATGAAAAAATTAGTGCCCAGCCATGACAGAGATCCAGCAGGTTTTCACCGTGAAATAAAAGACATGTTACTCATGGGTGATTATACCTATCCTGACATTATGAAAATATTGAAAGTATTATTGCCTGCCGGTATTTACGAGAAACTCAAAGAAAAAGAGTGGGAGGTGGGAGAACAAAAGATTGATTGGACAGCATTAGAAAACGAAGAAAATGCCCGAACTGCAGGCGTAGGGCTCGGAGACAAAACTAAAGCATTACCAGGATTATTAGTACAAGTATTGCCACGTTTATTAACTACGAAAAAGGAAGACTGGGGAGCAATATCAGCTTGCAAACAGAAACCCGATGAAGACACTAGTGATTTTTATTCCCGATTTGAAAAATGTTTTGGTATTAACAGCGGCCTGAAAGCAAGTAGCGATTCATATCCACATCTTTTTGTAACGAAACTAGTCGAAAATTCCTTGCCTCAGGTTAAGAACAGAGTATTGAAAGTAGAGAGCTCTTGGCAAGCTAATACCCCGTCACAAATGTTACAAATGTTACAGTACCACCAGAATAGAATTAGAGAAGAACAAGAACACGAACAGAGACGTATGAAAGACACGAAAATGAAAATGCTCGTCGCCCAGTCAGTTCCAGCTGACAGTCATAAAAAGGGTGCGACACAGTCCAATAATTCAGCGGTTCCTGTTAAAGGGACATGCAACTATTGTAAACAGCCAGGTCATTATATAAATGATTGTGCAGTTCTGAAACATAATATCTCTACGGGTAAAACCAAGGAGAGACCACGTCCGCCTAGACAGGATCAGATCCAACAACAAGTATCTCAGAATGTACAGCCTATGCAAGCTGCACAACAGACCGTAGCGGTACCACAGTCACAGCCTATTGCCGCAACACAAAACACGACACAACAGATGTACCAGTATGCACAAAATGACTATCCCGATTATCAGCGATACACATGAAACAGCCTAGAGAGGGAAGTTGGCTTACCCCTTATTGAGGTTCCCGTAGATCAAGAGGGTCCTTATGTACATAGTCAAGTATTAGGGAAAGACAGAAAGTTTTTAATTGATACAGGGGCAAGCAGAACAACTATAAGTCACGACGAGGTTCCAGGGGCACCCCTCTCAGGCTCACAAAATGTTTCCCTTGGATTTTCAGGACAACCTATTGTTAATGAAGTATCGCAACCTCTGCCTCTTGCAGTTGGTCCATTGACACGGACTACAGATCTATTACTTACAAAATCATGCCCAGAAAACTTGTTAGGTATAAAGACACTGAAAGCTCTAGGAGCTGTAATATGTTGTTCCCCGGAGGGGGTACGACTATTCTTGCGTAACTTTAAAGGTCACTATGTATTTAGAGACATGGATCACAGGTTACAGAATGTCCCTGCACATTTATGGGCACAAGGCCCTACTGATGTAGGTTGTATGCACATTACACCATATCGAGTCACACTTAAAGCAGGAGTGGTATTACCACGAATTCGACAATACAAGTTACCTCCAGATGCTGTAGTGGCTTTGCTGCAAATCATTGACGAACTCATTGCACAAGGAGTGGTTGTGGAAACCGACTCCAACGTGTGTAATTCTCCTATAATTCCGGTTCTTAAACGAACTGATCCAAAAGCACCCCCAGTTTATCGATTAATTATTGATCTGCGCGAATTGAATAAATGCATTGTACCACAATATCCCGTGGTTCCAGATATCTCTTCATTATTAACAGCTATTGATTCAGAAGCAACGTTCTTTACTGTAATTGACCTCAAGAACGCCTTCTTTAGCGTCCCAATCGATCCGGAAAGCCAATATTTGTTCGGATTTAGTTTAAATGGACGAAGCTTCAAATTTGCACGCGCACCTCAAGGATTTACAGAAAGCCCCAGCATCTACAGCCAAGCACTGAAAAGACAACTTGACAGTATCCACATGCCTGTTAACACTACACTGCTTCAGTATGTCGATGATCTGCTGATCACCGCCCGAAGCGAACCCGAATGTGAAAAAGCATCACTGACGGTTTTACATTTTCTGGCCGACAAGGGGCACAAGGTGTCCCCTTCGAAGCTGCAATTCTGTGTCCAGCAAGTTGTGTACCTTGGGCACTTGCTGTCCAAGGGGGGAAGACAGCTCACACCTGATCGCATCCAGTTAATTGTAAACATGCCACCACCCAAGACACAAAAGGAGGTGCGGGCCTTCATAGGTCTCACTTCGTACTGTAGACAATGGATTCCCCAGTATGCATTTTTAGTAAAGCCACTCATTCAGTTGACAACCCAGGAGGCAGCGACTTCGACTGCCCTCCCTTGGACTCAGGCACATACACAAGCTTTTGAAGACTTAAAGAAAGCCTTATGTCAAGCACCTGTTTTAGCGACACCATGTTACATTAAGCCTTTTACACTCTTCGTTACAGAACGCGAAGGTACTGCCTTGTCAGTACTCACTCAGGAACAAGCAGGTTCACACAAGCCGTGTGCTTACTTCTCTAGCACATTAGATCCAGTAGCTCAGGCTCTGCCTACATGCCTAAAATCAGTCGCAGCGACAGCTTTAGCGATCAGACAAAGCGATTCCATAGTATTAGGACATCAATTGACAGTGCAAGTTCCACACTCCGTGGAAGTTCTTTTAAACAGAACTCAGACTCAGCACTTGACTATAGCACGACTGACAGGTTACGAATTAACATTGTTTCAGCCACACATAGAAATCAGACGCTGTAGTACATTAAATCCTGCCACACTTTTGCCATTAAGTGGAACAGACCCACTGGCACATGATTGCATTGAAGTCATTACTATTACGACAAAACCCAGACAAGACTTGACAGATGTTCCACTATCGGATCCAGACCTGACACTTTATGTGGATGGTTCATGCATGAGAAGAAGTACAGGAGAATTAGTGGCCGCTTACGCAGTCACGACAGACACCGAAGTTATTGAAACGAATTGTATTGACACATTATCAGCTCAAGCAGCAGAGCTCATCGCTCTGACACAAGCCTGTATTCAAGCCAGAAATAAAAGAGTCAACATATACACAGATTCACGTTATGCATTCGGAGTTGTACACGACTTCGGAGTCCTTTGGCGAGAGAGAGGTTATTTGACTTCTCACGGTGCCAATATTCAACACGGTCCCCTCATTCAAGCTCTGTTAGATGCAATACATCTGCCTACTTCGATATCTATCATGAAGTGCAAGGCCCATACAAAAGTCACCGATATCATTTCCCAGGGTAACGACCTAGCAGACCGAACAGCTAAGCAAAGAGCACAGAATAGGACTCATGCAACTGACTTGACAAAGACAATAGTTCCGACACCGACACACTGCATGACAGTTAGGGATCCCGCCCTTGATGTAATTGACATACAGACACATGCTACGCCAGAGGAAATCAAGAAATGGACTGAACTAGGAGGGATCCAAACAGATCAGGGATGGATGACAAAGGGAAAATCTACATGGTTTCTCCCCGACTCAATGGTTCAAGTTATCATTAACACAATACATAGTCCAGCACATCTAGGAGAAAAAGCTATGTTAGACAGTATTCAAAACATTTGGTTTAATAAACACTTACGAGCTGCAGCCAAACAGAAAGTCCGTACTTGTATGATTTGTTGTCAGTTCAACCCAGGTAAAGGCGTACCTGTAGAGCAGGGTGGATTTCAACCTCCTGATCACCCTTTTGAAGTCCTCCAGATGGATTATATCCAGATGGAACGTTGTCGAGGATTCAAATATGTCCTCGTAGTTGTATGCGCTCTTTCCCGTTGGACAGAAGCATATCCCGTCTCAGATTACACTGCCCCGACCACTGCCAAGCAGCTGGTTCGTGAATTCTTCCCACGGTATGGTTTGCCCCGTATCGTGTACTCAGATAATGGCCAACCGTTCTCATCCGAGCTGATGAAACACATTTCACTCCTGTTAGGCTATCAATGGAAATTCCACTGTGTCCGGCATCCCGAGGCAGCAGGTCTCGTGGAACGTCATAACCAGACTCTGAAAATTCGACTTTCTAAAATCTGTAGAGAGAAAGGCGTCGACTGGATAGTAGCCTTACCAGTTGCACTCTTTTACATGAGAATGGTAGCACATTCTCGCACAGGGCTATCCCCGTACGAGGTGGTCTTCGGTAGGCCACCAAATATGTGGGGGACGCCTATACCTCGTAAAATCACTGATGTTGATTGTAATATGCTGACAGATTACCTTGCTTCCTTGATGTCTGCACTACAATCTTGCCGTTCACAGGTAGCTGCAGCCTTTCCCGACAACACCGAGGTGAAGCCCCATGAAGTGGTTCCCGGAGATTTTGTTTTCATAAGAAATTTCGACAGGAGGAGCCCGCTGGAGCCTCGCTGGCAAACGCCGAAATTAGTACTCCTGACCACGAGGACAGCAGTGAAGGTCGAGGGTCGCAAGGGTTGGCTACACTCGAGCCATATCAAGAAATTTCATGGACTACCTTCTGATTTGGACTCTCAGCCCTGCCCCCCTCCACAGACTGATTCAAAACTCCCCCTGGTCGAGAACACTGCTTCCCAAAACTATAAACTGAAACTAAGGTCTAGCAAGTCAGACAATTTGATTGTTTAAGTCCTCTCCTAGGTGAATCGGTTGAATTAGTCTCTGACATGTATCCTCTAGACCGAAATCGAGAGAGAGATAGACAGAAACAGCTCAAGAAACGTGCATATTGTAAATTACTTCATAGTCACTGTATAGTGACATTGTTGATTATGTTTTTTCTAAATCTTTTGATTATTGCTGCAAGTATACTGTTGCACATATACTATCCTATTTTCAAGCGTGCTCATTCTGCTTACAATGTTACTGCCGAACATTCTTTTAGCGAATTACCTTCACATGAGTTGCCCTATAGACTTGCGCTGCGCAACAACACATTCATTAGTATGTTACATCACTCCCATCAGGCCAGCAATGCTACTAATTGTTGGATATGTGGCCGACTCCCTCCCTATCAGAAATACAAAGGAGTTCTGCCTCTCTTTCCGTATCCATTCACGCATAATGGTTCCTGTGGCGCATGGTTTAGTTTGATTAATTCTTTAGATTCAAATACTGTAGTTTACCAGAGCAACTGGGTATGGGGAAACCTGAACTTAGTTTTGCTAAAAGCCTGTTACCCTAACAAGGAGGGACTTCCCAAAAGGACAGGAACTGACCTAGAAAATGAAGTATATGGATTAGGTAATTTTACACTCAACCTCATGATTCTGAATGTTGAATCCGAAGCTGCACTAGTCTTGCCTGCTATGTCAGTATTACCAGTCAAAGGTGAATTATGTGTAAGAAAGAATGGTTCAGTACACCTGGGTCATAGTAAATGTACTACTGTGATCGAATTCAGTGATAAAGGCAAGTCTATATTTAGAGCTTCCCGTCATTCCTACTTCATTTGTGGTCATACCGCATATATACGCTTACCTCTAGATTGGGATGGACCTGTTACATTGCATTCCTTCTGCCACCTGTTTTCCTAGCCCCTCCTGACTACCACAGAAATACCCATCTAGTACACAATAGACCCCAGAGAGATCTCCCAATTGTTGACTACACTGAAACAGCATGGGAACAATATACAGACTTCAATAAAGGTCTCTTTCCCTACATAGGTGTTGTCTCTAATAGTAAACTGATACGCAGATTAACCAGAACCCTTGAAGCAGTAGTGAATGAAACTACCTCTGCCCTAGGCAACTTAACAGAGGAGCAGTCTGCGTTGCGGATTGTTGTTCTTCAAAATCGTCTTGTCCTTGACGTCATCCTGGCCGATAGGGGCGGAGCCTGTAGAGTCATCGGATCAAGTTGTTGTGTTTTCATTCCAGAAAACGCGCCATCCGTATATAAAGCCATAACTCATCTTCATAAGATTACAAGCCAGATACATCAGAATCCAGGCACCTGGACATGGTCCGGTTGGTTCTGGAGCGTGTTGTCAGCCTGGGGATGGAAAGTCCTATCCTTCCTAGGTATTGGCCTTCTCATAGTATTCAGTTGCTGCCTGTGTCTACAATGTGGACCAGCGATTTGCGGCCTGTGTGCCACATCATGTATTCCACGTTCAAGTTCTCATTCAAAATCCCGGAAGTAGAAAGAAGAGCAAATGATGTTACATGAACAGATTGATGGATTCCTGAGGATCGATATCTCATGAAGGGTCCGTAGGGGACAAGGAGGGAATGAGGAAATATGAATTTTTATGGTCAATTATGTCCCCTATCTTAGACCCCAACGGCTCCATGTACATGCTACAAGTACATGTATGTTCCCTCCACTTCAAGCTATGAAGACGCAAATACATATGTGTCCAACGTCAACATGTCCTCTTTCAGATCCACCATGAATGGGTCGAATATTCCGTTCCTAAGTATGCCTTGCCACCGTCTTTATATGGTATACTTTTCATGTTTTTCAGTTCTGGCAAGGTAGGCCCTGAATTCTGCCATCGAGCTTTTCCTGCTTCTGCCTCTGAATGCTCCAGCCTGGACCTGTATCTGTATCCATGACCTTTGTCTTACTTCCTGCGCGGCTAACGGTGCCTGGCCCGGCCTGTTGCCTGCCAAGACTGTATTCAGCCTTCAAGTTATCTGCTCCGCTCCTCGAGAAATGCATTCCTGTCTAGTAGTTTAGGTAAACATCCTTCCAGCTACAGAGCAAAGGGCCCGGCCTTACTGTCTCCGTGCAAGTAATTCATGGCTTCTGTTGCCATGGTAGGCCCATGCCCCCTCGCATCTCATGTAGACACATAGACGCTTATACACGTACTAGTAGTTAGTATAGGATAGCCTCTGCCTGAGAGACCTTTCCTTCCAGATAATACAGTTCCTTAAACACAAGATATTAGATACGATTTGGGATTAGGTTGTTCTGACATCCCAGACTTCTGTCTCCTCATGTAGGGCTAAATGTCAAGTCCCCTTCACCCTCCAGTTACACGTCAATCACACGTCATGCTACTGTGCGCGCATCTCTGCCAAGTATTTTTTTGCTGACTTTGCAGGATTCTCTTATGGATCCACCCACTTGTGTCATCATCATAATGACGTTTCTAGTACATGCCTTCATGCACGCCTATTTTAACGTCTTTTTCATTACGTATGTGTATTCTTATCTCTCTTCTCAACTGTCACGCCTTCTGCATATGTCTTCACTGTAATGCATTTACTATATATATGACAACCTGTCAATAAAGTATTGCTTCTATCCCTTCCCGAACCTTAGTGGTGACGGAATACGATTGCCTGGTTCGAACCAATTCCTTTGTAAGGAATAAACCCATTTTAAAACCTCAAATGCCACGGATTCTGCCTCTTATTTTTACTGAGTTATTCTTATTGAATTTTACCGCATAAATTAAGTCTAGGTAATTAAATTTACCACAAGGGGCTAAGAGATTTTTATCCAGACTATACTTGGGCTGATCACAGAGGTCAGTCAGTGTCGTTGGGGAGGAGGGGGAGTGCACCAGTAAGCTTCTCCCCCTGGGGCAGGTCTCTGGCAGATAATAATAAATGGAGATACACAAAAATGTGGATGCTGAGACTGGACTGACCCTATGAAGGGGTTTGATTTGTGTGTACACCGGGCAGGCGTGGGGGGGTGGACTGACCTGCTGATTGTTCTGGACTGTCCTACCCTAACCGCCGATGTCTGGACTGATTGGAACTTTAGGGAGGCTGCCTGTGTTCAGGTATCCCTGTGGGCCGGTGGGTCGGTGCGCTATGCGGTGCCCTGGATTTCAAGTGGTGCAATGATCTTTCTAGCAAGGCCTCATTAAAGGGTGTAGAAGGGTTTTGCATGGATGTCCTGGACAAAACCAGGAGAGGGTTGTTCCACGTTGGGGCCTTCTGGCACAATGCGTGCAGCGGATGACACAACAGGATGGACTTGATGTGCCTAGAATGGGAAGGTGATATTTTAATGCTCATCTTCCTTACTGCCTTTTGATGCATATTAATGTTTATTTTGTAAATGAATGCAAGAATACTAAGAATACAACTCTTTCTCATCTTGGCTTATGAATAACCTTGTGTGATGTAAATAAAAGGCTACACCTTGGACAACCATAACACGAATCTTATTTTTTTTTTTTAGCATTGCAGCAAAGCGAAGGGGGTGTTTGTGAGATGTGTGTGTGGCACGATGTGCAAGCACCTAGAGGTGGGGTACCCTTAGTCGTGCCACGGGCTGGAGCCCCGCCTTGCACAGGAAGTGCAGGTGTTGGAGAGTGGGCAGTCAGTGACATCATCTGGAGGTGCGGGAAGGACCTTGGGGGCCTTTAAGGTGGCGCACAAGGGTCTTCTGCCTCTTTGTCCCTTCGGATCCTGCCTGGAAGCAGAGCCTGAACTTCAACGTATTGTCAACCATTCACCCACCCTGAGAGACTGATGGGTCCCTGGCAGATAATAATAAATGGGGATACACAAGAATGAAGATTCTGAGACTAGACTGATTCCATGAGGGGGTATTATTTGTGTGTACACCAGGCAGACGGGGGGAGATGGGGGAGTGGACTGACCTGCTGGTGGTCCTGGACTCTCCTGCCCTAACCCATGATGTCTGAACTGGAACTTTGGGGAGGCGGCCTGTGTCCAGGTACCCCAGTGGGTCAGTGTGCTACGCAGTGCCCTGGATTTGAAGTGGTGCTATGATCTTCCCGGCAAGGCCTAATTGAAGGGTGCAGAAGGGATTTGCATGGATGTCCCGGACGGACCCAGGAGATGGTTGTTGCACGTTGGGGCCTTCTGGCACAATGCGTGCAGCGGATGACACAACAGGATGGACTTGATTTACCTAGAATGGGAAGGTGGTATTTTAATGATGTGCTCATCTTCCTTACTGCCTTTTATGCCTTAGAATGTTTGTTTTGTAAACGAATGCAAGAATTCTAAGAATACTTCTCTTTCTCATCTTGGCTTATGAATAACCTTGTGTGATGTAAATAAAAGGTTACGCCTTCGAAAACCACAACATGAATCTAATCTTTTTCTTGAGCATTGCAGCAAAGCAAGGGGAGTGAGAGGATTGTCCGTGTGAGGTGTGGGAGGCACATTACGCACGTACTATGAAGGCTGAATATGCTGTGGAATAGACCTGCCATCACCATCATTTTTGTAGTGCTGCTCCCTCGACCCTAGAGCAATGTTTCTTATAGCAGCATGGGTTGCACCCCCTTCTCCTCAAATATGCTTAAACTTTATATCTTAGGTATATTGCTTAGGCTCCAGAGATCCCATTTAAGAAACCAATAATCTGTAGGTACCTTCTGCATATCAAGACAGTCACACCAAGAGCATGTTCAGCAACTGCACTATCTCACCATAGTGTCTAAGTTATCCCCTCCAGCGCCTACTGATGCTTGAGACAGCCTCTACTGAATAAAAAGAACAAACAATCTCAACACCGTTTACCCAGGACAGTGAGACAACAGTCTCCCATCTAAACCAAACCATATTTATCCATTTCTATATTTGCATCCTTCTCCAGGCCTGTGACATCCTTTGAAGAGTTGCACTCCATCTGGGCAGCCATCACCACTGCATTCAATCTGTCCAACTGGGTCTGTACTCATAATGGGCGACCCCGTCTTGTCCCCTGTCCTCCTCTCTACAGGGTTTGCCAAGATCAAAGTCTGGGATGTTCTTCTCTTCCAGCACCTGTCAGTATTTAAGAATCTATCCAACTCCACACCTCCTGTGGGTATGTGAGGAATTTTACTTCTTTAGCCAGGTCCACTCTATGTTTTGCTTGGAACAACATTGCATATTTTACTCCTATTGGACATAACAGTTTTTTGGCTTCCACAAATGATGCCCTCTGCTGTTGATCTGCAGCGGGGAAGACCGGAAACAGCATAATTCTGCAGTTTTCTGCCATAAGGTCTCCCTTGTCTTGTGCTTATTGCAGAATATATTCCCTGTCATGGTAGATGGGAGTTTAGCAACCACTGGTCGCTCCGTGGTCCTGAGGAGGGTGGTCTCACCGGGACTCCAGGAACCCATTTGATTGCAAAGAATTGGGATAGGCCCTCAAGATAGGATCAACTGTTTGCCATATCCAGTTCTACAAGACTGTAACCACATATTTCCCATCAATTCACTCAGGAAGAGTCACCTTCAGGCCCTTCCCTTCCTATCTTTAGCCCTGTATTCCAGAATACGTAACTTTCAGTGGGGTCTTTCCATTGCCCCTGCAAAGATCCCAAGGTAACCATCTCTTGTTCAGCTTTAGTGATTCCTTCTACCATTTTGCATTGGTCATCGCGCAGTAGACCACCATCTACTAAGTCCATATTGTGTAAAAGGGAATCTCTTGAGTTTTTGTTTTTTATATAGCAGCTAGGATAGAGTCAAGATTATTTTCTTGGTCCATGTTGCTACCATTTGTATTAGGAAGTGATTGCTCAGTGTCTTCTGCCATATATTTGTTTTCTGATTGCTGTTGCAGCCCTGTGGTTTTCCTTTTCGTATGCCGTCCTATTGTCCTAAAGAATATATTTAACTACAGCAAAATAGATTAAAAAGAGACCTTGTACCATCAAACAACATTGTTCACCTGCGTAGTCAATACCAAGCACTTCTCGTCAACAAAGCAAGCCTAGGCACTCACAGCTGATCACTTTGTAAGTATGGTTCCATGGTTTCAGTCCACTGCTGTACAATGTGCAGTGCACAAAGGGCACCTCTATCAGTGACTATGGTTGTGGAGGAAATGCATACATCCACACCAGGCCCCAGTGCTCCATTCAGTTGGTTGTCTCACTCCGTGGCCTCACCTGGGGCCTTTAGCTCATGCCTCCTCCTCAGAGCAGGGAGCTGCTTAGTCTCCTGACGGTGCTTAATGCAGGACAGAGGGGGCCTGTCCCTTCAACTGGCTCCAGTTATGCCTCTGTCCTGCCCCAGGTTATTAATGTTCTCTCCCGCACGCCACTCATTAGAATGCGGCGGCCACCATCTAAGTCAGCCCTTTCGGTAGCTGTGATAAATTCAGGAAAGTATAGTTTTCCCAGCCGTGGTATGAACCCCTTCTCATCTATGATGTCAGGGTAGTTTTATTTACAGATGTGTCAAGAGAAAGCCAAGCTGAAGTCATGAAACCAGACTGTGGCCACAATTGGGTGAGTTCATTTTCTATTCTGAAACAATGCTGACTATCAGTATAGATTGTCATATTCAATGTACTGGCTATGCTTCAAGCTCTAGTTAGGGCAACCATTTCAGTCACTTGTGCAGGAGTTACTTTGACGCAATGTATGACAATGTGAAAACTGCATATGCTGGTTGCAGATTTCCTTGGATGTCTTTCAAACATGAGCTATACACAAACAAAGCCAAATCACCCCACCCAAGAGGTATATCTTGAAAGTAAGGTCTTGGCCGAGTACACAATTCTGTCACATCCAGAAACTGGGGATTGTCTTATTAGTAAAGATAACCCCCAACCATGGTGTTACATTTAAAATTCTAAGTTTGTGCTTCTCTAGACCAAGCACTCTTAAACCATACTGTCTACCAGTATGGTTGTCATGTGACTCCTACACCTTATAGTCCTCTCTCTTATGTAACATTTCCTACGCACGGATTCACACATGTATGATTCATTGTCTCTGAGTAATGTGTGTGTAATGTAAAGTGCTCTGACACCCTAATATGGCATGAGTAGTGCTATAAAACAAAATAAATGCATGTTAGAGAGTGGTTATGGAGGAGACTTGAGGAGCACTGGTAAAGGGAGGTGTAGGGGAATCCGTAGCGCAGGAGGTCCTTAGGGCCACCAACATATATTGTTGCAACGGGCGCCACCAGCCCTAAAGCTGGCCCTGCTTACAATAATCACTACAATATTTCAAATAAGCTAAAATATTATCAATCGACTTTGCCGGCCAACACATCCCACTCTGCCTGAGCCGTGTACTCAATTCTGATCGCAGTCCAAACACAAAAGCTGACACAAAACCTGACACACCCTCCTTAGCTGGGTCTTCCACTCCACTGTATTGTCTGTAAATATATATCACTCTCTAATAATACGCACAAACCAATTCCTGAGCATTTTGTGTAGTATTGATAATTTTTGAACAACTGATAACCGAAAACTTCAGCATATTTTTCCACAACCTCTAAAAAAGGCTTATAGCTCGAAGGACTCCTAAATGGTTCTTAATCTTGCCACTTCACCATCATCTTGCAGGAAATCCATAAATTCTTTGGTGCTCTGATCAAAAACAACACATCTATGTCTGCCCAAAATACCTTTTACAAAGTAACAATCCTGTTCTTCTCTGCATAACATTTCTCTAGTGCTTCTCTAAGTTTGGAAAGATTTTCATAAAATCCCATAGATCTTGGGTACTCCATGGTACATGAACATAATTGAGACCGCTCACTCCTGATACTTCTCTCAATCTGAAACCACCTTCAGCAGTATCGCACTCGAAGTGACTCACAACTTTCCTTCCTGGATTACTCAGCTGCTTTCAAATCCATTCACTCTTATGCCTTTCCACACTCTCCAAATCTCTGATAAAATCCACAATCTTTCTTAAATTGGGTCCTAAATGTACAATTGTCTCTTTCTGTAGTTTGTCTTCTGTCATCACTGTTATAAATGGCTTACAAATTCATCTTTTGTCCAAATTCACAACCATTTCATTAGCCACTCTTTAATCAATAAATTGTTGCAAATTTGCTGTAATAGTTAAAGAAACATTCTGAGCTGTCTTTGTTACACACTTCGATAGCTCCCAGCTTCTTAATCTTTATCCTCTTCCTGTCTCAATTCTTATTCTTCGACCTCATTATAAGGTGGCAGTCTCACCATCAACAACTCATCCAACGACTCATCTATTTCATCTTCATCACTCTTTTTCTCCTTATTTTTAGGCTCATTTGATGTACCCTTTTCCTTATCCCCCACTATCAAAGGGAAGACCAACAGCTCCAACACTTCATTACGCTATGCCTTTTTCTTCAAATGCAACTTACCATGGATCCAATAATGTACAGTATAGCCAATTTGACTCTTCAACATCTGCTGCTACTTCTGATTGGACCTCATATCCTATTTGTTTAATGCTTCAAACTGTGCAGGTCTTGGTTGTGGATTTATATCAAGTGAGTAATGTTTCAAGTACATTTTATTCTCCAATTAAAAAGTACTATTCTGAGGAAATTGTAGTTGTTTTTTAATTCTTAGTAGCCTTGTGTCACTCATCGAGCCGTAAGCAAGTATGTATATCAACATTTACAAACATCTCATGGGCTGGACTTTTAACTGCATCTAACCTTCGACTTAGATTTAGACTTACCCAGATTCGCATCAATTACAAATGTAAACAATCTTCACAATACACCACACAATCAAACACAATCTAACCACAAAACTATTTATCTTCAAACACAATAATACATTAAACCAAATACAATAAACCTGTGTCTTTGTACTAAGAAGCAGGATGGAAAGCAAACTCACCACAAGAAAAATAGTACTTCAAGGCAGTATGCAATAATGCACTGAGCTATGCTTTGACCAGTTACAACCTACCCTGGATACAGAATAGTTTACCTCTTGCTGTGCTCATAAAAACTACTACTATACCTCACTAACTTAGTTCTCATTCACATCTATACTATTAGGGAAATCATAAAATCAACTTAAACTTGAACCTGGTGTCACACCTTTTTTAAACTTCCACATACACTATTACCTACCATGCGAGTTCTCTAAAAAAAAAACACTTTAAATAAAATACTTAGTCTGAAGGCAAATAAGTAACAATATTTTAGCACTCACCATCGTACTAACAACCAAAAACATACTGTGAATGGACTAAAATTCCCAAAACAGAATTTCATTCCACTACACTGATGCAAAGATCAAAGGCAACCCCTTGCAAATCAAATCGTGCTAGACAGACCACAAAATCGCATTGACCAATCCACTCTTCTGGATAGGATTGCCAGATCACCAGACCACTCTACGAGAGACAGTCCACCTGTCCATGCATCACCAGTCCACTGGATTCTCCAGCATGAGTGTCTATTTAATTAGTAATTAGCCTCTCATTAATCAGACCACCAAATACCCCACCAAAAACTGTTAATGCTCCAACTCAATTAACATTTACCAGGGTAAATTCTCAGGAAAGGGAGAATCCTATACTCAAATATTCAGCCTAGACCAGTTCTCGGTTTTGTAGATTTATTCAAGTATAAAGTTATCATTACAAAAATCAAACCACAATACTTAGCATCAGAAGCCAATTCATTAATAATGCAAAATGCCATGTGCCTTATGAAATACTTTAACCACAGCACACTTAGCAATTAATCAAATTAATAGTAATAAGCTGTGAACACAAAAGGACAATGCACATCTATCCTTTCTAAAATATTAAGCAGAATAATCAGAACTGAATGACATAACATAAACAAAGCATTGATAATGTTTTAGACAATGAAAGCACACCGATTCACAGCATGACATTACTTAAAGAGGTGGTACTAAAAAGTAACTTGCATGCAAACCAATCTTACTATTAGTTTTCAAACCAACCCAAACAACACCTACTTTCAAGTGATTCTCACTGGTTGTTAACCACACGATTAGCTACGCGAGGGAAATTACACAAGAGAAAAGAAACTCAAACAATGAACTGTTCTACACAGCGGGACTTAGTAGAATAACCGTGCAAATGTTAGAACAAACATCTCTGTGGCCAAGGAAGCTAGAAAAATAATAATACTTTGTACATAAAGAGATAAACAGAGGCGGAAGTTGAATTTTGAGGATAGTCTGAAAAACAATGAAAAGCAATGCTTGTGTACAACATTTAAACAAGCACCTTCAGTAATGTAGCCTGGTATGGTCTAGTTATGATAACTGAACCAAATCTATACTAAACATTATTATTCTAATAAAATGATCACCTTTCACAGTATTCTGTCCGGGATGAGAGATCTGTCCAAAATTGACAGGAGTCCTCTTCTCTGATTCTCAGATCCCGTGGAGGACCATTATTATTTTAACTGTGGAGTGTTTGCAGACAACTCTGACACTGGATTGGCTGTCCTAAGATAAGGCTTTTTCATGATAGGGCAGTTATTGTGGCATGGTTGTGTGCCATAATATCATTAACAAAAATATTCTACAACATCAATATTGTGGCCTTGTTTACAATTAATCGCTCCATTGGTTGTAGATTTCTATTATTATTATTATTACTACTACTGGTATTATTATTGTTATTATATTGTATTATTAAATTAGGCAATATTTTTGTAAACGAAATTTAGGAATACAATAGTCTTGTTAGCTGATATTTAATATTCTGGTACCGTACCTTTCTTTTTTATTGTCCAAAAATAACCCACCACTTTGGGTTTTTACTTTTGGACAACCATAAAAATGTCAGTTAATCAAAGTAATGCGAAAAGATTGCGCCGTCTAGAATTAGAACAGCGTCTCCACTAAGCACACCAAGATCTGTCCAAAAAAAAAAGAAATTGTGCACGTTGTGTGAAGTATTTATTTAACTCTTCATATTGGAATCACCAATTTTTCATGTTCAATCACACCTTTTTGGGCGTAAATCACAATGAGTCATGAATTAACTCAATCACAATGCATTTCGGGACCATGTCCTTCGTCAGGGAAATTTTCCATTCCTATACGATCCAGCTAAATCTATGTGACTCCACAGTGGCATGCAGATGCGTTCTAATTCTAGATGGCGCAATCTTTTCGTATTGTTCTGTTTATGCCCTGTATCAGAGGGATATACCCACTGGCACCCTACACCGTATCATTTGAATACTGCGCAATAATTTTGTGAATCAGAGAGTGCCACAATTCTACAAATTCAAGTTAATCAAAGTACCCATAACATGTTAAATTTGAAAAAAATGCTCTTCCCATGTTCATGAGGCACATTTGGAAAACAATCCTCAACACACAGGGAGAATTCTAAACTGGGAGGGCCAGGTACAGGAAGGCCTTTCGAGGCAGTGGTTCTGCCTTCCCAGCTCCTGTGCAGGCAACTCAGCCAACAATACATGAAATGCATATTATTTTTCATAGTGATAGTTCTGGAGTGACCATGAGTTTACTATGCTAAGTATATGTATCATACTGCATTTAAATTCTAAATCCATTATCACCTCCTAAAGGAAGCCTTAACTGTAGGACTTCCTATAATTGTACAAAGGGTATAACTTTGTTATCCAGTTAGACTAAAATGGTACCTGAAGCCCTAGAACACCAGTGGTTAATGGTAGTACCCATCAAGGACCCTTCCCCTAAACTACAGACTCCCCCAGGACCATCTTTTCAGACTTGCACCCACATCTCCTACCTTGCTGAAGTTGGCCACCAGCTCCAGGCCTGCCACCTGCCTCAAGGTCTCTGCACAGGACACACAGTTGGAGTTGACAAGCAAAAGGTTGAGTTTCTGTCTGTGGTCGCTGAGCGCAGTCTCCAGTTCTGCCTGTCTCTGCTGCACGTTCTGAGTAGTGTTCTGTAGGTCCTGCAAATATTGCACCGAATCCTGCAGGTCTAAAGCAAAAAAGGCAAACCCATCTGAAACACTGTCCACATCATCCCTATGCTCCCTCTCTATGTCTTGGCCCTGCCTGACTCTGCCAAATATGAGACAAAAGACCAGTGAGCAATCACTTGAATGGGACTTCGGACTTTAATCAGCTTTAGTACAACAGTCCAACGGGCTGTGGAGCAAGATGACGCAACATTGACCGCTACTGAATGTAACAGGAGTCTACTGTGGCCTTTCATCAAATATGTGAAATACCTACTGCGGTTCTGTATCAGCAGGGGTGCAGCCTTCAGTAAAGGCGAAGGACTGAGGCAACAGACCACTAAGGAGGTGATGGATTATGGAAAAAGCATGAAGTTTATGGACTCAGGACATAGACTGCATTGGAGGGCACAGGTTCAGGGAATAGATGCCACGGTTGGTGAGACAGTTGCATTTTGTCTATCTATAGGCCCTCAGTTCAGGAAACTTGTAAGGTGATAGTGTGCTTTCTAAGTGTTTTAAATCAATAAAATATAAATAAATAAATGCAGAGGAGGTTATGAACTCAGGAAATAGACTCCACTGGATGGAGTCATGAAATTGACTCCACCAGATGTGATGGACTCTGAAAGCAGCGTTCAGGAAAGAAAGCACGGTGAGGGTATGGACTTAGGAAATAAGAGTGCTTTGGAGGTGATGGAGGTGTAGAGTCTGGACTCAAGAGACAGATGCCGGGGATGTAATGGGCTGAGGAAGTAGACTTCATTGGAGATATTGGACTTAGAAAATAGAACCCAGTAGAGACAATTACTCAACAAAAAGACAATAGTGAATGGTATATACAGATTATGGAAACAGAAAATAGGCTGCAGTGGTCATTACATATTCAGGAACTACATTATACAGGAATTATCCTGCAGTGGAGGTGATGCATTCAGGAAAAAGAGTACAGTGAAGGTTAGGGACTCAGGAAATAAAGTGCATTTGGGGTGAAGGACTCAAGAAACTGACTCCAGTGAAGGTTCTGGACTCAAGAATTTTATTTGAGAGGATTTTCTCAAATAGACTCCACTGGAAGTTATGAACTCAGTAAATGCACTTTTCCAGAGTTCATGGATTCAGGAAAAGGGCCACAAGGGAAGCGGTAGATTGTGAACTAAGAAGCTCTTGTAGATAGTATGGACATTTTTTGTTATTTTGCCTTTGAACCTTAATCTTTCTCTGGAGATATACATTACCCCAAGCCATTCCTAACCTGTCTAGGCAGGGAAGGCCCTATGCCTGCCACCTTGTGCTGAGCATTGCCACCTTTTCTCTGCCATTTCATAATATGATGCCCTTGGTTATTCTTCATTGCACTACTCTCTGCTCCTCTGTTTTATGATATGCTGAGGTGAGTCATCCTGTAAAGTGCCGTGTTACCTTGTGCTGTCTTCAGTGCACTCAGCAGTAGTGGTAAGACTGTGACGTTCACCTTTGAACTGAGTGAGTTGCCGATAATTTGTCCAGCAGCTGCAGATAAAGAAAGCGAAAACATGTCTAATAAATCAGACTCATTCTGATATGCATAATTCACACCCAAGTTGGGTGGCGCACAATTAAACTTGTGGAACCGAACAGTAAATAGGATGGCAGAGGCACTGAACCTCAAGACATTTTTTTAATACATAAATAGTCAGCAAAAGGGTGGATCATTATATTTGTACAGTGGATAACTTAGGAAATTGGCAGAAACTATTACTAGAGTTAAGAATGCCTGAAAAACATAGGGGTGCCTTACAGTGGCGGACTGATCATTTTCCTGGCAGTCTGATTTCAGAGCAGGATAGGGTGTCAATGCCCAATCATGACCCTCCCATGGCCACATTCTACTCAGAGCCTCCGGTGTGGTGGGGCTGGTTTCACAGTTTTGCCAGGGCTGATTATGAGTTTCACCCTGGTGTCCTGCATAATGATGGGGAAGTAATGGAAAGTGGGAAGCTATATAGGTTCTGCGGTGGGGATCTTGGTAGATAAATGGTCTCAACGGGTGCGTATGGTCATCCTCATTTGACATACCATGTGTACAGGATTTGAGGACCCAGTTTCTACATCTATCATGTGGACGTGGGTGGCGGTTTGCGATCTTCCCTACAGCAAAGCCGCATCACAAGCCCCGCCTTTAGTAACTTCCATTTGATAGTCGTGGTGCCAATGGAATGGCTTTGCAAGGGCTGTCCAACTGAGTGTGGCATCTTTGATCCCATTTAGACTAGAAGTCTTCCGCCAAGAGTGTCACTGAAACTTTGGAGGTCCTGAAATAAAATACTTTGAATGTTCCCCTTAAACAAAGAAGGCCTATCCTTAGAACACAAATAAGTGATAACATTTCTGCTAAGACATGGTAGACCTTCTGCCATCTTTTATATATCTCAATCAGTTCCTGCAACTCAAGTGGGAGACATGCTTGGGAGAAAATGAGATACAGAGGTGACATCTCTAAATTAAACAGTCCGCCCATCTTCCACTACACAGTCGTTTAGCACTGGGCCACCAAACAATATATGATCTAATAACCCTTTGGATCCAGCCATTCTACTCACTTTTTAAGTCTTCAATGACCTTCTGCTTGGGAATAGAGAACTCGGACACGATGATGTTCACAGCCTGAAATACAAAAAACCATAACGAGGATGTGTTCAAAACTGGCAGAAGATATTTTCATTGGAGAGGTAATCGACTGTGCTGTCACTAACTTTCAGGCATAGCTGTAGAGCACACATTCACCACAAGAGATCTCTTGGCACATTGTTGTCCAACCTAATGGTCCTCGTTAATCGATCAATGAAGGGTGAACGGTTGATTGGACCCACTGTGTTCGAACCTCTGACCACATGGTCAAACACAGATCCCTGAAATTGATACATATGTCCACTCAACCACCACACCCAACACACAAATAATTCAGTGTAATGATCTGGCTTAAAGACTGACCACATAGAAGGATGGCTACCCTGCCTGGTCCACTGACTGGGCCAGACAAGGACATGCAGGAGATCTGAAGAGGATTAGTGGACGTGAGGCACCACCCCAGAAATGGATTTGCATTTGGGGGTTGTTGTGAGTGAGTGTATCCTTCCTCAGTGACTGACCTGTTGCTGGCTCTGAGGAGACGACACTCTTTTATTTGTGGTGACGTCAGCCTCATGATGCTGAGACACCTGTACAATTTAAAGGGCAGTCATGTGACTTTCACGTTTTTTTTTTCAATTTGCTTGTTTTATCTTTATAGCACTGTTGGGACGGATAAGTCCTTTGCATGGTAAGAGAAGTGTACCCTTGCCTGGAGTGCTGAACTGTGCTGTTGCCCGGATCCTTAATGCTGATTTTTGTCATAGGCAAACACAGATCATGCGTGTGCACCATGACATAAGCCTGTCTCATGGATTGTGGTCTTGTTGGATCAAGAGAAGCACTCAAAGTGCTTCCCTCATAGTGGTGGAAGGCTACCGCCTACACCGGGATATAAACAGCACAAGTTCGGTGGTGGCAGCATACTTCAGTAGTAGTGAAAAGGACCTTTTTACCTTGGGTCACTGGAGTGAGGCCTACTAGCTCAATTACCTTTTTAAAAGTTCTGCTGCTGTGTTCTTAACTCACCCTTGGCCTACATCAGGTAGATGTGGAGTGCTGCATAACGCAGGAGTGGTGACTCTGCGTTGGTTGTATGTGTGCCTGGTATGGGTACAGTACAAGGATGGTGCAGTACTGTGTAGTGAATGTGTGGGTAGTACATTTGCAGAATTTCATTAAATGAGATATGTAGTGCTGTGCAGTGCAGTACGTGCACAGGGAACGCGTGGGCTGGGTGTATGTGTGCTTGTGTGAAGTACAATATGTGAAGGGTGAAGAGTTGTGCAGCGCACATAGTTAGTGTGTGTGCTGGCAGTGCATGTGTTTTGAAATAACCACATCCTGTCTGAATAGAGAAAAGCCATAGTACTGAACAGTGTGCTCATATTGAGTGTGTACATTGAATGCATGTGTGCAGGTAAATGTATAATAAATAGAGGTATTAGTGCTGCACAGTAAGTGTGCTGAGAGTGTACTCTGAGTAAATGTGCCTTCAATAGTACAGAGTATGGAGAACCCCGGGCTTCATTTCGGGAAGCTCGGGCTTGCCCGGTGAAGACATGAGGAGAGAAAACTCACCAGACAGATTTTTATATTGCTGCATTCCTGTGATCTAGGTGGGGGAACACTGGAGTGAAAAGGAGGAGACTCCCTTTACATTTGAAAAGGCCGCTCTTTGATTCTGTGATACATCACAAGAATGGGGCCTGGAAACATCTTAGGAAGAGAGATGGGGCCGAAAAGAGAATCGTTAAGAGTTGGGCTGGGGTCTGGGAAGAACATTTTGATGCACATATCACTGGGGCTGACATTTAGATGTGAACTCTGGTCACTCCCATGACTTATATTGTGGACAATCAGCTTCGGAGTCATGCCTGCTGCGGCAGAGCTCTTTCATGAATGAAGATGAATAGAAGTCCCCACTTCAAAAAAAGCAGAATCCCAACCTTAAACGACCCAGTCTCAAATCACATTTGGGGTCTGGAAAAGGACTATAAGAAGGAAAAGTTGAGTTCCCAGAAATGTGTCATCTGCCAATCTGCCAGACAGGCTGTGTGAGAAGGCGAAGATCTGCATTACTTCTGCCTTTAAACAGGATTGTGACCAAAGGCCTGCTAGTCTCCCTGCTGGGTGAGGGGACATCACCCAGGGAAACCAAGACTACCTGCCCTGGAGCATGAGCACCTGCCTGCTTGCCAAGACCAGTGTGCCCTATGAGGAAGAGGAGAGTGCTGGCGGAAGTGAGGGTGTGGGGAGTACTACAGCAAGGACTCCCTGAGCGAGCTGTGAGGATTCAGCTGCACAACAATCAGGCCATAGCATTTGTGTAAGACTATTTTTGGCGACCCCCATATGCCAGGAGAGGGCCCCTGGAAATGGTGCCAAGTATCAAGAGCTGAATGGAGGGCAGCGAGGCCACATGGCCTCCTTGTGGTGACCCGGAATGCCACAGGGGGAGCTGGTAAGTTAATTGGGCCAGAGCATGAGACTTTTGGCCTCTGTGTGTATGGTGATTGCACCGAATAGTCTGCATCCGATAGTGAGCAACGCGGCAATCCTTTATGCCAGAATGGGCTGTCGGTATTGCTGTTGCCAACTATTTGGGTCATGGTCTGCACAAAAGGATTACTGCTGTGACCAGTGGGTCTAGCCTGCCAACAGCACCTGGCTGTTTTTCCGACAATCCGACGATGCCTCTGAGGATGTTGCATCATTGCTGCTGCCCCAGTCGCCAGCCGGAGAACTCCTTCCCCCCCTTTGCTAGGGAAAGCACAACTTATCTTTTGTGTCCTCCAAGCAGGGGTAGCTCTGGCCACTGGAAACTGACTGGCACCGCCGCTCGACAGGGAGATGCCTCCGGGTGCTGCCACGTCCATCGCAAGCAGCCAGATTTCACCGTACACAATCCAGACTTGGGAGCTCCCAAGGAGAGGGCACTCACTGCACCACTGAACACTGCCACACCCCAGAGCAGGTAAGACTGAAACCGAACCTTCTGGGCCCCAGGGGATTCACTGCTGAAGGTGCTGTGGCACCATAGAAACTTTTGACTGAAACCCTGAGGAGTCAAATGGGAACACTTAAGTACAAACTAATTGTTTGCACTCCCTGATGAGGCTGCCAGTGAATGGGGACTAACTTTGAGCATGTTACACTAAGCAGGGTGGAGCAGGGCTTCGCCTAACAGTTGACTACTAGAGTCTTGACCTCAAGGGCGATTGTGTTATTGCACTAAATGCCACATTTCTTTGCATGTGCAGAACTAGAAATAAAATACTACAATTTCTTATAAAAGCAAGTATTTGGCTGAACATTGAATTATTGCTGGCACTGTTTGCTCTTTGAGTCGTATTCCTGGAGCAGTATCTACATCCCTCCCCCGAGAGAGCCTTGACTGCTCGACCAAAGCTGTAATTGAGAGTGAAGTGCAGAAGGGCTTCTTGGCCCCGTTGAGCTGGATCCATAGTAGGTCGGGCCCGGGAAATCAGGAGTAAAAGGCCTCAACCACCAAGGTTGGGCTCAGTAGCCCTTGCTTGCCATGTGGCCTCTGAAAGTGGTTCTGACAATTGGCAGCAAGCGGTGGGGTGCCTAACGTTTAGGAGCCATAGATATAGAGGTGGGATTATTCATTTCCAATTTCCATTCATAGTGCAATAAGTCCAGGCGACACGCAGGGGACACTGGAGAAAACAGGTTTGGGAATTGACCTCAGCACCATGTCCATAGATCAGATGAAGGATTTATATAGGGACAGAGGGAGGAGTATTCCCAGGAGTAGGGACAGAGAGGTATTTGCTAATTTCATATGGGACATGTTTGTGATACTGGGTGAAAAGGAGGAGGTTGTAGCAGACCATGGGGAGTAAAACCAGGGTAGGAATCCAGGAAGAGGGTGAAGTGGTCTAAGGCTCTAGGATTTCCTTAGCACAGGTATATTTTAGACAAATGCAGAGTGTGTCCTCTAATTTCCAGACATTCAACACCCTTAGGGGCAGATTTATGAGGCCCTTGTGACTCATTTACGTCGCCGTTGCGTCACTTTTGTGACGCAGCGGCGGCGCAAATCCTGCGCCATGCTGCGGGGTATTTACAACGTGACGCATCTGGGAGATGCGTCACGTTGTAAAGCCCTGCGCCAGCAGTAGGCGTACCTGTGCAGGGGGGGGGCGTTCCGTCGCAGGAACGCCTCCTAAAAGTGGCTGAGTGAAATCTACAAGATTTCACTCAGTCACTTTTGAGCCCATGCTGCGTAAGGATTGACGCAGCATTGTGAAGATAGGTCCCCCCAAAGCATTGCTGGAGCTGCGTCGCGCTTGCGACGCAACTCCAGCAATGCGCCACTTTTACGTCACAGATGCGTCACGCATCTGTGCCGTTTTTGCCCCTTGGTGCGCCGCATTGTAAATGCGGCGCATCCATGGTGACGGAGCTGTGGCGCACAATAACTGGCGCATCCCTGCTGATATGCAGGGATGCGCCAGTTATTATAAATCTGCCCCAAAGTTTCTACAGTATCTCAGGTTTGTACACCACCTTAAATTTCTAGGGTACCAGTGTCCCAAATTCCAGTAGTAAACCACTTGGATAGATTGAGTATAGCAGAGACCCTAAGTTTACATCTGGCACTTCAGAAAGCTAAGGCTGAGGAGGATGAGAAGGCCAGAGAGTTTGAGAGGTAGAAGCTAAGACTAGCTCACTAGAATCATGAGAAGAGGAGGAGGGATAAACAGGAGGCATCGACCCGGGAAGATAAATTTCGAGAGAGAGAGAGGAGAAAGAGAGAGAAAGGAAGAAAAAACAGAGAGAGTGAGAGTAGAAACAGAAGGAAAAGTAAAGGATAGCCCTTTAGAGAGAGAAACGTAGGATGGCAGCAATGCCAACTCCATCAGGGGCAAGTGACTACTTCCAGTTCAGGCCAGGTGATGGGCAATGTTCCAAATGATCTTGTGCATGTGTATGTGGGAGGTAGCTTAAAAGTGCAGGCCTTAGATGAGGTTTCTAAGGCAGTTGCCTTAATGGGGCACATGCCATTCGAAGGGACAACCGTTAATTGGAGGATGCCTGTAGCAGGCAAGATGGCCAATGAGCGAATTAAGGAAGCTCTCATTAGGAGGTTTGGGCTCCATCAGCTCAATACCTGCAGAGATTCCATGACTGCAAGATAGCAGATGGTGTTCTATTTGAGACTTGGATTTATGGTGTATTGCGTGATTAGAATGAGTGGGTAAAAGGGATGGAGGCCGTGGATTTTCAGTTCCATAACCAGTTGATGGTGACAGAGTGACTCAAGGAGGAGTGCTCCTAGGCAATACCTGTCTGATCTGACAGAGAGGGATACAACAAAACTTGAAGTGTTTGCTGATAACTGGTTAGATAACAGGGGTCACAAAGGGCTGGAACCGTATGATTTTTAGACAAAGTGGTGGAAGAACTCTCCACAGACTGGTTACACACCGTTGGGTAAGGGCCAGGGACGTCCCAGTAAACAATGGGAATGGTATATTCTGGAAGGAGCATACTGAGAAGGGGAGTTGAGGAAGCCCTTCCAAGTCTAATGAAGTGACTTATTTTGTGCCACAAGATGGGACATTACAAGAGAGACTGTCAAGAGATGGAACATGACACACCAACACTGTGATAACAAGCATGTTACACGTGGGTGAAGGTACCCGAAAGGGACCGTTTGCACTCAACGTAGTAGCTATGGACATTTGGGAGAGGGACCCAGATTCTCTGAAGCACATCCATCTTAATACAGAGGGATCTTTGCAGGAGGGTAATATACATGGCAGGAAAGTGCCTGTCCTGATGGATGCTGGAGCCTTCTGCATTACGGTGTAGAGGAAGTACCTTAAGCCTGAAGGGATGCTCCCTGGAGCCAAGGATACAGTATTGGTAGCCAGTTGAGAAGGCATGGAGTATCTGCCTGCCAGGGTTGAGACTTAGCACAATAGCAAGCTGACCATGATTGATGTTGGGGTAAGGGAAAAGCAAGGAGCTGGATGTCTCTTGGGTGATGGTTAATTGCACTTGGATTGGTGCCAGGACCAGAAGCCTTTATGGCTTGGACAAAGTCAGCTGTTTTGACCAGGGCACAGGCTGCACAGCAGTCTCAGAGTGAGGCTGGGACCATCTCTGATTTGCAGGGACCAAGACAAGGACATTTGCAGGAACACCGTGGAAATGGAGGTCATAACTTCCATTCCAGAAGGAGAGGGGGATGAGGCTTCAGAAGCAGACCATTTGCTGAAGTCTAGGTTGCTTACTGAGCTGCATGATTTGTTAGCTGCTGAAGGGCCTACCCAGGACGGTTTCTGCAAGGTATAGGGGAAGTGCTCTACATTTGTGGGACTTTGAAAGGAAGCCCAGTATCAAGTCAGCAAAGGAGTGGTCAGGAAACACTATGTTGGCATGTGAGGATAGTCCACTATATAGTGAAACAGTAAATCTTGAGCCAGGTACTAGCAAAATGCTACTGGTTCCATTAGTACACAGGAATTTCCTGCTGTCACTGGCCCATGAAGTGCCCTTAGAAAGATACTTAGGAAATAGGAAAACCCAGGATAGCTTGGACCCTCTACTCTACTGACCAGGGATGTGCAGAGACACAGAGATGTTCTGTAGAGCCTGTCCGGATTGCCAGATGAGTAGGAAGACAGGAGGGAAGACAAATGCACCGTTAGTGCATCTACCAGCTGTACGTGTTCTGTTTGAGTGGGTGGGAATAGACATTGTTGGTCCATTTGATCCCCCCCTCACAGTCAGGCAACAAGTAATCTTGATTGTGGTGGATCATGCCACCAGGTATTCTGAAGCTGTACCTCTGAGGAGTATGACTGCAAAAGAGGTAGTGATTACTGGTGTGACCAATGAGTCTAGCTAGCCAACTTCATCAGACTGTTTCCCCGCGGATCGCAGGACGCCACCGAGGATGTCACATCTTCACCAGAACTCTGGTCAGGAGCCAAAGAACTTCCACTCCTTGAAAGGGGAAGCAGAACTTACCTTTCCTGTCCGCAGAGCAGGAAAAGCTCTGATCGCTGGAAACTGACTGGCAGAGCTGCTCGACTGGAAGAGCCTGCTCAGGTGGGTGCTACCGCATCCATCTCAAGTGGCCCGATGTACAGGATCTGGACTTGGGAGTGCCTGAGGGGTGGGCACTTTCTGAACACTGCCACGCCGCTGGAGTGGGTAAGACAAAACTGGGCATTGGGGCTCCGAGGGATTCACCGCTGAAGGTACTCCGGAACCAGACACTTTTGACTGAAACCCTGAAGAGTCAAAAGGGAATTCTTGAGTACGGCCTAATAGTTTGCATTCCCTGATGTGGACACCAGTGAATGGGGAATAACCCTGAGCACATTACACAAAGTATGGTGGGACAGGAATATGCCTGACTGTGTTAGTGCATTCAAATGTTGCATTTCTTTGCATGTGGAATCAGAAATAAAATACTACCTTTTCTTATAAAAGCAAGTATTTGGCTGGACATCCATTTATTTTTCGTACTATTTGCACTTTGAGTTACAT
Source organism: Triturus cristatus (assembly GCF_964204655.1). Classification (NCBI taxonomy): domain Eukaryota; kingdom Metazoa; phylum Chordata; class Amphibia; order Caudata; family Salamandridae; genus Triturus; species Triturus cristatus. Next base: position 367,564,471 of record NC_140594.1, on the reverse strand, counting down.
GAGTCTTGTTCACTAATTTGTATCTACATCCCCCCAGGGAGCCTTGACTGCTCAACCAAAGCTACCACTGAGAGTGAAGTGCAGAAGGGGCACTTTGCCCAGTTGAGCGGGATCCATAGTAGGTCAGGCCCTGGGACATCAGGAGTAAAAGGCCTCAACCAGTACGGTTGGGCCCAGTAGCCCCTGTGTGTCCTGTGGCCCTCTGAAAGGGGTTCTGACAAGCACTTAACGTTTTTGACCAGTATCATGTACAGAGCAGGAATATTTAAGGGTACTTTGGATGCCCTATATAACTCTGAATAAAGAATCTTTTTTTCCTTACCAGTTCCATGGCTGTCAGTGCACAGTTAGTTAAGCGACATCTTAATATCTTGACAAAAAAAACAAGAAAAAGCGAGGTTATCAGTGTGACTCGATACACTCCAGGCCCCCCACTTATTAAGCGAGTTTCCATAGAAACGAGTTACCACGTACGCGTGAGTAGCCCGCTTCTCGTGAAGGGAAGGCAGTCTTTGGGGGAGACAAACAAAATAGGGGATCAGGGGGGCAGAGTTGAGGGGTTCTGAGATGTTATCATTTTCAGAGTCGCACCCTTGGAAACTTGATCCCAGTGGAAGGAAATTGGTTGAGATGAATGTGTAGAAGACAGTTCCGATTTACTGTTCAGACAGTTTTAATGAACCTCGAGTTTCTTAAGTCAGTCCACCAAATCTAACTACACCTACACAGCCTCACAACAAATAAAACTGTAATAGTTTACTTGTTCAGGCATCGCTGCTGGGGCTGTTTCCTTTTGTAGGAACTGGTGTTTATGCCCTGTTTTGTTGTTTTGTTCATGCTATTTTGGCATAAGTATGATAGCTGGGTGCTGTCTTCTATTAGGCGTTTTCCTTGCATTGGTCACTGGTCACTTACACACTCAGACCCTTAGTCAAAGCTGTAGGGATGGACGCCACCAACAAACAAAGTAGTGCAGTGCCATCCCTACTCTCTTTAATTGGTCCCCGGCTGCTCCTATGGTTTAATATTCCTTCTCATGGTTTGTGGGACACCCAGGGCCCATGGACACCTCACGCTGCACATTTGTGCTGCTCAGGGACACCTGTGATGGGCCGGAGGAATGGTTAGTTTGCCCTCCTAGTGGTCCTATGGGTGTGTCCCCCCTTAACTGCTATGACTTTTATATTTTGCAAAGACAGGGGGCTAGAGATTAACACGGCAAAAAACAAGTATATGGTATTTAATCCTAGCAGAACATCTCGTCCCAACCCCACCCTAAATGGCACCCAGCTGGAGAGGGTGGCAGTCTTTGACTACCTGGGTGTCACGTAAACGGAAACCTTTGGGTGGGGCCCGCACCAAGAAAAGGGAGGCCTGAGGCTAGCTCAGATGACTGGGGGCCTAGCAAAATTATATAGGAACATAACATCAAGACAACTGGGCCCGTTAACAGAGTTCAAATTAGGAGCGCAATCATGTATGGGGCTGAACTCTGGGGACATCGCCCTGTAGGTGCACTGCTCAGAACTGAGAATAAGTTTATGAGACAACTCTTGGGCCTACGGCCAAGTACTCCTCTCATCCCCTTATGCATGGACCTTGGCCTTAGACCCATAAATGAGGAAATTGAGTTGCGACCCTTGACCTTTTGGTGCCGACTGTGAGCGACACCCAAACTACTAGTTTACCAGTCGGAACTCAAGGCGATTCTGGGGCTTGCAGGGGTGGGAAAAATATCCTGGCTGGCACATATCAAAGACATGTGCTTTGGACTGAGCTGGCCAAACTTATGGACCCACCCGGAGAAAGTGTCTCGGTCTATTTCACGCCTCAAGCTAGTTAAAGCTTACAGACTTTTTAGATTGGGTGAACTCTATAGGAATGCTAAAAATGGTTGTTTAACTTCAGATTTTTTTGATTTTAAAGACCAATATTTATTTGAGACTTTTCTCGATGACGTCTATCCACTTGTGGCAAGGAAACTTTATGTCCAGTTTAGATGGGGCTGTCTGCCAGTCCATGCATTTACAAACAAATGGACCAAAGCCTCCCCATCTCCCTGTCCGGCCTGTGAGAATCAGGAAGAGTCCCTTACACATGTTTTCTTTTTTTTCTCAGGTTATATTGCAGCCAGAAGGTACTGGCTCCTACCAATATGCAGGAACTTGGGGTTCAGACAGACACGGGAGGCTCTTAGAGTCCTGCGCACTGGAACGCACCCCCCCCGATTGTTTTTGCAGTGTCCCGCTTCCTTAACTCCATGTGGTTTAGGCGTCGCAAGTTCTTAAATTCCACTAGTGCAGTCTAAACGTACCTTTTCCGTCTTCCACAGCTTAGAACTTATTAAATATGAACTCATTGTTTTAAATCCTTTTAAAATTTTAATAACTTTTTAACTTGTCATTAAGGTTGTATAATGAACTGTTATCGGTTATATCCTGTGATGCTTAATTTTTTTTTTAATGTATTATATGCTTTTTTTATCTTCTGCTTTTATGGTCTGTAATGATCGAAATAAAGCTTGAAAATTGGAAATTGGCTATGACTAAACCCTGACAGTGAGAGCAGGTTATAGTTTTGGGTCTGGGTCGACGAGCACCCAGAGGAGTTGCCTACCGGCCTCCCTGTGTGAATTAAACTCTGGATGTTGGGCGAGATGTGCCCTCTACTCTGGATAATTTGTAAACATTGTAAAGCTTGAGAACCTGAGGTTCAGTCACTGCTGGAGCAATCCTTTGTGAACAAAAGGGAATTATAGTAGAAGACTGACAGAATATGTTCAGTTTTTTGCCCCCATAAATTCAGAACTACTTGTGTCAAATTGCATTGGGCCCGATAAATTCAGACTTTCCTTCCGGGTCACTTGCAGCTAGGCCTATGCGAAGGGTTTTACCGCAGGTCACTGTGGCCAAGATAAGGTGCTTGTCCTAAGGTGAGAAGGCAGTGGGCACCAGAAGCAAGGGACACCTTGAGTGTCTGGACCCCCTGCAGGTATGAAAAGGTGAGAGTCCATGATTTACCAGTCCATGCACCAGGAGGGTTCTGGTGAAGGGAAAAGTGTCACTAGACAGACATGCAGCCGAGCTGAGAGAGAAACCTCCAGCCACTCTGTGAACAAAGTGTGCTTGTATGTTCAGGGTCTTTGGATAGTGTGGTGTTCTTGTGTGTGCGCTGTTGCCATTGGAGTGTCCGTGTGTGGTGTATATGTGAATGTGGACGTATCTGTTAAGAGTGTGGTTTGTTTGTGTGCACACAGTGGACACTATTCAAAAAGGTAAATTTAGGCACGTACATAGGTTTATGACTAAATTTGCCTGTTTTCCATCATCCAGGAAGGCATAAAGGGATTCTTGGCAGGCATAAATCTACACGTGCGGAGATCTCCACCAAGAGTGAGGTTTCTCCACACCTTTGAACGCCACTCAAGGAGTGGGGAAATGGGAGTTCCAAGGCATGGTTAGCCTTGAAAGTTTGGGAAGTCCTACAAACAAGTAGGATTGTGGGAGGTCACAAAGTCTTCCTGTTTTCCTGTGTGCACACCTTCAAAAGGGTTGGAGTTTTAATATACCCATGACTAGCGTGAATCTCCTTTAAAGGTGGAGAGAGAATGGATCAAGCTCCAGATTTGCTGGGGTGCAGGGAAGGGTTTTCTCAAATGGAAAAAAACTATTTTTGCTGTGGAGAAAGAAAAAGTGTGCTTTTGTGCAGGGCATCCCAATCCCCTTCTGTGTAGATCCTCCTTCTCCTCTATGAAGAAATCTGTAAAGCGGAAATAGACTCCAGATGGCCTTCTCAGGAATTTTCATGGAAATCTGCACTTGGGTCAGCTTTCCATGTGGATTCCTGTGAATATCTGTGAATCCTAGAAAGTAGTACATCTACACATGCACGTAGGTGTAAATCTGTGAGTGTAGAAGTACTGCTGTCTTTGGGAATCAGTCCATGTGTGTTCCTGCCAGTGTGTGCATGTGTTTGTGTGTGTGAGTATAGATGCAATACCTGTGAACATTGCGGTAGGCTGTGATTGCACTGTATGTCTATGCCACTGAAATGTGTGAGAGCTTGTGTTATGATGTCTATAAATATATATTCAGATGACGTGTGTAAATAGTGTAGTGTGTTTGTGTGTGCACTATGTATTTCTGCCAGTGTGCGTGGTTTGTGTGTGTATGTGTTGGGGTGAAAATAGGATGATGTGCTTGTATTATGTGCATGTGACGTGTGTGATGTGTATGTGGTTTGTTCTTTCAAGGATATGTGGTGTATGCCTGTGTAGCGGATGTGTGTGCGGCGATGACGTCCTCATTCACCTTCCTGCAAGACCTCTGGGGACATTGCAGTTCAGTTCCATGCCCTGGTTTTTAAATCTCCTTGGGGAGGCAGGGCTGTCAGGTTGCATTAGTGATAAGGCTGGCCTGTGCTGATTGTTGAGCCTGACAGTGGATTTAATTTCCACCGCATATTATAGAGTTCGTGGGTGATGGGCATGCAAGGGCATCGGACCGAACAGGAATCAGAGAGAACTTGTCACCAGCCATACACACCACCAAAGTCTGCAGCACCGACTGCACACATAGAGAGAGAGATCTGATGCACCAGGCCTTCAGCTGTCAATCACACACTGCCACAGAATGTAAAATGAAACTCATAACACCCATGGCAACCCATTGCCACCACAGACGCAAAGGGGCAGATTTACTATAGAATCACGCAACATAGCACAGCCGTTGTGTGATAGGAAGAGAGCAGGACGGTTCCACAACTGCAAAGATAGAAGTGCTGCTGCATGTTTGCAAGCGCTGGCGCAAAATTCACCTACCTTACGCCACGTACATACCATGGCACTATAGTGCAAAGGTGTGAGTGATGTCTAGTACAGGTTTTGTACTAGAAAGACATCCTTCCTGTACAAAATTCTATGCTCAGACATAATTTTTAAATTTTCCTCCTTTGTATGTGCGTTGTACAGTGCAGCACACATGCAAAATGTTCTTACTTTGCAGCTGTCTCATGGAGGTGTATTTTTGGCGGTGCACAGCTCTGTCTGTCAGTGTTACTAGAGAGGGTTTTGCATCAAACGTACCATGTGTGGCAAAGTGAGAACACCCATGTACCACCCACTAGACGTCCCTTTGTCGCAAAACAGCACAAAATAATGCATAGATCTCCTTTGCATTACTTTTAGGCAACTTTCCAGCCCAAAAAAATTCTGCACTAGAAAGTGAATGACAAATCAACAGTTTGTGTCACTTTTGGTGAATTTTCAATAATGTAGAGTGTTGATAAACTGGTTCCAAATGAATAGATCAGTACTCGGCTCTCACCTGTGGCACTGATGAAAGCTCCCCAGGCAGTTCCAGGCCACCTGCTCAGCTCTCTTTTGACTCTCTAAATCCCCCTCTCTACTTTACTGAAATGGCTCTCGCCAGTTCCCTCCCTGTTCATTTTCTCTCTACTACTTTTCAAGTCCCTTTACAAACACTCTCCACGTCTGAGTCTATCTGTTTTGTCATCACATCCATTCCTAGGCCCGGGGCCGGCCTTAGCGCTGGTGGCACCCTGCGACAAAGTTGACACCCCCAATGACCACCTCCTTCAGGGATTCCATCACTACCACCCTTTAGCAGTGTCCCTCAAGTCTCCATAAGTACTCTCTCACAGATGCATTAAATTAGTTTAATAGCAACACTGATACCAGTGTGGGGTGTCAGATCTTTTTACATCACACATATCACACAGAGACAATCAATCCAGTGGCATAGCTAGCCCTTTGGCCGCCTGTGGCGGTCACTGCGTTTGCTAATTGAAGAGTGGGGGCGGGGAGTAGGTTGCAGCCCGAGATGGCAGGTAAGCTGGGGGAAAACCATGGCCGCCAAAACTCGTGCCGCCTGGGGTGGACCGCCCCCCCCCCCAACCCCACTGTATCAATTATACTTGTGTAAATCAGTGTTTGGGAAATGTTACATGAGACAGAGAACTACAATAGGAGTCATGTCATCCATACTTGTCGGCAGTATAGTTTAAGAGTGCTTGGTCTGGAATAGCACAAACTCAGAATTTAAAACATAATGCAATGGTTGGGAATTATCTATAATAATAAGAATTGATTTCTGCCCAAACTAACCCATTTTAAAACATTAGGATAATGAAAGACTGGGGATAAAATCATAACGCTCTAACCTATACCATGCAGTTTTAATGCAGCTTATTGATGACATTTAATTGCTCACGGTTCTACATTTGGATTTTAACTTATAAACTGCAAGTAACAACAGGATCTCTCTGACAAAAGCAGTAACCTACTGACTTACCTACATTATATGCGCTTTGTGATGTGCATGGTACACATTTTTTCCAGCAGGCATGTTAACCCTCTATGCCACCTTACAATGAATCAAAACTTCCACTATATTTACTGGAGTTATCGTGATTCGTGACATGTTTATTGTTGCCAGAAAATTGCTGGAAGCAATGAATGCAGTAGCAGGGGCTTTTAAAACCATAAAATATGTTGCACTGCCACAGAGCCGGCCCTGCATACAACTTACTTTGCTTCAATTCACAAACTGAAAGTAAATTACACAAAATTGAGCTGGCGTAGAATATCTCTTGTAATCAAGGCGGCAAGAAGACATACTGATGATGCGAGTAGAGAGCGGAGCTCGGCTGCATGCGCCTAGATCAATGAAATGAAATCCCTGAATGTACGCGCAAAACCTTTTATTTTCTTTTTTGACTCATAAGCAAAGCAAATATTTCACTGCAGCTCATGGGTGGGCATACAAGCGTGCCTCCAGATCTGTTTCACACTGTTAGCTCTCATCTATTTCTACAAAGATTAACATCGTGGAAAAAAAAGAGGGACAGCAGTGTTCAACAGTGCAGGCTTTTGGGCAATGCGACTGGCTCTGATTTCATAGCACAAATGGCACCCCCCTGACCGTGGCACCGGTGCGGTGGCAGCGCTCCCACGGCCCAAAAGCCGGCACTGCCTAGGCCGCCCTGTTGTCCAGTCTTTCCTAATCCACTCTCTACCTCCTGCTCTATCCACTTTCATTCTACCTCCCTCAGGATTCCCATCTCTTCAGTCTCTCTCAACCCATTCTCCAACTCATTCTCTTTGTCCTCTCTTTACATAGATTTCATGTCCCCTCTTAAGACGCTCTTGAACTCCGTCCTGATACTTTTTAGGTCTCGACTGACCCAGTGCATGCGCTGGTCTGGCGAAACTTATTGAGAGGGCTCCAAAAAGTGCTACCAGGCCAGCCTAGAGCTACAGTGCATGTGCGCGGGCGCGTGCGTCGTGCTTGACCGCAATTACTTTCACTTTCGCGGCCGCATGGCCGCTTGGCATAGCCAATAGGTCTCGCTTTTGGGACCTTATAAGTATTTAGTTATGCAACTGTTGCATGGCTAAACACTTATAAGGTCCCAAAGGCGAGACCTATTGGCTATGACAATGCTTGTTCTATTTATCTCCCTCTATGAGATCCTCTCTCCAGCTTCACTTTATCCACTCTCCAGCTCCCTTACTAATCCCCTCAATATTCTCCCACAATTCTTCTTTTTTTACCCTACTTACCCCTCCTATTTACTCACTTTTTAGTCCTCTGTCTAGCTCTGTCCCTTCTGGACACCTTAGCCCTTGAACAGTTTTAAGCCTCTCACTGAAAACTCCCTCCCGTCCAGTCATTACTTCTCCCACGGCCACACTCATTTCTGTATTTCTTCCTAATTTTCTGCTATCCTTGTGTTGTATGTCTTGGCTTTAATATGGTTAAGTGTAAAGGTCATGTTGCATAGCGCTATGTTTCCCAGGTTCATGCATGATGCACTGCGCCAGTCCAGTTTTTTTTTTCCTTTGAATTCTGAGACTAGTAGACCTGTTTTACAAAGGAATAACAAGACTACAAGTCCCAGAATTCAATGCAGCACATGATGCATGGACTAGTTAGTACACCTGTTTTACAACGGAATAAACAAGACTACAAGTCCCAGCATTCAAAGCAGCACACCATGCTTGGATTTGAGAAAGGCTGACGCTCTAAGTGTCCATAGCTGAGTGTGACGTCATTAGAATGTATGCAAGACAGATTTACACAAGAGCCTGCTGGGAACCTTCGTGAAGAGTATTTTGAGTAAACTGAGTTGGGAGCAACATCATTCCTGGTGCCGTTACTGTGCATTAAACCTGATACTGGGTTTTTACAAGAATATGGCCTGAATTTTCCTTCATCGTTTTGTTCTGCACCAACAGACCTTACATTAACGGTAGCAGCTGTTTGTGAAGCTTTGCACCACACGAGTGCCCATGCACAAATAGTATATAACTAACTAGGTCTTCTTCAACCTGTTAACTTATGGGGAAATGGGTGACCTTAATAGAATGTCTGCTTACTTTTTCTCCGAAATGCCTCTCCTCAAATCTATAACAGAAAATAATCTTAACTCCACCCTGCTCGCTTCCCAAGAGGCACTCCGCCATTAATATTGCATACGTGATGTGCGCCCGGGTGCTCCGGCCCATCTTCCTCAGACTGTAATCCTGTCCTTCACATCACTTCCACTTTTCTTCACCATTAATTTATGAACTCTGCAGCGCCTGCTCCCTTCTGTGCCTTGTAAACACCTGTTTTATTAATAGAAAATACTTCTCTGGCCCTGTGCGCGCGCTGCACTTGCCGCTTCACCTTGATGCAGGCGTCCTGCCTCGTGACAGTGAATTTCCACCCGACGTTTACGCAATCCCTGTGACGGATTACGCGCATTGCTTTACGTTGATTACAGTCATTTTGAGCTTTATGTACCATCTGTGACAACGAACATGACCGTTCTGTTTTCATGTTTGGCTATGGTGTGCTGTGGGGGTGGGAGTAGGGAGTTATAAGGACATACTGGAAGCTACACAAATCTATATAGTGAACAGGGTCAGGCTGGAAACCAGAATGAGGCCTCGCAAAAATGTCCAACCTAGCACCACACTGAAGGAGGCCACGATTAGAATAGCGTCAGAGGGGCATGGCTAGGTTATGGCAGTCCACACAGCGCTGAAAGCTGCCCCTTAGCGATATACTCGTGAGGAAATGCCAGAGTGGCAGGACAGCCAGCCGAGCCCTGATAGAAAATACGCATTTATTAAATATTGAGATGATTATATTACAATGAATAAGACTGCTTGCGTAGTTTGTCACGCTGGGAGCCCTACAGTTCCACGTAACAAAGCATAGCACCCCACAACACAACTTGACAAAGGGACATATAACAAAAGCAACCCATGACACCATCTGACGAAAAGGAAAATTAACATGAGCACCCCAAGACACCACCTGACAAAAATAACACATAACATGAGCACCCAACAACACAACCTGACAGAAAGATATATAACATGAGCACCCCACGACACTACCTGACAGAAGGATATATAACATGAGCACCCAACAACACAACCTGACAGAAAGATATATAACATGAGCGCCCCACGACACTACCTGACAGAAGGATATATAACATGAGCACCCCACGACACTACCTGACAGAAGGATATATAACATGAGCACCCCACGACACTACCTGACAGAAGGATATATAACATGAGCACCCAACAACACAACCTGACAGAAAGATATATAACATGAGCACCCCACGACACTACCTGACAGAAGGATATATAACATGAGCACCCCACGACACTACCTGACAGAAGGATATATAACATGAGCACCCCATGACACGACTTGACAAACAGGATATATAACATAAGCACCCCACGACTCTACCTGACAGAAGGATATATAACATGAGCACCCCACGACACTACCTGACAGAAGGATATATAACATAAGCACCCCACGACTCTACCTGACAGAAGGATATATAACATAAGCACCCCATGACACGACTTGACAAACAGGATATATAACATAAGCACCCCACGACTCTACCTGACAGAAGGACATACAACATGAGCACCCCACAAGACTACCTGACAGAAGGACATATAACATATGCACGCCACAATGTGACTTGACGAACAGGACACACAGGACATATAACATGAGCACCCCACAACACCACATGATAAGACGACATATCACATGACCTGTTTTATATCACAAGGTACTTTTGACAGTGCAAACGATGTCTGGACACCGCCATGCAATGAGTATGACTCTCAAACTCTTTCGTTTTTCCTTTATGGATTTAAATTCATATTTTACTTTAGGGCACCATCAAAACAGACAAGTGGAAAAAGCTGTTTTTCAACCCTAGAAGAACCCTTGTGTCACCTGTGTCCTGTGGCTTCACTGTCTGCAACTAGCCATGCCTGACTCTCAATGTACTTATTTTCCTTAAACTAACTGATTGCCAATGAGATAGCACAATTCATCAGCATGCCTATTGCATAAATATGTGTGCAACACCTTGGTCTTGAGTGCTCATCCTTGCATGGACAAACCTTTCTTTCATATTCGCAAGTAGAGGTGGCGAGCCATGAAATGTATAGGCAGAGATGAGCCCGGGTCCGGTTTGGCTCTAAGAGCCGGCACAAGAGCCGAGCCATCAAAAGGTTCGGCAAGTGAATGATTTAGCAAGCTTGCTTTAAGAACACGTTAAATACTTTTTCAGATTAAAACCCGGCTATTTCCTGAAAGCCTGGGTTTAACTTTAGTACTTAATAAGATCAGTAATTCTTAAGCTTTTGAGAAGTGTGCATCCCACTAAATCACTACTGTAAGCCTTGGACCCCCACCTCAGCAATTTCTATGATTTGAAACGCAAAGCAAGTCACAAAAGCACAAAACAAGTGTACCTCAAATAAATATCTAACTATAAACTATTTGATTTAATCCACAAACAAAAAATATGACAATAGTGAAATTTGAATGGTAAGGTTGGTGCTTTTTAAAATGTAGTTTTAGTTCTAAAAGAGAAAGTGATATGCTAGACTCTTGTATGTCTATGTCTTTTGTGCTCTCTTTTCCTTGACATACAACCGAGCAGCTTCTACTGAGCCATCAATGGTCCACATTAGATTCTATTCGCTCTACTTGAGCTGCTCCCACAAATCAAGATAAAGACACCAACTTACATTTTAGCTCCAAACTTCATATTCTTCCACTTTCACCGAGCGCTTTAAAACTTTAATGTTTCAATTTAGATTTTTCAAAAATATGTACTTAAATAATCTGCTAATATCATTTCATGTTATAAACCCCTGCGAGCCCTCTGTGCAGGAATCTGCAGACCACAGGTTAAGAATCACTGCATTAGATGTTATCACTGCTGTTGATATCAGTTAAAAGTAATAGTTTTAAAATATTACCTTTTCCACGCCCCAATGCCCTGAAAACACTGCCATAAGTGAGCCATGAAAAATTTCGGGGGGGGGGGGGGGCTAATTCTTCCACAGATAGTCAGAGTGCAGATTAGGGGTGGGCGGAATTTGCGGAATTAACCTTCGCAAATTATCGCGAAAATGTTTAAAATTATCGCAAACAAGCGGAAATATCGCGAAGATGCGGAAGTTTTTTTCCGGCATGTTCGCGAGATTTTCTGCATGGTTGCGGGTCGCCAACTTACCCATGTGGTTGCTTGCGGGCGCGGCCATCTTGTTTTGAGTCGTTCTCGCGGTGCATGATCGCGAGAAGAAAGACGTGATCGCGCGACGCATGACGTCACTGCGGGCGCGAACTGTCGCGAGACAGCGCAAATGGCTAAAAACAATACAACATCTCATGGAGAACGCGACCGGATCAGGAAAACTTGTCAGCGAACGCAGGGATTCAGGTAAGGCGATCGCGCGCGCGCGAGAATGTATTATTTTACAGCGCGAGCAAGAAACAAATTATAGCCAAGCTGCGGAAACCGGAATTTTTGACATTTTCGCGCTCTCCGCGGAACGCGAAAATGTCAAATTATCGCAATTTCCGCGAACGGAACGAAATTTTCGCCCAGGCCTAGTGCAGATGCAGGGGCTCTAAGAAGGGGTGAAAAAACAATAAAGCCTCGTTAGCAAGTAAATGGTCATTTAAAGACCTGTGATGTACTCGGTTGCGGCTGTGTGTGTGCCCCGGAAGTTGTCTCAGCCCGGGCTGCCATACACGAAGGGAGGGGGGGGCTGAAGCCCTTTCAGCCCAATGGGCGTTGCGCGCCTGTGTGCAGCAGTAAAATGACTTTACAGATTGAGTGCACCCAGGGGTCACGCGTCTAGGTAGTGGCTGAGATGCTTGGCTCGATTGTTTTTAACTCGCTGGTCCAAACTCGACAAGGGTCGAATCAGAGACTTTCATTCAGGCCGAGCCAGACTCGAGCCTTGTTTGGTGTGCCCACCTTTATTTGCTGGAGGAACTTCATTTGGGGGTTGCATCTCTGATTAAAAAACATGCTGTGGAACTGGCAGTCTGTGTCAGCAAGAACCATGGAAAACACATGCTCTTTTTAACTCTTCTTTGTGACATATCTTCCTTGGCGTTTGACATCCACAGAATCCACCCAGGACAGACAGAGGCACTGCCCTGGGACGCACTATCCTCCAGAAGTATGCCTGTATATATGGCTGAAACCGCTGCCCCTTGAGGTTCCTGCAACATTTTTATGAACAAAGAGACAAAGGCAGGTCTTTTTCACGTCACTATAAACAGTGGCTATTGCGCACGGTCACACAATATGCTGTTAAACAATTCACAATTGTAGTTTGATTAACGTTGAATTTGGGGTCAGGATATTGGCTAGGGAGGAGATGTGGTTGGGTCTTGATCAATTTTAACTCTCTGCTTATAGATCCGGTAATTGATTTCTATTTATTCTCAGAAAATCTGCCAATTGATTTGACAAAGATGAATGTGGTCTTTGTTGTGGTATCCCTCCCATTGTTTGAGTTAACAAAGCCTGTGTGGTCTTGGCAGATTGGATTTTTATGCCTCTGTTTTATAGCCTTTGAATACACATTTACTGCCATTTGTCACCAGGGGTCTTGCATTGCTTAGAGTATAGTGAGCCATCATGTGTGAATTGAGTGTCAGCTGAATGTATTGTCCCTGTCAGCGGGATGTGCAATGGGCCCGAAGTTATCCAGTGTCACCAATGAGAACTGACAGGTTAAGATCCAAATGTATTATCACCAGTTTAGGGACATGCAATCAATCATGTGGTGACGTGCAATCTGCCATTTTTACTCCTATTGACTCTGTTTTGCCTACTCGTGTCAATGCATCAGTGAACCACGGCTGGGGCAGTGGAGTGTGGGCGACATTTTCCCGACTCCTCTACCCTAGCTCTGCTTAGGCGAGAGCATAAGCAGTGATTTCCATCCTCGAACTCATGCCTTTCGCTGCCTTTCTTTGCTGCGTGGCCTGGCACTCTGCCCTAGATGAGCTGCTGCAGTGATGACAGGCAGACAAGAGGGACCTGTTCTAAAAGCTTTTACTTTGATTTCTGGCTCATTGCACACACATCCCGAGGGCCCCCAACAACAACTCTGTATAATGAATGCAATGGAAGTGCTTTGGCAAAGGCAAGAAGTTGAGAGCTGAGGAGAGACCAGGAAAGAAAAGGGGGAGCTCTTCTGTACATATTCTGATCATCGAGGCACCTTGGAAAAGCATTTTTCCAGTTTATGAATTTGCAAGGACAGATTCACAACATGAGTCTGATGAGGCTCTGCAATTCCAAAATTATCTGGATTGTTAATCCAACTGTTTGGAATCATACTTGCACCGGCTTTTAGGTGTAAGTGGAAAGCACTGTAGGACATACAGTGACGGACCGATTGAGCAAAAAAGATCTCCCTCTCATCCCTTTACCTCATCCTTCTTCTTTCATTGAGGTGCACCACAGCCCTGACACACACCTCGCCATTTCCCCAATAATTGAATAACTGCATTAAAAAACTGGCGATCCTATGGTCTTGCCCACTCCTCTCTGATGGACCATACTGGCCCCCCCCCAACCTTCACCAGGGTTTGACCTGTCCTGCATGGTATTCATAGCATCTGTTCTCGCCAAGCAATTTCCCATGGTCTTAGCTGCTCATCAGCTGTCTTCTCTCAAGACTCTCTGAGGCTTCATAGCAGTAACTTTCCCTAAAGACCCTAAGAGATTCCGGTGAATAATCGCTTTGATAGACTCCCAACATTGGATGAGTTAGATTTGCAAGTTGCAGCACGCCCCAGACAGTTGCTGTCTGGGATGGCCCCAATGATGAAGCATGTCACCTAGGGGCAACCCTTGGTGAGTGAGGAGACTCAAAAAGAGAATTTTCTCTTCTTAGATTTGGGGTGCTGTTTTGCACATTTAGCAGAAGCCCTTCCCTTTGGTTAGGTTCTCTGATCTGTCATTTATAGATTTGTTAATAACTAGATTGAAGTATAAACAGGCTCTGAGAGAGCGTAAGCAGGATATTAGAAAGGAAGCCTGGAGAGAATTGCAGAAAGCGACCTTGGCCAGAGATAATACAGCCTTTCGGCGGGCAGTAAATGCTCTTTTTTTGATACCACGCGATATTCCCACCATAGAGATCGCTATCAGTGAGGACTAATGGGTTAAACACTATTCAAACATGTTTAAACCGTCATCAGTCATGACACACACAGGCGATACACAGTTGGCACGCATTATTATTCCACCAAGGAATTTTCCAATAGACCTTTATGTTACTTTAGATGAGGTCAACCGAGCAATTGAAGCCAGCAAGGGAAGCAAGGCGCCTGGCCCTGATGGTGTGCCTGTAGACCTTTTTAAAGCCAATCTACCTCTATGTGGTCCACTTTTGACACAAGTCATCGCAGCCTGCTGCACTAAAGATTTTATTACCGCCTGGTCAGAATCACTATTGGTACTGATTTTTAAAAAAGGTGATCGTCAGAACCCTGCATGTTACCGGCCAAATTCACTGCTCGATTCACTGGCCAAAGTGGTGGGCCGCATTGTACTTATACTTGGCGTTTGTAGATTTAATCTCAGCCTTTGACTGTGTAGAGCACAAAAAGCTACGGGCCACCTTAGCTAATTTGGCTGTGGAAGCACCACCACTACATTTTCTGAGGCAGCTTTTTTTTCGGTTTGAAAGCTAGGGTCCGTTATTGGGTGAAGGACGAGTGTACCTCATGTTTCACCGTTGAGAGGGGGGTAAGACAGGGCTGTGTCCTAGCACCTTTCCCATTCACTCTTTATATAAGTGGCTTGGTATAGGTATTGGCGGATCAGTGCCTGGACCTACCACAAATTAACGAGAATCCTATACCTGCCCTCCTCTATGCGGATTATGTCGTGCTGATGGCACGTACACAGCTGGGGCTCCCACGAGTTACACCCAGTATATGGAAAACCTGGGACTCCGAATTAACATAGCAAAGGCGTTTATAGGGAAATGCGGTCGAGGTAGTTCAAAGTGTAGGGATATACATTTAGATAAGCAAAGGATAGAAGCTTCTAGGACATTTCCCTACTTAGGCAATCTTTTTGATGAAAAAGGGGCCTTGGTCCCTGGCGGTTAGAGCCAGATAGCTTTTATTTTTTAAAGCCACGGTGGCCTTAACCAATTTTAAAGAAAGCTGCGCAAAAGACCACCTGTAGAGCTGCTAAACATATATAAGGCAAAATGCGTGACAACAGCTATATATGTTTTGTTTCAAGTTTTTATTTGCATAGTTAATTAAAACTGTTGCAATACAAAAACAGCTTCATTTAAAATCAGAATATACATATAAAACTCCATACTTCATATATCTTGTATTTATAATTCTTTCTAAAATAAACTGTGCTATAATTAAACAAGTGAGTAGATAAAATTTCCTAGCCGCATTATATATAACTTTGCACATGTTGTTTATAGGTTGAGGTAGTTAATTCCAGTCCATGCTTTTTCTTTATTGACTGTAACAACGTTCTGTAACGTGCAAAGAAGTGCTTTCGGCATGAGTAAAGTACATTTGTGCCAAACAGTGCTTTAGTGCCAGGAAAAGAAGGTATATGAAAAAGACCTCTTCAAGCCTCCTCGTGGTCTTGCATTTGTTCCATACTACTAGGATGTTTAGTAATTACGTTGCTGGCATTTTCTTTTCGCATAGCCTCAGAAACTTTACTAAACAGCAATTCAATTGTGGGTCGTTAGATGCAAAACATGCCAGCACTGCTTGCCTCCTGGTGCGTACCCCTCGCTGAATAAATTGACATTTTAACAGTTGTTTCCGTTCTTGTAAAAGTTCTTTACAAGAACATAGTAAATGCAGCAGACCTTCTGTCGCTGAACCGCATAAGCGGCACGTAAAGCCCTCTTTCTCCTTTGGCCAGGGTGGAAGATGCTGTATGCAGGGTAACAGACCAAGTCTATACTTCAAGAAACTGATTTTTCTAGTTTTAGCATAGCCCAGGTTAAAGTAATTTTGAGCGGCTGGCTCCGTATAGGTATTCAGAGTCATCCATGCGTGAGCCCTTTCCGAGAGAGATGCCTTGTCCTCCAACCATGAGAGTTGTTTGACTGTCTTCCAAACCAGTTTTTTTTTTAACGTGGTAGTAGTTGTAGGTGTTTCCCAAAGCTGATTCCGCCCCATATTATGTAAGCTGCTTTTAGGATAATTTGCAGCTGGTAAAGCGGTATGTTGTTGTAGCTCCTTCCATAGCTGTTCATTTAGAGGTCCCTGCCGGGCTTTCTGCACTTTGTCCCAGGTAATGATGTATGCCGCTTGTCTTGTAAGAGATTGTTTCTGTATATCAAACTTGAGTCTGATTTGTGCAGGTGAGGTATATTTGGGCAGCCCGAATATGACCCTGTATGTGGTTGTTACTCTAGTGTCAAGTATTTTAGCATCTCATCCTTTCTGCGCCTCACTGCCATAGGTGATTGTTGGCAGTAGCTTTGCACGAACCACCTGTACCAAGGGCAGAATCGATGGCCCGTTTAGTTTGGTGTTTAATGTTTTTAGAGAAGTTGCCAGGGCAAGGCCTTTATGCCTGATGCTGTTTTTCTGTGCCAAAAATCGGCCACCTTTGTCTAGCTTTACGCCAAGATATTTGTATTCCAAAGCGTCTTCAATTCGGGTCTCACCCTAGAACCAAGCTGCTGGGTTCCTCCTTTTTTTGCTGACCGTCATGGTTCTTGTTTTGTCCAGGTTTATCATTAAACCTTTTGCTTTAGAATAGTCCTGTGTAGCATTTAAAAGGAGTTGTAAGCCTACTTTCGTTTGGCTGATCAGGACTATGTCGTTCGCATATAAGAGACATGGCAGTAATACGTCTCCTAATTTTGCTATATATGGAGCAGGTGTGTGGGGCTACAGTGACCCGCAGCCTTTACAACTGGTGGGAAATGCCTTTTTACGATTTCTCTTGGCCGTTCCAAGTAGCTGTTCTACATACATATGCCATGCAGAGTTAGGGTTACATTATATAGTGGACTTAATAAAAATCCAACCAGTTCTTCTGTCACACAAGATTTGGACCTCGGAGGCAGCCACCCTTAATAGGGAGAACATAAAAGATTGTGAAAAATTACACCGGCCCTTACTATCCCATCGTTGAAATATGTACGGGATTTTATGAATGACCTGGTAAATCCGGAATATTATGATGACCTAGAATCCATAACATCCGTTAGCAGAAAAGATTTTAAAATAGACAGTATGACACTCTAGAAGTCAAGTAGACTATCTGTAGGAATATCAAGGTCTACTGTTCAGACCAATCAATTGGTATTGACAACTTCCGGTATGCAGCCCTGCCTCAAAAACATTCCCACCACTTAAGTTTTCCTGTTACCAACGAGTAGTCGAAATTACTGTGCAAATGCCCATGTGATGTAATGTCCCAACAATCAACTATCCACTTAGTGCTTTTTTGTAAATTTAATGAAGTGCAAGGAAAGATGTGGATTTTACCAATTTTAAAAG
This sequence comes from Triturus cristatus, assembly GCF_964204655.1. NCBI lineage: Eukaryota > Metazoa > Chordata > Amphibia > Caudata > Salamandridae > Triturus > Triturus cristatus. The sequence goes on along the minus strand of NC_140594.1, from coordinate 367,546,583 downwards.
TGTATGGCTTTAAGCAATGCCACCCGGCATTTTTATTTCTCCAATTTCTTGAAAATGATTATGTCATGAGGTCTGTCGCAATCTTTTTAAAGAATGTAATTAGATGTAGGAAAACGATTATATTATGAATTTTCGTAAACATAATCATGAACACATATTATGCGGCACTTTTAACCACATGCGGAAGAAGAGTCTAAGGGCCCGATGTACGTGGCTAAATACCGGTCTGTAACCCCGAAATTCGGTAAATTTCAGGGTTTCCGACCGGTATGTAGCCATTCCTAATGTAGGTGATGATTCGGTAAATACCGAATCTGTATTTACCTAATCGGTATTTACCGGATCTGTATTTACCAAATCGGTATTTAACGAATCTGTATTTACCAAATCGGTAAATGCAATGTAGAAAGCACATAAAAGAGTGCTTATGTGCTTTAAGAATTTGTTAATTACCACCAACTTCAAGTTGGTGGTAATTAACGAATTCCTTTAAAAATCCACTTGTGAATTTTTTTTTAAGTGCCACGTGGCACACATCCATGCCCTTAGGGCATGGATGTGCGCCACATGTGCACACAGGCACATTTCAGGGGTGCAACAGGGTGTCCTTTGGACACCCTGGCACCCTTGAAATACCTCCCAGTATTACCGATTCGGTAATACCGAATCGCCAATACAGAATGGCTTTACATTCATCCCTATGGGCCTCCAAGCCCATAGGAATGAATGGGTAGGTATTCCTTATTACCGAATCGGTATTACCGATTCGGTAATAAGGAATATTAAGGAATCTGTATTTTTTACCGATTCATAAGCTACATAAGAAATACCGATTTCTTAATACCGAATCGGTAAAATTCGGTATTAAGAATTCGGTATTTATGGATTATCTACAGCTGGCCCTAAATTTTTATCAATAGTTGTATATTTATTTATGTTAACACACGAGATTTTCAACTATTTAAATATCTTTGTTTGATTTGCATCTGCTTTCGTGATTTCCTTTGTAGAAATCGAAAAAAGCTTAGCTGAACGGATCTTAAGACATTTGTCCTGGTAAAAGCAACATTGAATACTGGGGAATTGGTATCATTGAAAGCCAGTCCGCCTTACTCTACAGGGTTGTACACAAATTGGTGTGGGACTTTATCTTCAGGTCTTAGTCAGAGTGTGTGGGGAAGTGGGTGCAGTGGGCACTGTCACTACTCTATCAGGCCTACCAATTTCAATTTACACTAATTTGATAAGCAAGTTACTGACTTTGGGAATTTGTATCTCCATGGGCAGTGAAGCTGAATTATCAAGTCTTGGCTGCTCCAGATGCGTGTGCTCGACCCGCTCGAATCAGGTGATAGAGATTTGCTGCCTTCTTGTGGTGCAAATGAAGGCACTCACACAGCAGCACCAGCTGGCCAGCCCTTTCCCTTTCTCAGCTCACATCGCACTTGGTCTATTGGCGCCCGCCTGCCTAGAACTTTTTCTAGCCACAGGAGGACTTGGCAGTTCCCTTGTGGCCATCTTTGAGCCAGGCCTTCTTCCCACAATCCATCGAGGTAGGGACCATTCGAGTAAGGTATCAGACCAACTGCAGCATTTAGAGCGGCTAGCCTGATGATTTTTCTGTCTGGTACCACTAGGTAAAACCTGGTGGTCACAAATAAAAAAAAAGTGTTGCCCTCCACAACCTGGGAAAAAACTTTTTTTGTTTTTCAGTAACAAACTGTCTGAAAAACAAAATAATTTGGTGCGCAGCTGTCTAAAAAATGGTGGCCATGCGTCAAACTTTCACTGCCTTTGCAGGAATTGCCATGTCAGTGGCTCCTGTGAACATAAAGAGATAACCAAAGGACCAGCAATGATCTCAAATATGGCCGTCTTCTGGGCTTAAAGGAAGGGGCTGCAATGACCTCCCCACCCTGACGGACAGAGTAAAGACAGTCAAGAGCAAAATCAGCCCCAAAATATTAATGGACGATACTGGAAGTTGCTAAAAAAATAGGGGAGAGTGATCTTCTGGTCTTTATAAAAAGTAAACAAAATCTAGAGAGAATCCAGGATCATGGTTCAGAACCAATTGTAGGACAGTTGAAACTATGATACATACTAAAAGAACTAGGAGTTGAGATTCAATCCCAGACATTGCTCAATTTGAGCCGATGGTTGCAGGTTGGGCTTATCTGCACTCATTCTTGGGGACTGGCACTTATTTTTCATCACCAGTCTTTGATCCAAATTCAGAAAGAGAAAAACACAAATGGTGGAAAGGAGGAAGAGAAAGATTGGAAAAGAAATCACAGATGAAAATGAACATGTGAGATATGGAGAAAAAAATGTCAGGTAGTGGATTAAAGAGGTAAGAAGTGGAATCAAGATTTGGAACCTTGGTATTCACACCCCCAACATTCAATAGCGTAGGCCGCGGGCCTCTGCACTACTTCTGAAACAAATTAAACACTGAGGTCCCTGGATCTTTTTACTGCATTCCTGCACTAGAGGCTTAATTTTATTAATATTAACATGGAACCCAATGGCTTATTTCACTCTACAAAAAAATCAGTGTTTAACCTGTCCTACATTTGTATGTTTACATTAGTTAGTCTTTGGCAAAGATGTGACAGAAAAAAACATTAGAATATATCCAGAGTGATAACTGGTCCCCACTCTTGTGTCCTGTGACTTGAGGTGAACGGTTGGGTAACTCAGTGGATTTAAGACAAAAGCCTACCACGCGGCTTGAACAGGGGTTCCACTTAAGCCAAACAGTAAGCTCAGTGTGCTATAGGGTAGTACACACAAAATCTCAGTGTAGAGGTAATGACGCTACCAGAGGCCGGTATAGGAAGAGAGCTTGCGCGTTGGCACACTGACAGAGGAGAGTAAACAGTTAAGGGTGCAACTAGCTTCAAGTCTTTGCAAGTGGACTGGGTGCTAGTTAGAGGGATCACCCTCACCAATGCCCCCATGAAGTACCAAACTTCAGTGCTCTGTATCTCAAAATTGGCTAATCCCATTAATACTTTTCTCTGGCATCCAATGGCATTTGGCGCTCATTGCATCCACAGATTTCACTATTATGGTACCAGCTTGAGGATTATTTGTTATGGACCAACTAAAGTTTCAAATGTCTATAGTTCTGGAACCAAAAGTGCTAGAGAAGACAGTTCGGGAATCAGAGAGCACAGGCACAGCCAACAGGACATAAACCCAAGACCTAGGTGAAGATAAAATTCCTTGGTGTCCTTCTCAGGCTAAATAGGAGAAAAGGAACATCCCCAGGTGGCATTGGACATCTCAGGAATGGTGCAGTGTAGTAAAGGAAGGATGTCCAGTCCAGGTAGCATCTTTAAGTATTTATTCCAAGTATGATCTTAAGTAGAAGAGAGCCCCACCAGGAGCAGCCTCCCTGCTGCTCAGCCCATACACCAACTGACATTCTCTCTCATCCAACATTCCACAACCTGCTCTCACACCAACATTCCACTCCACAGACACACAGGCTGAGCAGCAGCTACAACATGCAGTCTCACCAAAGCTGAAGTTCTCAAAAGTGTGTCTGCAGCTACTTGCCAAATGGTCACTTTCTGATGCTTTGTGGTGATCAGATCTAGCTAGCATGGCTGTTGAGGAAAATTCAAACTCAGGGGCGCTCACTTCCCATCACCATCTGCCTTACTTGAGTTACTAAAGCTACAGACTCTCAGTGCATGAATAAGATGTTTGATAGGGCTGTGAATTAATATTGGACATCTGCTTGTCAAGGTCTTAGTGTGCCACAGGTAAAGGCAACCCCTTCCAGTAGCTAGTGGTGTAACACAGGCCCATGCAGCCCCCGCAGTGTGGGGGCCCCCAAGCTCCAGTGGGCCTTCTCAGCACAGTACTCTGGCCGGCAAGCTCTCGATTGAGTCCGGAGAGGGCCCCTCCAAGTACCTTGCAGGAGGGCCCCCTCACTCTTCGTTACGCCAGTGCTGGTAGCCACATTGCCACAGACACTTGTGAGCTCCCAGCAGGAAAGTGCCCTCCAGTAGGGCCCCAGGGAGTAAATAAACAGCAGGCAAAAAAACTCCTAAGAACATGGAGCTCCCAGAAGTTGTTGTCAGAAGTCAATGGCCAAGTTATAACAGACAGACTGCGGAAACTGTGAAGACTAAGCACTGAAACTTTGAGACGCACTGGAAGTCAGAAAGAAGTTCCCTTAACTAGGCCTAACCCAGGAAAAGGAAACAGAACCATAAGAGTCTTCCACAACTATTTGAGAGAGTATGTGAGCTGGACAGGTGGTGGCCATCTTGGATTGGGCAAAACACCCCCTTCCTTTTAAGGTCAGAAAACTGCCATATATGAGATAATTGCTGATCCTTTGGTTATCTCTGTACGTTCACAAGAGCTACTGCCATGGCAGCTCCTGCGAAGGCAGTGAAAGTTTTTTTCAGACACAAATTCCCAAAGTGTGATTTTATTTCTGAAAAACAAAAAATGGATTTCTCCCAGGTTGTCCAGGTTATGGAGGTCATTGCGTTTTTCTGTAAATGACCATCAGGTTTTACCTAGTGATACCAGACAGAAGAAAAAAAACATCAGGCTGTCCACTCTGAAGTCTGATGCCGTTACTCGAATGGCACATACCTACCCAGGCTGCGGGAGTAAGTTTTCTAATTGCAGAGTCAGCAAAGGCAGACAGAACAAAGGTGTGGTGGTCAGAATACTCTGTTTACCAAACATAAGGGTTGGAATGTAAGTACCACCCACTACATCTCTTGAATGTACTCAATGGAGACAAGAATGCCACATGTATTTTGTGATCTTGCCACAGTGGAAGGCTAGAGGTCCAACTCAAAACCAGATCAGAGGGAGAAAATGAAGTGAGGGCAATCAAGCCTGAGAAATGGACTAGTGCAGCTGGTAGAGAAATTTGGGAGCAACAAAATGCACTCTGACAACATAAAAAAAAAGAAAATTAGAAGGATTGAATGAATCGGCCCAAGGACTCCATAATTATACTTTACTTTTAAATCAATAATACATGTCATGTGGTAATGAGGTACATACAACATATACGTTTAGGACGTTTTAAAGAGTAATTCATGACAGACTTGTGGATATTTCAGAGCTCTACGTGTTCTGAGCATAGAGCATTGAGGGGTGGGGTTGAGTTTGACTCTGACCTTTAATGGAAGGCCCGATCCATTGTTCTTTCTGAGATGGAAGGAAGCCAATAAGTTCAGTTTCCAAGCTTTTCCTAAAGGCATATGGTTGGCTTTTACCCTCCCACTTTCATTGAACCTATCTAAATGTTTTTTTTAGTAACCATAATTTTTCAAGCTAGAGAATTGGCCTAGACCGGTATCACTTAAAAATTGTTTTGCCCTTCTGGCATCAAATCATGCCTCCATATCTGGGGAAGATGGAAGGGTGTGGCCTGGATAAATCTGCTTCTCATTCATCCTTAGTATTCTTTTTTTACCTGCCTTTTCCCATATTCGCTCACACTTGTGCCCTGCTCTCTGGACTGTGACACACAGACTCTAAGGGATCATTGGGGCATGCTCAGTCTCCTCAGTTCCTCCTTACAGCAGTGATTTTTACACCTGCTTCCAGATCTTATCCCCAATAAAGAGGCACCTCCCTCTTTGACTGCCCTTCTGGAGTCCTAGATCTTGAAACCGTCCTGGGCCCTTTGAGGGTGAGACTAAGAAAATGTAATGTATTCTTTTTACACTTTCAGGACCAAGTTTACTAACACTTTGCATGAGTGCAAAGTCACCAAACGTGATGCAAAGTGTTGATACGTTATTTACTTATTTTGGGGCATATTCTCAAGGATCTATCGCCGAGTTATCGGCACCTTAGCGCAGCCAACGTTGCGATAAATGTATCGCCCTATTCACAAGCTGGTGCTAATAGCCCATATCACCAGTTTACCTGCGATAGCAGTCGCAAAAAACATCGCCACAGATGACCCCGGCAACTAACGCTAATGAGATGCAGAGTAGGCGTTCCCGTGCAAAAAGCCGCGACAACACCACTCCACAACATTCTCAACGACCAGCCAGTTCGGTGATAAGATCACAAAACATGCAATAAGGCGTGTTAGCAGCAGGATTTTAACACTTGCTCTGACCTGGTGTAAAGTCGGACGACAACTGGCACCAGACAAGGGAGCACAGCCCATAGCCAACCATGAAGAACAACAGATGCCCGAGCAACTGAACATGCAGCCTGGAGCCCCAATAGGTCAACAACACCCACCGCCACCACTGCCAGGAATCCACCACTCACTCCCCCACCCCCCTTTGGACAAAGAGAATGCACATCAACTCCACGAAACCATGAACCAAGCAAATCGTCTGAAGTCGCACAATCACAACACCTAACACAGGTGTGGCCAGAAAAAGGGAAATCATACATTCATATCATATAATCCAAATAAAACGTTTATTACAGATTAAACAAAAAACAACAACAATGAAGAAGAGGCACAGCGGGTCTTCTCTAGGCATTCTGTAAGTCACAGCCTGCAAGACAGAAATTCAGAGAAGAAGGTGTGTAATGTGCCCATCAAAGTACAGAGAGGGAGAACGAAAGAGAGAGAGAGAGGGGGAGAGAGAAAGAGAGGGAGAGAGAAAGAGCGGGAGAGAGAGGGAGAGAGAGGGAGAGAAAAAGAGAGGGAGAGAGAGAGAAAGAGAGGGAGAGAGAGGGAGATAGAAAGAGAGAGAGAGGGAGAGAAAGAGAGAGAGAGAGAGAGGGAGGGAGAAAGAGAGAGAAAGAGAGGGAGAGATAAAGAGAGGGAGAGAGAGTGCCTACACTCAGTCCTCACTGCTCACCTGAAGCCACCGGTGTGTCTCCAACCACGTGCCGGTATACACTGCAGTCCCCCAGGTCCCTTATCGGAAACAGTTCACAGAGACATGAATGGCAGAGGCCATACAGATGCACACGCCATCATCGCTTGCCCGCCCCTGCGCACACAGGCTGTCGCACCCCAGCTCCTCCCTCTGCCCAGCGGTGATTGCCCGCCCCTGCTCAACCAGGCCTCACTGCTCACCTTACGACACCGTCGTGTCTTCAAAAGGGCACACCACGTGCCGGTGGGAGCACCAAGCCTGGGGCCCGCGACCATGGCACCCTCCAAATCATGCAGCCCTGCACCGCGGGCCACCAGGTCACACACTTGCTTCTGGGTCTTAATTTTGCTATGGCAGAGATCACATCAGTGCACAAGGCCTCATCACAGGCTGCACACCCGTTCAGCCCTATAAGTGCCACTAACTCTGTGAGCCGCGAGACAACGCCACATAGCGGGAGGCCCGCACTGCCCGCTGGCTCAGGCCTACACTGTGGTCCAGCAGGGCGCACACTAAACCTCACCAGTCTGGACTGCCAGGATGGCGCATCATTGCAGGCTGCACAACGGCTCCGTAGTTCAGGTGCCCCTATCTCACTGCATCGCAAGACACCGTCCCGTGGCGGTGTGCTTGTGCCTGCCGCAGTGTATCCGGTGCCACCAAGTCTGTGGACCGCTAGCCATGGACCCTTCATGATTGAGTCCCATGGTGCGGACGGCATCATGTCATCCCCCGGCGCTGGTCAATGTGAGGTAGCAGGGCCCTAGGCCCTCATGCATAAATGCGAACCACACGGAGACACCCAGTTAGAAAGTGGAAATGGCATCCAGCACGTGCGCCTGGCCCTTTTTATTGGCAGGGTCACATGTCCTGTGACGCCTGTGCTTGATGGGTGTGGTGTGGGTGTAAACCAGCCATGAGGGAGTGGCTGTGACATGCCGACAACTAGACCTGTGAGCAGCAGGTCCCTACAGAGAAGACCTGGGACATGTAGCGTTGTTGTCCCCCCCTGTGAGCGTAAGCGGAATAGGCTGTCCTGGCGTATGCCAGTCCAGCATAAGGGTGTGAACAATGACCCCGGGGCTCTGGGCATGGTTCCGTCCTGGGCTGGACAAGGAAGTGACTAGTGGATGTGTCCCTGTTGTCGTGTCGGCGCCATCCGCACCACGATCGGCAATGTGTCACCCTGTGACCCAAGTCCCACAACATGAGCAACATGGACGCAAGGGGGAATCACTGACCCAACATTCATCCATACTTCCACACTTGAAGGATCATGGACATGACACATCTGTGTTAACATGAATGTTTATTGAACATTCAGTGGAGTATTGCAGTTGGAGCAGTACAGGGTCATGCAAACCCCACTTCACATTTGTGGCCCATGGAGGGCCAGCCAGAGTCCTTCAGAGAATGACAGGTACATCTGTAGAGGAGGAGTTCAGTCTGCAGTCTGATGGCTGTGTCATTGGTGACCAAACAGAATATGGCAGTCCATGTCGAGGTCCAAGGTGAGTGTCGCAGAGTGCATCGGGGGACAGTGGAAGATGATGATGCAGAGGGAAGAACCAAGCAGGAACAGGCCATAGGGCGGAGATGAATGCTACCGCTTCCTACTGACCACAAGGGCAGATTCATCCGCATCTTCGTCCACTGCTGTTTCATGTGCCTCACATGTGGGTGGTGGTGTTCTGTCTCCAGCACTGTGTGGCAGTGACACCTCAGGGGCCGGAGGTGGAATGTCTGCCGCACTGTGTAGCACCGACACATCAGGGGCTGGAGATGTGGATGGAGTGGTAGCAGCAGCATGCATCAGCGGCAGGCCTTGTGGCAGCAATGCCATGAGGAGGGTCTTTATGGCATTGAGGGACAGAGCTACCTCTCACTGGTGTTCAGCCGGTGGCATCCGCTATTTCCGCTCGTCCGCTCCATGTTCTCCATGAGCCTCCGCATGAGTCCCATCTCCTGGGCGAGATCCCTGGAGTCACTCTGACTAGACAGTCGTTCTTGTCGCAGTGTCAGGACTCCAGCGATGTCAGCCATGGTTCGTTGGAGAGCATGGAGCGGACTGTTGGTGTCCGTTAAGGACTGTGAGTGGTCCCTGATGGGACTTAGAAACCCACGTATGGCATCTAGTTTGTCTGCCATGCGGTCGAACCCCACCTGCACCTGTTCAGCCAGCTTCTCCTGGCACCCCAACACACGGCATTGGTGGACGACCCTGTGTTTGTCATGGGGGTCCTGGGAGGCAGCCGTGGTGGTGGGTGCTGCCTGCTGTGTGTTCTGTGCAGGGGGTGGGTTCTGCTCGTAGCAGCTGGTCTGCCCTGCTCCTGAAAGTAGGCTGCGGAGGCTCTCCACAAGCTGTTGGAGGGCATCGAAGTCGAAAGTGTGGTGGTCCTCTTCGTCATCAGAGAAGAGAGGTTCGGCCTGCTCTGCAGGAGGTGTTGGATTTCCCCATGCAATGTGAAGGGGAGATGCAGTTTAACATTGTGTTCACATGTATGTTGACGCATTGTACATGTTTACATTCAGACTGCATGACAGTGTACATTAAGACTGTTTGGGGGGAGCTGCCTATTTGATGCGGGACAGTGGACATTCCGACTACAGCACGGATGTGTGTTTGTACTTGTACATTGTCAACACACATTTCCCTGCAATGCCAAATGTGATTGGCCAGTTTCTACGCACATGCAGCACCAGTTGTGTCCTCTGTCCTGTTGTGGACATGTTGCGGTTTGTACCACGACGTTGTCAATGTTGATGTGCTCTGCACGTAATGTATGAGTGCCGCATTTTGGGGGAGTCGCCCCTGCAGCTCTGATTTGGCTGCCCCTTGGCCCTTACATGAGGTGTGCTTCTGGCTTCTGTGCTTCTGCTGTGCAGGAATGTTGCATGATTGGGTGCATTGCCCTCTTGGTGAGATTTGTGGGTCTGGGGCATGGTTTGTCCGCAGATGTGCTATGCTTATTTGTGAATGTGTGCCAGTGTGCCCATCTCCCCCCATCCCCCCAGGCCCAGGTCGTTGTTCACCCTCTTGCTGTTGTGTCCGGTCATGTTGAGCTGTGTCCGGTCCCCCAACTCCTGCCACCATCTCCCCAATGATGACTGTGGACACCATTGCCTCCAACTCCTCCAGCTCCTCCTGTGGCGCTGGACTCCCACCTCCAGTCTGCATTGCTGTCTTCCGGTTGTTTGCGAGTTTCTGCTTGGTTTTGTGCTTGACATCATTCCAGTGCCTCTTGACCTCTTCCATTCACCTTGTCCATGATGGTCTGCATATTCCATTTTTAGTTGCCAGTGACACAGTGGAGATGAAGAACAGTAGTTGATGGTGTTCTAGCACCTCCGTTATCAGGATCCTGTTTTACTGCGGACTGAACCGCTTATTCCTACTCTTCTTGTCCTTGCCCTTACCTGACCCCGAGGTCCCAGGCTGGTCCTCTGGGGGTCTGGCTGTCCTCTGCACTTGCTCCGGCTGCCTCCATTGTGCTTCGCTGTTGTTTGGCTTTTGTTTGTGGTGGGTCTTTTTACTTTTATGGTGCATTCTCCCGCATGACGCGTGGGATTTGCAGGCCTGTGGCTGGTTTTTGCAGATTTTTGTATCACGATTGGCGTCATCGCTACTATTTTCACGTTCGTGTTTTGCGTTTTTGCGGCATCGTGTTGATTTTAGCGCGCTCATTTGACGCGTTGTTGTGGGTCTATCGCATGGTACCGCCGTGTTGAGAATACCACGTTAACACAGAGTTATTTTCCCGCTATAGACTGCGATGTGAAGAGTTGCGTTAAGCTAAATTTGCGATGGCTATCACATGTTCTTGAGAATATCCCCCTCTGAGTCTGAAAGTTGCTGAAAAGTAACGCTAACCAGAGCTTTGCTCTGATTTGCTTACCTTGCGTCAAGGGGGCACAAATAGATAATACATAGGAGTTCCAAAGTAACCACTCATATTTTTTGATGCAAAGCCCTGTCTAGTAACATTTGTAGTCAGAGCTTTGTGCCAAAAATAAATTGCCTCCTTGAGACACACATAGAACGCAAAATGTTTTTTTCTCCAAACGTTTCAGTCTTTGCATGTGTGCACCCTGCATAGCACACATAGAGTGTGAAAAGTTTAAAAGATTGAGTATTATATTTTTATACAGGAAGGGCACCCTTCAAATCCAAAACCAAATGGTAGACATCACACACACCTGAATTCGTCTGCAATGGTGTCTGGTTGGCGCAAGAAATCCTAATTGTGCTCCATCTCTTTAGAAGAGATCAGCAGTGCCACATTGTTGAAAATATAGTGCTGTCCTGATTTGACACAAAATAATAGTACATTTACGCCTAAACATGAGGAAATGGTTTGCAGAATTACTGTCACCTAGTCTGCTATATGGAGCTCAATTACTAGTTTTGGAAATGAACCGCATGCATTTAAGTCGTAATATGCAAACACTGTGCCAAGTTGGCTGATGTCCTAAAGGGGCGCACTGGGAAGAATGAAGTGAGCCAGGGGTGCCATGATTCGCTTTTCCCCATGAGCTCTGCAACCTCAAAGGTCTAAATTGTTGCAGCACACTGCTCCAGACTGTCAATGCAGGAGGGTAAAATACTCCACTCTGGTCCATTTTGCATCTGGGAACATGAGGTCACTTCCAGGTGGTTATTGACCAGGGTGGAATTAGTGGGCCACAGACAGCGGTGTTGCAAGGGGGGGCAGTCCACCTCGGGCAGCATGAGTTTTGGGGGTGGTGGCATCACCCCCCGCACTCTTATCTGCGGCCATGCGGAGCCGCTGTCATGGGAATCACCAGCACCCCCTGCCCCTGTTCTCACATGGGGCAGTCGTGTGGCAAACTCAAAGACCGCCACAGGTGGCAGAATGTCTAGCTATGCCACTGGCCAAAGCCAAAGCCCAAGCAATAGCTACTGGGTAGGCCCCTTCCACTTGGACATTAGCATGTGTACTATGCAGCACTTTGAGAACACAAACCATCTAACAAATTTATTGAAAATTGCATTCTAAATTGTAGGAGTCTGATTTACAATAGCAATATTCTCCAAAGTGAACTGGACTACCCTGAAGAAAGACAAAGTCAGCCCACAAATATAGCTAATTCATGCTTTCCCCCATGCTAGTCTAATCTCACTGCATTCAGAGGGAGCAGTGATATCATTTTCCTCCCCTGGTGGGTGATTCATGATCCTGGAGGGTTCACTTATGATCCTGTGATCAAATGGGACATCTGTCACCTCACATCACTGTGGCAAAGGAAATGGTGATTCTGCTGAATCTGGGTCAAAATGTAGGAAACTTAAATCTCATAATGATGATTTGTTTCTTAAATAGCACTTCATAACACACTTCAGGTGTTTTGAGGCACTGTAAATAACATTTGCCAACTAATTTATGGTACAAAACTCAGCAGTCTACGAAGGATGGAAGTCTGAGTCAAGATTGCTGGAATCAGAACTAACGGCCTCCTGAACACAGCCTCTATCTGCGGCGAGTGTTCAGCTCGCGAAACCATCCTTGTGGCTGTCATAATCTTACAGGACAGAGATTCAAGTACATTTTTTAAATGAATCCTCTGGGACCACCCAAATAAAGGAGTGTCAGGAGGTCGTCTTGCTATTAGTTCCCTCATCACTTCAGCTCAATCTAAGCCTTTCTCCAATTGCCTCCCACACATCTTGACGTCAGCCACTCTTCGTGTCAACATTCTGTGATGACATCACAGATTCTGTGTAGCTCTAGCTGACCCTAAAATGTTCTCTGAGACAAGGCACAACCCAGTTGTCGCCCCAAATCTGCTTGTGCTGAGGAGCTGTCAGACATAGATTTGTAAGAGTGCAGGGCAGAATATGTGTACCAGTACCTGTGAGTATTATGACACCAAACATGTATTTACATTTCAGGAGAAAATTGTGTTTTGAATTCAAGCACATACTAAACCTTTGTTTGGGCAAAATAGGTTTATTTTTCCCAAAATAAAGTTTTGTTTTGGCAGAAGAATGCACTTATGCTTACAACCTGAGAAATTGTTGTTTAGGGGGACAAGATAATTGCAGTTTCAAGTATATATGGCTGAAGCTAATATCTGAATAGTAACCACTACTGTTGTCTGAGACCCTTTTCCCTAAGATTGATGTAAATCAGCTAGTTAAACTTGGAAGGTGTCGAGGGCTGGATGCTGATTTGCCCTCTTAATTGCCCGAGGAAAGGGTGACACCTCCCAGTAGCCACAGTGCCATCCTTAAAAAAAATTGGGAATGTGAAATGTGTCATGTGTCTACTTAAGAGGGTTCCAAGTAGGAGAAAATCCCCCATAAACTGGAAGACACCTCATTGGCGACCTTATAGCTGTTGGTTGAATAGGAAGAATGAAATCTAAGCAATCATCAACACATCAAACTCCTCCTGACTTCAGGAAGGAGAAATGAGCCAAGCATGAAATCCAGGCAAAGAAATCCAGATGAAGATCGATTTGCTTAAAGCAAAAATATTGAGCAAAAATAAGGGCAAGGGGGCAAGGAATGTGACAAAAAATAAGGTAACAATTGTGTTGCATACATCTTGTCCTGGTTGTCTTCATAATACAGGATTAAAAAGGAATTGATATTACAAAAAAGACACCAAAGCTATATTTTAGATTGGGATTCTCATATAAGGCTCTGTGGTCAATCTACCATCTTGAGAGGACTAAGATTTCAGGAATTGAAGACAACCTCAAACATAATATGAACTTCAAATTCAGGTTGTCTTTGTGCCATAACTGGCCGTGGTTCAAATGGAATCTGTTGATAAGGATGAGGGGCACACGGCTTCAACTGAGATGAATGAATAACAGAACGAACCTTCATGAATGCGGCGGTTTCAATCGAAAGGCCACAGCATTGATTTGATAAATGATTACGTATGGCCCACTAAATTGTGGTCGAAATTTTACTGTCAATGTATGGACAGAAAGGAAAGAAGAAGATAGCCAAACCTTTTTTGCTGAAACACAAAGATCTAAACATTTTCTTGATTTGCAAGCTTTTTTTCATTCTTATCTTAAAAAGGTGCTAAGCTTTTAGGAAAACGATTTGTCTTTGCTTCTGTAAATGAGTCAAATAATTAATAGTTGCAGGAACCAGTGGATCAATACAAGGCACGGATGGTAAAACACTTGGATGAAATAAATCATGAAACAAGAACTGGCCATGTCTATCAGTCTCACTTGGCTATATAGGAAAGGAATGTCTTGCGAGTATAGTAGAGACTTTTTCTGCAAGTTTTTAAAAAGTTTTAGTAAAAATTGTATGACATAGTATATACATTGGATTTTTTTAGCAAGTTCATTGCGGCACGATGTTTTGGTATTTAGCAAAGGCTTAGCACGAATGCATGAATGCCAAAGAAACTGTGACAAAATTCTTTATATTGGAAAGGGAATCCAGCCCAGATTATGATTATGTCACTGGATCAGTAGGATGGGTGCAATTAAACACAAGCCTCTGTGTTCTTTTTTGTTTGCTGTCCAAAAGATAATGGACTGCAGCCAACACCAGGGCGTATGAGAGGTCATTCAAGGATGCCAAACAAGCATTCCCACTAACGCGGACATCTTTTATTTTGCAGTTTTATATAGCAGGAACTGGGTCAGAAGGCATAACAACCCCATGCAAGTGACATGTTTATATAAATGCATGACACAGGAAACACTACTGCCCCTGACTGAACTGAGATGCTAGGTGTAAAATCATCCCAGAGAAGATCTGGGGGGAACTGGTAGAAAGAACCTGGAAGAGCACCCGAAATGCCAGATTTCAGCTAGTTCATTTCTATATTTTGCACAGGGCGTACCTTACCCCAGAGAAGCTCAATAAATATTTCTAACGCAAACAGCAGCCTGCCCGCGCTGCAATGCAGAAGGTGCAGATTTTAGACACATGCTCTGGGACTGTCCGTTCCTGGGAAACTACTGGGAGGGGATTACGACGGTACTGACTGAACTGACTGACAGAGAGGTAGAGCTGACCCAGAAATACTGCATTTTGCACTGGTTCCCTCACACAACTAAAACAAAATCACAAGTAAGTTCTTAGACACGGGCTTACTATTAGCCAAGAGAGACTTAACCATGCATTGGAAAGCAAAACAGGGCCCCAGCATAACCAGATGGAAAGCAGAACTCCTCAAATGAGCTGAATGCGAAGGAGTGACCAGACTGCAGATAGCCAAAAGAACAGGGAGCGAGAGGACACTGGAGGTGGCAAGAGCTTGGGAAACGTTAGTGGGAGGGGGGAGGGATGGGGAGTTGTTCGGGGGGACAGAGGGAGAGGAGGAGAGGGGACCTTCGGGGCAGCTCACAAGGGTAGATATTGAGCTGCAGAGCACTGTCGAAATAACTGAATAATCTGAAATGCCCTCTGCTCGGGGCACTACTTGTTACTGAACCGATGTGCCAAATTGGCTGAATGTTTGCCTTTCAAATGCTAGAGTTGTGGCATAACAGCTTTATGTACCTTCTGTCAAATTCAATAAAATCTATTTAAAAAATAAAAATAACAGCCCCATGCAAAAGAGCAAGATTAGTTATGCACGACACATCCAAGGTACTTGGTGTGAAAAGTGTTGCATCTGCAATTTGCTTTGAACTGAACTATTTCTACCATTTGAAAGCCATATTTGTATTACTCTATTGTGAATTTTTGTTGTTCTGGTCTTGTTTAGTTTAGATTAAGATTACTTATTCTTCTAAACTGGTATGACCCCATTTGTAGTGTTTTCACTGTATTACTGTAGGTGTTCACAAATGCTTCACACACTGCCTCTGAGATAAGCCAGTCTGCTCATGCAAAGCTACCACGGGGGTGCAGGGGTTATTTTAGAAGTGTATCCCCCTTACCCTGTCTAGGAAGAAGGATTCCTTCTTGGACAAAGGTACCTACCTCTGCCAACTAGAGACCCTCATTTCTATTAATTTCCCCAAACTTTCTCAATTATATCTTGGGGTAGATGCACCAGATGTGCTGGATGCACCATAACATTTTTAGGACACTTAATAAGTATCTTTTCAAAACATGTAACATTTTACAAATGTATGTAAAAAATTCAGCTGCATATGTGTGATTTGGCTACATATTTTTCAAACTCCCAACAGGTGGCAAGAATAAAGCAGCTCGATCCTCACCTAAAACCTCCATAATGGAGTTTGTCTATCTTGCTAAAGTTTGGTGCAGGAATTTACCCTCAGCCACTTCCAAAGAACACCAATATTCACCCCGCACAACGTTGTATGCGTATGCGATTCATTCATACAGGGGTGTTACTTTTTTAGGCTAAAGGGTGCGTGTGTCCTGATGTAGTAAAAGAGCTGAAAACACAAAAGGAAAAATAAGACATATACAGCTAGCACTAGTTAAAAGAAGAGACAAAAGGTAAATAAATTATGCTGTAGCCCTATCAATACTCGTTAAATATTTCTGCAATCAACATGAAACAACAGAAATAGAGATAGCTTGGGGCAAACCGCCAGTCACTGAGTGCTGCGTGGCTTAGCGCCCCTACCGCAACCTCTACTTTCCCCCTTGCTAATTTAGTAAAGAAAAGAATGAGGTGACTTGGTAACTCAGAAAGAGGCAGATCCTTTTCTCTTCACTACACAGGTTCTAGACATAAAGAAGGACTACAGGTCAGAAATGGATGAAGGACACCTAACCCCTGGTCGCATAAATGCTAGAATCTCCAGGCCCGGACTGGTGCACCAGGACTTTTCTCACTGGGCCAGCAGGGTGGGACCATGGTCACTGATGCTGGCGGCCAGCTTTGTTGCTAGTTATGAGCAGGGCAAAGCGCTTTGCGGCTTTAAAAATAAGCAATGCTAAACAAATAGTTTTAAAGCATGCTTCAACATCATTTGGGATTTTGCATTTAAATGCTCCCTGTCTCCTGCAGGGTTTCCACAGCAGCACTGGCCTTCATGGTTTTTGATGGGTCTGCTGTTACTTGGCTCAGAAATTCCAGTACACATATGATGGAGACCCTTCAGGCTACACAACACTGTATTTCTTTATAATGTGATGTTTGCAACACATTTCAGTTTACTGTGTTAGTTTGTATCCTTGCACTGGGTGGTAATTGTTGGAAGTGACAGATTCTGGTGCTGAGCTGCAATCCCTTCATGCCCCCACCACCACTGCCATGGTGATGATGCTGTTGGTGAAAAAGGGGGCAGCTGCCTTCTGTTGACTGTGTGTAGCCTGGGCTATTGCTGCAAATGGAGTAACAATATGGCCTTCTGTGCACGCTCCAGGCTGTGTGTTTCAGGGTGCTCTCATGTGATGATGGAGGAGGAGGAAGAAGCTATCAACAACATGCATGCCAGTACTGAATCAACTATTTTAAACCTTTCACTTCATCAAACCACACGAGTTCCTACTCATTGTGATTGAAAAGAACTTGTTTATTTAATCTTTAGTAACTTCTGAAAGAAAAGTTGTAAACTCAATTTTTGGTTCTTGTCCCAATATTTTTTCATTAAAATCTGTTCAATCATTTTATAATCCACAAAACAACTCAACACACACATGTTGTAAATTACATGTAATGTGTACACATATACTTTAGACAAAACTTCCACTTTGAGTGTAAAAACGATTTGTGAGTAAGGGTTCCACGCACAATTAGGAAATAATAATAACAAACTACACATAAAAAAATAATAATCTAACCAGAAAACATGAAAAAGCGCAACCAGCGGGGTTGTGATGTTTGTTTCACAAAATACTTATAGTCTTTTTTCTGCAACCCATGTCTGCGCAAAGGCCAAACAGTGAAGTATTCAGTTCAACCTAGATAATTCAGTTGATCAATTAGTACATTGATTTAGGTACATTAATATGAGAAAAGCTGGTTAAACTGCTACAAATTCCATGTTCAATTGTTTGGTTATGAAACGAGGTCTACGCGGAGCAGGGAAGAAGCAGCACTGTGGGCGCGGTAATTGCCTAGGATCATGCAGCGTGGTCAGATGGCGGCAGGAATTGATGAAGGCTTTTTGTGCAATTCAACCACTACATGAGTGTCTCATTCTGTCTTCCATTTAAGATCAAGGCTTGATGCTTTGTATTTAATTTGTTGAGGTGCTAAGTCGGTACATTATTTTAAATACATCCAGACTATGCGTGTTTCATAAGGATTGGCGGTAGTAGTGTTTGGAGAGGGTGATGTTTTAATGCAGAGGCTAAAATAAAAACCAGAGCACCCACCCTTGCTCAGTGCATTGAGACCATTTGTTGCTCTTAGCTAACAGTCTTCATTCATATTCATATTAGGCCAGTGCGGTAAATTCCGTTTCGCTCACGGAATTTGGAAATTTGGGTAATTTCGCATTCCGCGGAGAACGCGGAATTGCCAAAAATTCCGCAATCTGTGGCTTTGCAGAATATTTTGCTTGTTCGCGCTTTCAAAATGCGTGTTCGCAAGATATTTCTCCCCGAGCAGGAAACAGCATTCGCGAACAGGAAAAAAGCATCGTGAACGGGCGGAACAAGCAATTCCGCATGTTCGCGGAACTTTTGCTTGCTCGCTGAGATTTGTTTGTTTCGCGGAGCTTTGCGTAGCGCGACTACGCAAATTCCACCCACCCCTAATTCATATACAGCCTAATTCACGCATTCAGTCCCTGAGAGGAATGGAATCTCCATCCAATGGACATCAGTGTTAACTTGAAAACCTCTCCTCCTTCTTTGTTTGTCACTGTGCTCTCACCCATACCACCTGACTTTGGAACCAATACTAGCTTAGTGCCTCTCTTTCCAGCACATTCATTATAGTTCACCACATACGCACCAAGGCTTAACTGTGACTCTCACTAGTATGGAATCAGGGAACTACTTACCTTAGTCAACTTCAGAGATGCCCTCAGCCAAGGAACAATTTGAACTCACCATCGCTTCTTCAGAGTGGCCGGTGCAGAGAAACTGCAAAAATTCATGAGGGTTTATGAGGTGTAGCACCTCGACCCCATGGCATGCCAGGTACCAAAGAGGAGCAATTACTCTTTGTTTCCTGTTGGTCAAAACCTCCCACCATCTATTGGTCATATAGTATAATAAATAATATGTTGAGGTCTACTTTGGCTTTGGAACAGACGCAGAGCCTAAGGGGTGTGATGGACAAGATATTACAAGGTGTGCCTATATAGCATTAGTCTCTGATGCTCCCTTTCATTATCCTGGGGCCAGGAGTGTCAAATCATGCCACCCAGCGGTGCAGCAAGATAAAAAAGTAGACCTCAATGAGTCTCCCCAGCCGTCGAACCTGTCCACAGAGCTCGCTGGGCTGGAAACACTAGGCTCTGCTTGCATAACATGATGGAAATTGGCATGTCATAACGCTCCCTCACATCAACGCACAACTCTTATATGAAAGATATGGAATGATACACAGATATATTCACACGGCATTTGAAAAAAAATTGATTAACATACACTCAACTCTTCTAAGAAAAACATGGCAAACCTATGGCATGGACATATGTACTCATCCAACATATGTTAGAAATACAACATTAAAGCCCACTGAGATGAGATTATGGACTTACCTTATATTGTCTGCAGAAATTCCCACAGTGATAGTCAGGAGAATTCAACTGATGTCTCGCACAGGAAACAACCTTTACAATGCAGTCATTACATTGCACTACCTTTACAACGCAGTCATTACAACGCAACATCCTTTACATTTAGCCATCACAGCGCATGTCACTACAACGCATGTCATTACAAGGCATGTCACTACAACGCATGCCATTACAACGCAATATAAGGTAAGTAATGCAGAATAGTAATTTTTACCCCTCCCCTATCCAAAACGTACCCTACTGTTGCACTCACTGGAGTGGAAATAGTAATTTTTACCCCTATACTATCCAACACTTACCCTACTGTCGCACTCACTGGAGTTGGAATAGTAATTTTTACCCTTACACTATCCAAAACTTACCCTACTGTTGCCCTAAAAGTAACATGCGTAGTAATAGTATATGTTGTAATGGAATGCGTTGTAAATGTAGTTTCTAAAAATGGGTTGTGATGGCATGTGAAGTAAAATCATGTGTTGTAATGGATGTTACGATGTAAAAACTGTGTTGTAAAGACATGCGTTGTAAATGTTTTCGTTGTATCATCATACATTCGTCTCTCACATATGTCACCATGAGACATTGAACTATAGACTCTCATGACCTATCACCTGTGGAAGCTCAAGGAACACACCTGACACACTGTAACTTGATGAGGCACAGGCAGAGAGCTCACCTGAGGGATGTTGTCCAGAAAGAGTCTGAATCCGTGCAGGGAGTTTGGGATAACACGGACACTGGGCTCCATCTCCTTAGTTGTCCTCTCGTTAGTAGCAAATGCACAAATAACACCCGCCCTGTGGAGAGAAGAGCAGAAGAACAGTAGGATTTATTTAGGTGGAATTAATGGACCCAGAATGAATCCAGAATGGATCCAGAACGGATGATGAGCTTGGTGCAGAAAGTTTGGATCTTCTAATTAGGCGGGTCGACAATGGAGAGAAGTGCAAGTCACAGAGAAGGGGCCTTACAAGATCACAGGGGTAGACAAAACTTGCAACTACATACATCTCTGCCTCTCTAATGTACTGGGCGGCAGGGGATCTGGCTAAGGGTCCACAGCGAACCCTTAACTTCGGCCTGTGAGATCTAGGGAGGTTTAAGCCTGGGCTAGGATAGCTAGGTTGAGATGGTGGTTCACAGCCATCCCAAAAGGGATGCTAGAGGGAAGATTAGGGACCCGCTCTTATATTCATCCTATTGACAGAACAGCGGTAAGGGATGGACGTTTTTCCCTCAAGGGATCAAAATAACTTCTATGCAATGTAGTAAACCATGTTTTAATAGTGATTTTTAGAGATTCTTATGCAATAATGTATAAACATTTTTTTATTGGTTTATGCGATCTAAAATACAATGTGATGCAATTAATTCCAAAGTAAAGTATTGTGTGCTGGTTTCTTACGCTGGTGCAAATACAGCACGACCCATAAAATGTCTAATTGTTAAGGTTTTTTGGTTGAATTCGTATGCAGGACCTGTCCAGGGTAAGGTCAGGCAACAGTCCAGATTTCTTCCAACAGGGGTGGACATAGGAATTTGGATTCCTCCTGCTAGCAGCAGCAATTTTGCATGAATGTACAAGGCAGCAAAATGGCAGTTCCATTTGGAGGGTGAGCCCACTTGGTGACTCAATTCACCAAATTTTCTCCAAGTCTGTGGTTGACTTGGAAGAATTCCTAACTTATGCATATGTTTTTATGCCTGATTCACAGAACACGAAACTCGTGTAAATGCACGTAGAACAAAAGTGCAGAGCATAAATTCATGTACACGTGTTTTTCAACTTATTTCACAAAGTTGCCGGGGTGTATTGAAGGCACGGTCAGTCTGTCCAAATGGAGTGAAAACGCACTCAGGGACTGATTTAGATTTTAGATGGTAATGAGAAGTCCTCAGACGCAGAGTGGATTTTTTTGCTATTTCAGTGGATTCACATCCTGATTCATCACTTCCTCCTGAATTTGAAGGAGTATCTGTTACCATCCCTTTCGTGCTGCTATTCTTAAAGTCGATTAATAAATATCAATTAATATGTGCGAATTCCAGTGTTCACAGGATGTGAAAGACACAGTGCTCAAGCAGTGGGTTGAAAAAAGAGAAATATAAGGTGACTGTGAATTTCCTGAAATTTCCTCACCTTAGACCTGGGTGCTGTATGCAATGCAATAACCACTTAGGTTAGGAAAACTGGTGTACATAAGCTTTTTTTGTAACTGCATGCACAATTTATGACATGCATGACTTTTATATTCTTAAGTCAGGAGGTTTTGGGAAAAACACCAAATGGGTGTGCATGCTGTACTTAATTTGTGCTTGAAAATGCAGGTGGTGGTCACCGGCACTCGTTTTTGGTGACCCAAGTTATTTTTGATTATCAGATATTGAACCTGATTTAGACCCTGGCAGCCAAATTAAGAGATCACTGCTAGCCCTACAGTGATTTCTGTACCCTCACAGGAGTCAGAGCCACAACGTCACCTGTGGGGGTCCTGAAAATTTGATTCCTGGCTGTCTGTTTTTAGGCAGCCACACACAGAACGTTTTGAACAAGTTTGTTTCTGAAAAACAAAAAAACGGATGGCTCCCACTCCTTTGGAGCTTTCTTCCAAAGTGTGGCGGGTCATTGTTTTGTTTTTCTGTGTTTGGCCATAAATAGAACAAGCATTTACAATGCAATAGGTCTCGCATTGACGCGAGTTTGAGCTATTGGCATTGCAAATAACAATGCCTTTTATTATTGTTGTCTTTTTAAAAACATATATAAAAGGTATTGTAATTTACAATGCCAATAGCTTGAACTCGCGTAACTGAGAGACCTGTTGCATTGCAAATACTTGTTATCTCCTCTGGATAGGCAACTTACACAAGAAAGGTAGCGACTCTGCAACACCAAGAAGAGAGGGATTAAACAGCAAGAGATGAAAAGAGACAGAGTGCAGTGCTCTGGACTGAATTACACCTACACGTTTTACGACTGACCCGAATGATAGTTAATTTTACACAATAAAGTACATGAACAGAAAGAGAGACATATCTAAGTTGGATTTACATTCTTTGGTGGATGGCCGCGCCCCCAGGGCCTAGCAGGAAGCTGCAGCTTGGTATGAATGGATGGGTGAGAGTGCGTCACAATGGAGATAAGCACAGCCCTAGTAAGTAGGCTTTGATGCCGTCAACTTGCTTCAAGCGAGAAAAGATAAATTAAGGAAGTTGCAGCTAAATACATGGACCCTTATGCCCAGCCAGCAGGAGAGACGCTGTAGCATAACCTTCAGTCCTGCCGACTTTGGCCCTCTAGAAGTCAGTTCGAGTCCCAGCATAGTAAATCTGTGCATTTAAAAAAAGAAATAAGGAATGCCGATAGTCAAACTAAAGTTGGTAGCACCATGGACGAGCGGGGGCAGCAGGGAGTAAGCACAGAGAAGTCACCTCTGTTCTGCTTGCCTGAGGGGTTAGGGTATTTACAACTTGGACTGCATGAGGAGGGGGAAGGGGTTAAAGTCTATTATGTTTTGAAATTGAAGAATTTATATATTTACTTTTATATTTAACCTTGTGTCTCCTTCGGAAACTGGTGTTAAAATCCATGATACAGTCCTCCCAAAAGTAACTATTCGAAATATCAACTGGAGGAATGAAGAGTGAATTATACATAGATATGATTTGAGAAAAAGATCTAGAGAAATCCTCAAGCTCTACACAATAAATCTCGAGTCTGCTCAGATGTCATCCATACATACCATAGACAGCCTGTAATGGATGCAAGCCGAAAGCAGATCTAATAAGACAGCCTGTGCACTGCCTTAAGTGATGCTCTGCACCTGAGTGATGTGATGTCAACAGCAAGCCATCATATCTGCCAGCTCCCTTTTCAAATGGGTTATTGGAGCAGCTTTCTGACAAAACTGCAGCGCAGTCAGATCAAAAGTTCCTTAAAGGAAAGCATTCCATTCCGTGGCCCCGGGACCGCGTATCTTATTGTCTGGCATAATCAGTTCTACAGGCAAGCAGCAGAGACTTTCGCTTGAGAGAAAGCAGCCTACGCCAATCTATAAGCCAACCTGGAAACCAGCCATCAGCAAAAAAGGGGAAACAGTAGCAACAAGGAAAATCTCAATTGGTTGTATGCTGGAAATACACAGATTGAACATTAGTGCGCAGCATGAGTGAAACTACATAAAGAGGGAGCAGAAACACAACCGCTGCTTAGTAGGGATAACAGAAATGTACTGAGGGGATTAAAAACAAATTGTTGCCGTTGCGGACCGGCAGATGTTTGTTTACATCGCACTTTCTCCCAAAACAAAGTGCATACACCGAGTAATGAAGGGGAGATTGTCACTCTGCCAGTAAAGCATCCAGTCAAGGTGGGCGTGGAGAAAAGTGGACAGGGTGGTAACCAGGAGCGACTAAAAAGCCTCCGGAGCAATAATAACACCACGTTTAGCATAATAGGTGACGCAAAATGATGCACGCCAATGGGAAACACGGGTGGAGCACAAAGCGAACTTCTGGAACCGTATTGATTCCAAGATGTCCTCGCATGGCGAGAGCAGGGCATGCGCGCTGCTAATGCCAGGCGAGACCTAAAAAATGGACATAACACTCTAAATAGGGTGGGCGGTCTGATTCTACTACTCCAATTGCCCCTACTATATCTAGCCACTGAAGTCAGTTTTCTGAAAGAGGAGACAGAAGGGCCTTCGCTTGTGGAATACTGGCAATCCGCCGACTCAAAATAGAGACCGAGGGTTTGGAGGACATGGTACTCTGTCACTCTGTTTGTGATGGTGCACCCTGTCTGCTATACTCAAAATAAGACCCTTCATCCCAAAACAAGGGAGAGTAAGGCAGAAAAAGGAGAAAGGAGAAAAAGAAACATAGGAAAACAGTAGCAAAGGGAGAAACCAGGACAGAGATTGAGAAACACAGGAAGTATAGTGTGGTGGAAGAAACCCAGCATCCACCGGATCTCGCGGTGGGATCCCTAAGACCAACTGTGGGCACCTGCAAATATTTCTTTAAACAAATTAAGCACTGCATATATTCATGGGTGTACTTTAAGCTGGTAATCATTAACACCTTTTTTGAGTTCATTCCAAAGACTATCCACAATAGCTACATATACAAGAAAGTGTATAAAGAAGAAACTAGGCAAAATATCTTTAGCTACAGACTGCACAGTTTAAAAGAACTTTATAAAATTGTGTTTGACTACAGGGAGGAATCAAGATCGATAGAGAGCGGGACCAAAAGAAAATGACAGAATAAATGGTAAAGAAATTATTATGGATATTTTGAACGAAGCAAGCGGACGAAAATATTTCAATGCAACGCAAAGAGAATAGAATTAAAACCACAGTGGGATAAACAGATTCTTTAAATGAGCTAGCCAGAAATGTGAGCAGAGTGGGGAAGTTGAAACAAGGAACGGGAGTGGGTTTTAAGGTTTGATGGTTGTACTACTGCATATCAGCCCCAATAATATTGTGGTACAAGAATATTGAGGCACAAAAGTAAGTGCATATAGGGAAGTATAGATTTACTATTCCTAACACCATGTCTACGTACCTTGAAGACATATGTACCACATGTGTACATATATGGGCAGTTAGGTATAAAGAAATCTAGAATTAATTGCATGTCGTTTTTTGTTTTTGATATTTTGTCTTGATATTCTGTCCCAACGATATTGTGGGTTCGATTTTCACAGTGCACCCCAGGCTTGATCTACACTTTTTTACACTTTAGGTCGCTTGTGGATCAGCTTGTGCTTCACTATTTCGGTCTGTCCGTTATGCAGCAAGTTGCCCGTATGATATCGTACTTTTATTGTTGTATTTTATACCAGGGATTAGTCATTTGGTTCAGCAAATAACCAAATTATGGGCAGGGCCACGCGAATTATGTGGCCGCATAGGTTCAAAATATGCAGCAAGAAAAGGCAAATTATGCAGCACAACCCAACACATTCTGTGACACTATTGTTTATTTACCAGTGCAACTCCCGGATACAGCAATCACCAACTTAAAGGTGACGAGTTAACTTTTGCAAAGGATAAGCAACACATTTTCCATGTGTGGAGCTTTTTTTGGTAAGATTTGAACCGTTTGATCTACACTTTTAGAGCCTGCTGCAGCAATGATGCGTTGGAGTCCTTGAAACAATGGTTCATCCATAAATTGAGATTTTGCAAAGTGATATTTGTCGCTTTCATTTTCTTCAGAGCAGGACAGAGTGATGAGTGAATGAAAGAAAAAGAGAACCTAGGTCTAGATGTAGCATTCACAAATATGAAAACAGGAGGAGGAAAGTTGGCCATCAACTGATTTGTGAATGTAATTTGCGATGCAAGCCAACTAATTGGTCACATTGCAACTTCTCCATATGCCGTAGGTCATAAATCGACTTGCCAAATGCATATTGATTTGTCAGGTTACAATTTTCGACCCCCTGTGATTGGCTGCAAATTCAGGAATTACGGCATACAAGGCACAGCAGACCCCGTCCCTATATTTGCTTTGCAAAACTTGAACATTTCCTAAAAAAAGCCCATGTCCAATAAAAGTACAGGCGCCGCTTTTAGAAAAATATGTTCCTCATTTGGAAAAACATTGGGACGAACACGCAGTAGTCCTCTGGGTCACTGCATGCTCCCGCCAAGGCTGCAGACGGGATTTACAAAGGGAAAGGGATGTGCAATCCAACACCCCAACTCAGAGGCTTATAAATCATCAATGGTTTGGATCACAATTGTGGTCACAAAAAATTGATTCATCCTTTTCCAAATCCCTTACAGATGGGCATGCCTCTCTCACCCCCATCTTATTTGCAATGCCTTGCTACAAGTCAGAAAGAATTTTCCGACTCATCAAAGAGCTTTTGATGCTCAAGAGAAAGCCTCTTGTTGTGGCAAACCCTGAGATTTTGTTAAAAGCAGGGTTTGAAACTGAAAAAAGGGCTTTGTACGTCTCGCTCCTAGAGCCCAATCAGGTGAGTAAATGTGTGTGGTGTTCTTCAGCGGTGACCCCTTTCTGAAGGCAAGTCTTACTTGCTCACTCTTCATTGGATTCTTGAAGCAGGGCTGGACTGGCCCCAATGGGCATCAGGCGTTTTCCCCAGAGGCTGGAAGGGTGGGGGTTGGTTTTGCAGCAGTGGTGGCAGGTTTTGTTACTAGGGGCCGGTTTTGCAGCAGTGGTGGCAGGTTTTGTTACTAGGAGCCGGTTTTGCAGCAGTGGTGGCAGGTTTTGTTACTAGGGGCCGGTTTTGCAGCAGTGGTGGCAGGTTTTGTTACTAGGGGCCGGTTTTGCAGCAGTGGTGGCAGGTTTTGTTACTAGGGGTCGGTTTTGCAGCAGTGGTGGCAGGTTTTGTTACTAGGGGCTGGTTTTGCAGCAGTGGTGGCAGGTTTTGTTACTAGGGGCCGGTTTTGCAGCAGTGGTGGCAGGTTTTGTTACTAGGGGCCAGTTTTGCAGCAGTGCTGCAATATCGGCCCCCAGTAACAAAAGCAGCAGTGCTTCACACTTGCGCCTGCCGGGGGCTGGTCCTACAAATTGCCAGGACTGCTTTGAGTTCCCAGCCCGGCCCTGTCCTGAACCGCTTGTGATCGGGTTCAGATTCCAAGTGAATGCTCAGAGTGTTTAATGGTCTGAGGCCTTGTACTCCCAGGGTTCTGCCTTTGTGTTCCAGTCTCTTGAAAAACTGTTGACTAATCAAGTAAGTGGACACAGAGTGTAGGTTTATGGGTGAGGTGTATGTCAAAATATCCACTACAGAAATATAAACCTGCACATATATAGACTCCAAAATATCGACTGCCGCGATATCATCAAGGTAAGCTTATAAAGGGAATTATAAATTTACTATTCTAACTCCAACATACTTATATACTTACCTTAACGATATAGCGCAAGGTGATATTCTGAAGTCAAAATATGCTTAGGTTGATATTTAAAACTCAGAAATTTGGTACCACACCTCTGTGGTTGGGTATAGTGTGCTGCCAGTTTCTGCAGGTATGATGTACCATCTGCATCCAGATGACTCGGTGGTGAGGTTTTTTGGGACGATCCTCTTTAGATTGGGTGGGTATTAAAACCAGAGAAAAGGGAAGCATATATATAATAAGTAGCATCTTGACATACTTTTCCATGGTTTGAAGTTTATCATGCTTGTGTGGTTTGTAGTAGGGGAAGATTTAGAGAAGCAATAGACACACTTCTCTATAATTGTCACAATATGGCCACACATTCGAAGTGGTGAGTGGAATTCACAACTAGTTAATTGTAATTGTAATAATTGTTTCAAAGTGGAGCTAATGCGAAAAATCATAGCTGAGATTCCGAGCAGAAGGCAGACGAATATTACTTATTGGAGGACTGGATAAATGCTGGCTGGACCTGGCCAAGCACAGGGGGCTGGATGAGACAAATCTCCCTTCGTTGGAGAGAATTAAGCAAAGACAATGATTTTTTGCAGCTCCCTCTCAACAACAAGGAAGCAGAAAAACAAACATGAGTGAGAGGTGAATGTGAAGTTTAAAAAAGGAAGGAAGGGACATTTGTGAATAGTTTGCTTATAAATGAAGGACCACCCATAAGATGAAATAGTGGAATCAGGTGAAATTGTGTAAATAGAGAAGTCACAGAATCAAAAACCAAGCAATCACACACATGATTGGAAATAGAAAGACAGGAGTGAAGATCACTTTCAAAGCAGTTGAAGATAAGCAAGACTCGACGTTGAAAGAAAATCAAACAATAATAGCCCTTGAAAACCAAGAAAAGGGAAGAGTATGAAAAAGAGTATAAATAACCTCAGCAAATACAAAGATAATTTGTTGGAATGCTTGAAGAAGAGAGGTGAAGAGGGGATAACCAGTGAGCTGGAGAGGGGCTTTAGATCAGAGCATCAATGGCTGCATGAGTTGTGACTTTGGGTCATAAAGGTAAGCATACTGATTGAAGCGCAGTTTGCAATTAACTGTTCCACTGGCACAAGTGTGATAGATCCACCATACAAACGGCTAGGTAAAACACGGAGCATTTTCATCATAGATTATGATTTTGTCCGTTTTGCCTTATAGTCATGGTAGCAAAACCTTCGTTTTTGACAGTGTTAAATATGGCGTCGAAGTGGGAGCTCAGTGCCAAAGTGGGAGGTCCAACCCCTTGGCTGGAGAATGGGAGTCGACAATTATGGTGCTCCTCAAGGCAATGCCTGGGTTCAACGACATGATGAATGAAGGGTCACCCGTGTCTAAATGTGAAGAATATTTCATCTCTAGAGTGGGAAGCATTTCTTTACTTCCAGAATGGTGTGTTTCAAAGAGTTTTTTTAACATTTGCTGCTGTGTCTGGACCTTCCTTCCTGAGTCCTCAACAGCCCCATCACCCTTCTCTCACCTACAGAAACTTCACAATTTTTCTAGCATCAACCTGTGGTTGTCTCCATCCTACTTCTTCCATTACAGCTCACCTTTATGCCCTTCATTTCACAACATCCCCATATTACCTTCAAAGTTTGCACCTCTATGTGCATCCGTTGAACATACCACCCCATGCTGCCAATCCCTCTCTGTACTTACAGCATGAGGAGCGTAGTCAGAAGAAGCGCCACGATAAGGGTATTGCGCCTGTAGACCAGGTTCTTGTTGAAGTTTTCGATGAACCCTCTCCACCTCCCACGCCAGCGGCCGATGAAGAAGATCAGCCCTGTCAGGATCATCAGGATGAGGTAAAGGCCAGCAATAACAGCACAAACCACAAAACCGGCTTCATACTTCGCCACCTAAGAAGAAGAGAGAAGACATTGAGTGAGCTGGGTATTTCTAGAGTGCACAGCTCACCGAGGGAATCCTAGTGCTAAACAAGAAGTTCCCACCGAGTGTTAACTGCATTGTGGGGTCAAAGAGAAAAGTTTTGAGGTTCTTCTGGAAGGTCAGATGGTTGAACATGAGTTGAAGATCGATGCGGAGGTGATGCAGGGAGTATGTTCAGATAAGAAAGGCATCTGCTTCTCGATCTGGAAACACAGATCATCGGAACCTTCACAGCAAGAGCTGAAGACGTAAGTACACAGAAAGGAACATA
Source organism: Triturus cristatus (assembly GCF_964204655.1). Taxonomy (NCBI): domain Eukaryota; kingdom Metazoa; phylum Chordata; class Amphibia; order Caudata; family Salamandridae; genus Triturus; species Triturus cristatus. Next base: position 367,517,025 of record NC_140594.1, on the reverse strand, counting down.
AAGCTGGAAGCAGGAGCTTAGGAGGCTACATCAGATATGGTGGTCGACCACCCTCTGCTCCCTGTGTAATTCAGTATGCTAAATTACGCAGTGGCCAGTCATGCATCCTTTTACAGTGAATTACATTTGGGAATACTGATTTAGCTAGATTCAGTCTAACCAGTGGTGTGACAAAAGCCCCCGCAGCCCCTGCGGTGCAGGGGACCCGAGCTCTGTGGGCCCCCTCTGGCACTTGCAGGTCCCTGGCCTGAGAGCTCCGAACTGGGTCCGTTTGGTGGGTGGCCCCCTGCATGTACTGTGCAGGGGGGCCCCCTCAAGTTTCGTTATGCCAGTGAGTCTATCCTTCATGCCGCAGATCTGCGTGCCACCAGAGATTGGAGTACACATCCTAAGATACATCATCTAGGTGTTTAATTATGGTTTATTCACCTACACATGATCAATTCTGCATTTCTCTAAATACACATGACACTTGTGCACTACTACTGCTAATATCATGCTTTCGCTGCTGCTGGAAATAGTAGGAACACTAGGGGTTGTATTAGTAACAGCTAAGTTATAGCGTTAGTAGTTATACAACTAATAGTTGAGGCAATATCGGTTTTAAAAATAATGGTGATACTAGAAAAACTACTTGTTGTAGTAGTAAACTGGTAGTTGCAAAAGTTATAGTTATATTGGGAACACTAGCACAAGTAATTCTGCTACAAATGGGAGGAATTATCGGGCTAGTAGTAGTGGTAGTATTATTCCTGCTAGCTTTACTAATAGTAGCAGAAGCAGTTGTATAATTCATACTAGTAGTGGTGGCAGTAGTTCTAGCACCAGTAATAATACTATAGAGGCATCTCCTATATTCTAAAGAATTTGGGATACAAAAATCACGAGGACAAAACAGAATGACAAAAACATAGTAAGCAATCAGGAAGAATTCAAGTAAGTAGTATGGTATAAAGATAAGTCCAATGGTAAAGGTAAAATGTGGAATTAATGATGGACTAAATGTGTAAGGAAAAAGGAAAGGGTTGGATTAATGGAAGGAGAACGTATGTGTTTCCCCCATAAAAAGCTAAAGTGAAATCTGATAAATAACTAGGAAGTTCTCAGGCAAATACAATAGTAAAGTGTTATAACCTGCTGCCAAGGTCTTTATCAGTGGATAAAGGCCTCCAGCCACGTTTTAAGGCCTTTAACATGGGAAAGAGCATTTATGAACCAGAAAAACCCAGTCCAAAAGAGCTATAATACTATTATATTCCATAGAAGCCTGCAATCCCTTCATTTTACCATGTCTTTAATTTTTTCTTCAACTTTTGAAATCGATAATCACCTTTTAATAAGAAGATCATGTTTATGACGACTCGTCAAAAAATACAGAAATTAATATGTACTCTTGACTACTATATTTATTAGCCACACAAGTTTACCTGTGCCTGATGCCTACGGACTAACTTCAGTTTAGGCAACGAGTCAAACATCACTTTGTCGCATTGTCATATGTGGGTGACAGAGAGTTTATCTTTGCTTGTGGCGGAGCCTGCTCGTCCCAATATCCCCTCTCCTCAGCCCTTGAGCTTCTTAAATGGGCACAGGTTGGTCATCTCGAAGCTGTCCACCTTCTGCTTAATGGGACTACAAGACCCTGATGCCACTAAAGTACAACATAACTCTCTACTGTCTATACTTTCAATACATAATCCAAATATGTTTGTAAGCACCACCTGAAGCACTATCCTACCGCCTCTATGCTTCTCTGTACACCATCCCTGAGGAAGAATATGTGTGGGAGGGTGAGGCTGGGCTTCAAGAGCAAAGGAAGTGGAGGAAGGCGAAGAAGAAGGGTCAGTGTGAGAGGTGGACAAGAAGAGAATGGGAGTGGATGAGGAATGAATAACCCTACACTAACATAAGAACAGATGTGTGCTGTCCTAAGGGGCTAAGGCCCGGGGATAGTGCCCTGAAATTAAGAATACACCTCACATTCTATGTGGTGCTCTGGGTGGAGGAAGTGGGAAACAGTATGGATTCCACTGTGCCTGTGCGCTTACACACCCAGCGCTTTTGAATATGTATTATTCATTGTTGTCTGATCATTAATCATTTCATACTGCTAACAAGGTCCAGAGAAGTAAAGATGAAGGAGTGAAGTAAAGATCAAGGAGTGAAGTAAAGATGACAGCCACAGGGCCAGCATGGAAGCCTGTAGTTTCTCACTGTACTCTGGTTAACATAAAGCAGTTTGGGCTGGGAGGGGCATAGGAGGAGGAGATGTATCAAAATCCTGCCATCCTCTGCCAGGACAGGGGGAGAGGAGATGAAGGACTCAATGGGAAGGAATAGATTAAAAATAGGTTCCTGCCTAAGGGTTGAGCTGAAACCTCCTAGTCTTAGGCCCAGATATTTGTGCAAGCCATGCCTCTTGCTGCAGAGCAGGCACTCCTTGAAGGTGAACGCCACTTACAATATAGGGCAAACAGAGAGAGAGGCTGGAAAGACCTACTGGAAAGTGACGAAAACCGCTCCTCTGCAAGGTCAAAGTGCCATGGCATCATATGTAAAGGGAAACTGCAGTGTCCTCAAGAGTGGACCTTCATGAGTGCGTTGAAGAGAGGAAGTATAAAAGATAAATGAGCAAAGTAACGGAGCACATCTAGAAACGAGATTTAAAGACAGTCTAATGGGTTTCAGGAGCATGGACACATTTGGTCCAAGGGAAAGGAGCATTTAGAGGCCTCATGAAAAGAGTTGGGGGGCTGAAGGCCAGCTGTCAGACAAGGCAACTGGTTACTCTGGAGTGAGAGAGAATGAAGGTCAAACTCAGGGAAAAGATGTCATCAAGAGTGCATCACTGGAGTGCACAACATCCGCTAAGAAGATGTCCAGATCCATAGGTAAGAAAGTGAGCTCCACTGAGGAAGAGAATGGGAAAGGGAGTAGGGAAGAACCCTCATATTAATTAAGGAGTAACACCTGCTGCCAAACACACGGCCATTACTGGTATCATCCACCACCTCACCTCCAACTTGGAAACCTGTTGTTCCAATTTAACAAGGAGACACAAATCATGCCCAACCAACCACTCACCCACCACTGATTACACCATATTTAGAGAGTATCCAGCAGGATCACCCTGGATGAATATTTACACAGCTATAGGTTCTTAGATCCATAATAGTTAAGATGGAGACTTTCTTTTCAGGGCATTAAGGGGCGGAGGGGGCAGCGTCCACCGACCTATCCCCAAATGCACTCTAATCATAGGTAACTAGTATTGCTCACTAATGCTCAGATTCAAGATCTTCTGGATTAGTTCAATTAGGAAAAAAGCAGAAGTGGAAGCAAGAATATCTGCCACATTACCTTTTGCAAATTTGGATATTTTTTATATTGGCGGAATGCTTGGGAAAAAAAGGTGTGAGTTAAGTCAGCGGAATAGTTACCCCAATATCTCATCGCCGAATAACAAGTGCATTAGATCGAATGTCACTTGTAATATGATGGACGGGATATCCATTACGGTTGTGACAAAGTAACCCATCCACCTAACTCTAAATCAGGCCCTAAGCCTAAATAAGCCAACAGAACGAATACTAAATCATGCAACTAAATGAGGCCTAACCATCAATGGATACATTTAACCAAGACATGCACAATCATGATTGAAGACTGAGAACATTTTGAGGTGCTCAAAAGGACTGATTAAGTTCCTGATAATGGAAAGGAAATACCTTGCCACCAGATTAAAACAAGGCACATGCTGAGCCAACATAGGAAACTGTAATATGGCTACCCTAGGACAACAGTTGTGAAGTACTGCTAGGCAAAGGTAGCATCATGGAGAAATTTTAACAAAATACATTCATGGTCAAGGTGAATACAACAGGAACTTGTTAAGCGGTACCAGAACTAGTCAGTTCAAAACCAAGAGATAACAAAGAAAGAGTAAAAAGCAAAAGGAACTTGAGGATGTTTGACCTAAAACACAACTAGCTGTAAGAAAATTGAATTGTAGTCAAAGCCAATATATCCAAAAGCTGTAGCCTTGATAGAACAATGAGCCCCAATTGAATTTGGCCTCCAAATAAAAGGAAACTCTTAAGTAGAAATGGAGCTACTTATGCCCAGAGAATGGTTGCTTCCTCAAGCAGTGACCTCAAAGGAGGCAAGAGGCCCATTGAAGAATCAATTCAATTCAAAGTAAGCTTTATTCGATTATTAAAAAAAACAATCATAAAAGCACAAGACAACAAATATACAACTTACTGAGCGAATTAAACCAAATACAATTTGAGGGAGTCACAATACAAAATTTACGAAAAATAATCTATCATCTGAACATAAAAGTTAAAAAACCATACTTTTTCTAGCAGCAATAGATTTTAAGATAAGCGTGGCAGTAAAAAAACATATATCTATCTCATTTAAAGTAAACAACAGGGTCAAAGCGGATTTCAAAGTACGAGACCCAAATTTTTTAAAAAGTGGTTTTAGATAGACAATGCACAAATGCATATATAGATTACATGTAAGGAGAAAATGTATAACACTCTGTTTAGTGACTCCATCACATGGACAAGGAGCAGTTGGGTATTTTTTTATCGATGGAAAAGCCACCAAATGGTGGACAATACCTAATCTCAGTCGGGTCAGTACGAACCGATGCGAGGTTCTAGTAACCTGAGATAGGTATGGTTGAAACCCTACAGTATGCTCCTGTGAATAATAAAAAGCCACGGTTGCAAGCTGCATATTCTTAAAATGGCGGCGTTGAACTTTTTCCCTTAAAAAAATTTGTTTGAAATCTGACTTAGAAAAATCAGACGCATAGTTTGGATTTTCTAAGATATTCACCTTGAAAAAGTCCTTAAAAGTAGTAACCACAAATTTTAACCATGGGATTTGTAGGCATTTGTCCAAACAGAGGCAGTCCTTAATGATGCTTCTATTAAACCCAGTCTCTTTCTTCAACCAGATCGACCTCCATAACATTAATGGTTTCAGCTCTATCAGGTCGGACAAATAATTCAGCCCCAACTCATTATGAATTAATGAGGTAGGAGCGGACGAGGGCAAACATAATAACTTTAAAAAAAAGCATTTTCCTCAGTGTGAAGCTCTCCATGGGGGCAATAGCCCCAAACCCCTGCGCCATAAAGCGCTACCGAAACACACTTATTTTTATAAATGTGTAACATATCAAATATGCGACGATCCCCCAATTTGATTGCAAATTTAAAAACGCCGTAGCCGTATCTGGCCATTTTGGCCTTGACATTTAAAATCTCATCGTGCCACATGCCATTACTTGAAAACATGAAGAATCAAATATACCATTGGCTTAGCAGAACTATAAGAAATATGGTCTCTGGTTGGCTGGGGTGAGGGCCTGGTCAGGCAGCAACTACAATCCTTATCAGGTTAATCATTGTCAGGTGCTCAGCCCCCTGGCAGCTTGGCACAGAGCCGTCAGGCTTAATCTAAAGTCAATGTGCAAAGTATTGTGCAACATTTCAAACATTTACACAGTGCAAATACACCACAAAAGGCCTACAACAGTCGAACAATAGAGTGATGCCTAATAAAGAAAACAAAACCAAAACGACAAAAATCCAATAAGTAGAACTGAAGATATTAAATGTTAAAGTTTTTTGAGAAAACAGCGCCAAAAGGCATAAAGCACCAACTGTGGATATCTGGTTGGGGACCGCGACAAAGTCACAAATTCAGGCCTACCACGATGGAGCATGGGCCAGCTACAGGGACCCAGTTAGGCTCGCTGAACAGAGCACCTTAAATCCTGGTTTGCAGAGCGTTGCGAGGATCCACGTCAAAGATGCTTTGAGCAGCTAAATTGATGCGTCGGTTCTGAGATGCGACAAAGCTGCAGCGTGAGGTCCTGTTGCATCGAGGATCCCTTCAACGGAGCTTGTGATGTGAAGCCTGGCATCAAGGTTGCAGTGTGCAGTCGTATTGATGCATCAGTTCCGCAGAGCTGTAAAGCTGCAATACGGAGTCTTTCGTCAAAGCTGTCGTCAAGGAGAGATGCAAGAGCCTGCGGTGAAGATGCGTTGCACAGTGGCGGTTACAAAGGCAATGAGGGCCACATCGGCGAAGAGAGTATTTGCAAAAGGTCCAATCCACGCAGCAGTGGAGATGCGTATGTTCTGCTCGAGGTTTCCATAGCAGAGGACATGCTTGCTCTGGCGGTTTCCCCATGAAGTACCCAGGCATCCTGCCTCCACTGCTCTGGCTCCAGTCTAACGACAGGGTGTATGCAGCACTTTGTTATTGAGGCAGGGCACAGCTAATTCAAGTGTCAGTGGGGCCCATCGAAGCACACCTAAAGTCCCTATTGTGTGTGGATGTCTCGGAGAAATACACAAAGGTCAACTGTCATCTACACCCAGTTATGTGACTAGAGATAAGCTATAGGCACTAAATGGATAAGGCAGGAGAATGGCAATTTTCTAAAAGTGGCATTTTTATACTCACAATTTAAAATCCCATTTCCCCCTAAGTTAGAATTTTAAATTGTGATTCCAGAGACACCAAACATGAATTGGATATATTTGACCATTTCTAAATTACATGTATAGCATTTAACAAGGCAACTCTAATTGTATCCTATGGGACAGATAGGCCTTGCTGTAGTAAAAAATGAATTTAAGAGTTTTTCACTACCAGGAGATGTAAAACTTAAAGGTGCCTGCCCAGCTTTTTAGATACATTGCACCCTGCCCTCTGGGCTGTCTAGGGAATACCCTAGGGTGACTTATATGTATTAAAGAGGTAGGTTTGGGCCTAGCAGAAGGCTTGGTTTACCAGGTTGAAATGGCAGTGTAACTGCATACACACAGGCTCTGCAATGGCAGGGTTGAAGAATGTTTAAATGGCTACTTAAGTGGGTTGCACAACAAGTGCTGCAGGCCTCCTAGTAGCATTTAATTTACTGGCCTTGGGCACATATAGTGCACTTTACTAGGGACATGTAAGTAAATTAAATATGCCAAGTGGGGATAAGCCAATATTACCATGTTTAGAGTAGAGAGCACATGCACTTTAGCACTAGTTAGCAGTGGTAAAGTGCACAGAGTTGTAAGGCCAGTAAAAACACTACCAGTAAAAAAGTATTGAAGGCAACATTTTTGGGGGTGACCTTGCAGAGAGGGCTAGGTCTAACAAGAATGATTTAGGTGGGTATCTGATGTTAAGAAAGTATATCAGGAATTTAAACAGAAACCTGGGCAAAATGTTGGTGGGCATAGGAGAGTATTTATTAACATATATGGGTAGAGTACTACCACGAATTATCATGATTTCCTAAGAATTTAATTGTGGCTCTCTACATTAAATCAGATGGGAACAGTTACATTTGAGCAAACTGTTGGTTACCACACAGGGAACTACCACACATCACCGATAAGGGTAAAAAAAAATCAATGAAGCCAACATTTAAAAATCAAAATAGTAATAGAATGCAAATTTTCTGAAGACCCACTAGAATGTTACCAAAATAGTAATGGCATGATGATTGATGACAAAACAGGGAAATATCTGAAATACCTAGGTGATGAGATAGACAAGGGGCAGGGACCATGGTTGGCACATACAGCTAAGTAAAAAGAATTGAAGAAGTGTTACAAGCACATAAATAGGGAAGTGGACGGAGTTACTTAAGAAACTGCAAAATAATAATTGTTTATGGCAAGAAAGAAATGAGATAGGTCTATGCACAGAAGGTCTAGCAAATGCAAATCCTCCTGTGCCACCGAAGAAAGCCTGCCAGGTCCTCAGCCCTTTGCTGTGCCAATCTTGAGTGACAATTGCAGGGGATATGTATCCACTCTAAGCCACATGGGCATCCAGGTCTCTATGGAGAAATTTCTACCCAAGCATGGACGTTAGGACAGCTGGGTGGAAGCAAGGGAATGAAAGAATACTTTGATTAAATCCCCATTTGGATAGGTATTACCGTGACGGATCGGCAATACTACCTTCTCAGGTATACAGTCTAGTTATTCATTGAGCACTTGATGTACTTATTTGCCACACATTTTGTTATCAATCTTGAAAAACAGGGATTCCAGGTCCACAATTGTCGGTTTAAAATTTTACGATTTTAACTGCTCGGACCAATTATGTGGATTTTTTCTTGGCATATTTCATGTTAATTCAACCAGATCAAAATCATCCTCTTAGGTTTCCAGAAGCATGTGCCAAGCAGCGACATGGGATTCCCTTCCTGCTTTTGCAGACAATATGTGCCAGATACATCTGGTAGAGCAAACATCTCTTTTCGCCAGGGTGTGCATCGTGGACTTGGTCTCCTCCTCCTAGTAATGCTAGTGCTTAAAATCTATCCTAGCACGTTGGAAATGAAGGACCCAGGTTCCATGTTCTATAGCCGCTCTGGAATCTCAAGTTGATGGTTCTTTTTCTCAGCATGAAAGCGTGGGGGGGGGAGAAATTTTTAGCAGATCAATCATTTCAGTTCCAATTTACTATGACTCTTAAGAATCACAGACTCCCAATTAAGATTAGTTGGTTTATTACAAAGCCAAGAATAACTGGACGTACAGGCACCTCAAAGTGAGGGTGTAAAAATATATTGGAACTAATACAAAGCCATATCTACGGATGAAGTTAAGGCGGTGCAACTTGCACAAAATGATTAGTTTGATGATCAGGATACAAAAGATTATCGAGCAGACATCCAGATTCCCCTTCATCAGATTTCGTGGGTATAAAGCATTAATATATCCCTACACTACCACTAATGTGACATCCCTACAATGCATTTCCCAAACCAAGATTAGTTATGGTGTCAGGTGTCAGCATGTGTCCCTACACTACCACTAATGTGACATCCCTACAATGCATATCCCAAAGCAAGATTAGTTAAGGTGTCAGCATGTGAGGACTTGCTAAGAAGTCTCCCCATGTCAGTTGGGTCAAGCAGCATAAAGCTACTAAGACAGAGCTCGTTCTAAGAGGCTCTCTCTCTCAAGGCAAGGATGAAGTCCCCAGACACTTTCCCTAGTTGTGATACATCAATACCACAGGTAATATCCTAGGGTGCTTTGCGAATCATGCCATCCAGTCAGGCCACCTCCTCATAGGTCTCTTTCCATTAGTCAGCGGTGCTCCCAAGCTTTGGAGAAATGACCTTGATTCCCAGACTCACTCCGATGAGAAAGTACAACAGTTCTCCACTATCGGTATCAACACTCAATGTATCCTTTTCTTCTAAGCCTAACTCCTAAAACAAAGACATTATTCTAACAAGCAAGGATGATTCTTTCACTTGCAACAGAAACATGAGAATGAACAAATCCAACATGCACATGAAATTCAACTATTAAATCTAACGCAAGAGCTTCCAGGGAAAATGCATTTCAGGACAATGGAAATCAGCAAACATAAGAAATAAGAAAATGACATGCAGGCATAATGAAATTGCATATAAAATGAGCACTCTTTACTGAGCACTTCTAAATTAACACGTTACATAAGCACATCAAATACGTGAATAATTGTCAGCAGCATGTTCGAATTCTACACGTTAATGTTTTCAGAAAATCACGTCTAGTTTCAGCGTCAATCTCTTCATGTTTACATTGAAATGTCCCTAATGCACCACAATTCACGTTATTACACATCATGTTTTAATGTCTCATGTTAATACGACATGAGATTATACGTGGGTGCGAACTATGAAGCACCCCTACAAAATGAGAAGTACATTTTGTGCTACATCAGTGTGTCAGGGTGATAAAAGAATATCTTCATTGTGATTAAAGTGTTCCTCTTCCATGCTTCCGCTTCTTCTAAGCTCCGGCAAACCATCCCTTGGCATATGGTTACATTGTGGATTGCATTGAAAACCTTTGAGTACTGAGAGTTCATGGCTGGTAGCAGATGTGGGCGGAGATCCGTGACGCATGGAGACAAACACAATAGGATCTTTTCAACAGTTACAAGCTTTCAATCTTTTTAAAGATCATTTCCGGTTTAGCTCACTACTGACTGCTAAGATTGCAAGTTTCAAAGGATACAGAATAAGGACTAAGATCACCGTACAGGTAATATTTCATAATTCACAAATAAGGAGGAACGTTTCCTAACAATCACACATCAAATCAGCCAACAAGAATTGCTCATTATAAGAACAAGATGGAATAAAACAAGGTGCAGCTTGTAAGGTTACTCAAGGCCAGAAGTATCTCTCTCACCCCCAGTCAATGTGCATCAGCCCATGCACCCGCTCTGATGCAAAATTATCTTTTGTCATTTGGCTACTCAACCTCACCAGCAAAAAGGTACATTTTGAGGCTATTTGTTGCAATTTGTCGTCCATCAATGCCTTCTTGTGGTGGAACAGTAAGGCAGCTGCCCACGGGAGCCTTAATGAAGCAGCGGCCAGGCAGGTTTCCTGAGATAGCTAAGCCACATTTTATCCCTCTTAGCCTCGAAGAAGATGCTTCAATTATCTCTGACCAGCCTTGCCTGCTAACAGGTTCAGAACTCCTTCAGCCAATTACCCTTTTGTTTTTGAGTCTGGCTTACATATATCTATATCTATAATTGGAAAACATTTTATCCATCTGCGAAATAAATCCTTTAATATCTAAGTAATTGTATGTTTGATGCAGGTATTGTCAATTCTCTCAAATTATGAGTCAGTTTCATGCTACCTACAGAGAAAGCACATTAGTGAGCAGTTTTCTGCCTTCTCAGTTATTATATGCATTAACGCCAGAAACCTCGACTTGTCAAATGCTAATAAAAGAGGTCTGCTCCATTATCAGCACATGCATGACAAGTACTGTGAATCATTATCAATATAACACTGCTCGATTGGCATATTGCTAAATCACACCCCTCTCAACATGTCGTTCTCAATATAACTGTGCGCATTTACAATTCCATAAATCACATGGACTCCCAACCTATCAATATGGATATATTCAACTCTGGTCAGTTAGGGTGCCCATAAATCAGAACCCCCAACATATTAGTTTCGCATATTCAACTCTGAACAGTTAGCATACCCATAAATCACAGGAACACCAACAATCTTCCTATATTTACCTGTGATTAGTTAGCGCAACCATAAATCACAACAGCCCCCAACATATCAGCTTTATAAATTCAACTCCGCACAGTTATCATACTCATACATCACACGCGCCACCACATATCAATCCTTCTATATTTAACTGTGATTAGTTAGCACAGTCGTAAATCACAGAACAAAGCAATAGATTCACAAGAACCCCCAACGTATCGATCTTCATATATTTAAAAACACTCATATGCATACCCATAAGTCACAGAAACCCCTACAAAACAATCTTCATATATCTAAGTGTGCTCAGTTTACATACCCATCAAATACAGGCACCCACATCAAATCAATCTTCATACATATAACTCTCCTCCTGTAGAAGATCCATAAACAACAGGGACCTCCAACATATCCCTCTATTCAGATCTGCTCAGCTACCATACCCATAAATCACATTAACCCACAACATAGCAATCGTCATGTATTCACCTGTGTTCATTCAGCACAGCCATAAATAGCAGGACACTTCTACTGATTTATCTTCGTGTGTTCACCTCTGCTCAGTAAGCAAGCATACCCACAAATAACAGGATCTAGGGCCTGACTGAGAACCCAAAGCAGCCCTGGCAATTTTGTCAGACCATCCCACCCGGGGAGTGGTGCACATGTGCACACTGCTGCTCTTGTTACTGGAGGCCGATATTGCAGCACTCCTGCAAAACCAGTCGCCAGTAACACAAGCATTGGCATAGCCAATAGGTCTCGCTTTTGGGACCTTATAAGTATTTAGCTATGCAGCACAATATCCTTGGTGCAATAACATCAACTGTTGCATGGCTAAAAACGTATAAGGTCCCAAAGGCGAGACCTATTGGCTATGCCAATGCTTGTTTTTAGAGGTCTGGCATGCAGTTTTAAATGTAGGCTGGTAAGAAATGTGCCAACCCGAGGTGTAAGATCTAGAGAGAAATAAGATAGGAAGAGAGGTGAGTTATAATGAGATAGCACAAATAGAAAGGTGAAGCACAGAATGACAGGTCAGGTAAACAAAGTAGCGAGGCAGAGAGGCAGGTAGAGCCGGTGGGATGAAAAATAGAAAGATATGAGAAGTAGAGAGAAAAGAGGTGCAGATGAGGTAGAGAGATGAGGCTATTACAGAGGAAGGGCGAGGGAGAAGTAGAGAATGGTGAAATAGGGAGAGAGAGACAGAGGTAAGACAGATGTATTAAACAAGCGAGATATTGGAAGCAGAGAGATTGAACGGAAACAGTGAAGGAGATACAAAGAGAGATGAAAGCAAAGGGAGTGATAGATGGAGTGGAAGAGGTAGAGAGAGCATTGTAGAGAGAAATAAATAAAATAATGGGAAAGGTGAGGGAAAGAGGACATCAATAAAAAGAGAGACATAGAAGGCCAATAGGTGAGGTAAATTGAGAGGCTAGATAGTGTATGAGAGGTGGTGAAGAGAGAGATGAGGCAGTGAGTTGTGAGGCAGAGAAAGAAATGAAGATAATAAGTGTTCAAAATAGCACAAAACTGTTCGAGTAAACATGAAATGATGCATGGAATGAGGCCTAGGGACATGCCCTTTGTTTATCTCATTTCCCACTGTGCAGTCTGATGTTCTCACGTGTTCTGAGTAAGCAGCGCCGTAACTTTTGCCTCCCATTCCCCTGACGTCTTTTTCAGCCTCACACAGGAACGTCACAAAATGCAGTGTCGGCTTATACTGATAAAAAAGGAGTTTTGAGTGACATTTTTATCCACTGCAAGCTTTTCTTGTTGCAAGTTGTTGCTTTTTAAATGTTCTAGTACTTAATGCTGTTTTTTATGTAGCTGCTTAGTGATAGAACGCATTAAAACTGAATATGAATTTTGCTTGCTAGAAAGGCAGCCGCCTCACAAGCAAATAGCGTTTTTTCTTCTTTTTTTCTGAAAGGGCAAATCAGTTTGATTAATAAAAACAGTGCTCAATGTCCTGTTTTTTAACGAGCACTTTAAGTGCTGCTGCAACTACACATATTGGATGTAGGTTATATAAAAAAAAGGCTAGTGCCATAACGTTGTGAGCTTAAATTCTAGCAAAGTGCGTCATGGGAGTAGTCTTAATTTGCAAAAAAAACCTATCACGGGCTATGAAAAAACGTTCCTAATTAAGTCACAAAGTGAGCACATCTCGAAGTAAACAGAGGCGGGACATCGAACTAAGGATGGAAATAGGCTTCATTGGTAAGTGGTTCTACACCACAACACACAGCAAGAGAGATTTTATGCGCATTCCAAAAAAACATTGTTAAAATATCACAAGCTCCCAAAAATTATATACGTCACCTCTCGGGACTGCTGTGTAAAGAAAACCCTCCTTTCGGACTTTTAAAGTGTGTACAAAATTTATCTGGGTGAATATTTCCAGAAAAATCTGCCATGGCTCCACTTCTTGGCACTCTGAATTTAGCATTTATGCCAACACATCTGATGCCAGCCGAAAACTCATAATTTATGCATGGTTCTGTTGTGGTGTGCACGCAGGTGGTGACGCTTGGTTCTATTGTGGTGTGCACATAGGCAGTGCTGCGTGGTTCTGTTGTGGACACAGGCAGTGATGCGTGGTTCTGTTGTGGTGTGCACGCAGGCAGTGATGCGTGGTTCTGTTGTGGTGTGCACACAGGCAGCCATACCTGGTTCTATTGTGGTGTGCACGCAGGCAGTGATGCCTTGTTCTTTTGTGGTGTGCACGTAGGCAGCGATGCATGGTTCTATTGTGGTGTGCACGCAGGCAGTGATGCTTGGTTCTGTTGTGATGTGCACGCAGGCAGTGATGCTTGGTTCTGTTGTGGTGTGCACGTAGGCAGCGATGCATGTTTCTATTGTGGTGTGCACGCAGGCAGTGATGCTTGGTTCTGTTGTGGTGTGCACGTAGGCAGCGATGCATGTTTCTATTGTGGTGTGCACGCAGGCAGTGATGCTTGGTTCTGTTGTGGTGTGCACGCAGGCGGCGAAGCCTGGCTCTGTTGTGGTGTGCATGTATGCAGCGATGCCTGGTTCTGTTGTGGTGTGCACGTAGGCGGCGATGCCTGGTTCTGTTGTGGTGTGCACACAGGCAGCCATACCTGGTTCTATTGTTGTGTGCACACAGGCAGTGATGCCTTCTACTATTGTGGTGTGCACACAGGCAGTGATGCCTGGTTCTGTTGTGGTGTGCACGCAGGCAGCCATACCTGGTTCTATTGTGGTGTGCACACAGGCAGTGATGCCTTCTTCTATTGTGGTGTGCACGCAGGCAGCGATGCGTGGTTCTATTGTGGTGTGCAAGCAGGCAGTGATGCGGGTTTCTATTGTGGTGTGGGGAAGCCCACTTTGCTAGCTCTTTAACAACTGTCTACAAAAGTGACCTGAAAATGAAACCGGCATTGTTGTAAAACACTGTCAAAAAATTCTAGTTCTGTCCAATAGATGGCTACATTACTACACATGAAGTACACTGGACATACAATATCACGATTTAAGTAATCAATAAAAGGTGTCTGATAGGTTCGACAAAACATTTATTTTAGGTGAATGTAGCCACTATAATGTATCATATTTAAAAACGGAGGGACCAAATTTGGAGAAAAATATTACAAAGCTAATGACACCCATACCACAGTGCTGAAGGCTCAGATATAGGATCATGCAATGTGCCAATTTGTGCTCTCTCTTCCAGGCAAATAGATGAGTGCAACAAACTCTAGAAATACAGATCTTGAAAGGTAGACAGAACACAAAAGAATATTATGGAAATTACAAAATAGGCAACAACATATGATATTTTGGCATGCGTGTATCTTACATTATCTGGACTCGATGGCTTTATAGCCTTTCCATACTGGGTGAGGAATCTGGCAGCAGAGTGACGCGATCTGTGGTGGGGGAGGGGGAGGGAATTGAAGCGGAGAGAGGCACGCAAGCCTTAATGAGCCTTGACAGGAACGGCTGCGCGTGTGCACGCGCACGTGCACGCAAGCTTGAGGCCAGGAAAAGCCTCTGGTAGCAATTTGAAAACTCCCTTACTAAAAGTCGAGCAAGCAGCGCATGCGCTGCTCTAGGCTCGACCTAAAAACCAGCCCGACTGCTGAAAAACCAGCCCGCACCCTTCCAGCCTCCTGAGGAAAAGCCCGATGTCCGCGACGGCCAGTCCGGCCCTGACAGGACCTTCCAGTTTTCAGGCTCCATGAATTTAATTCTGCTCAGTTAAACCCAATCAGATACCCCAGATCAATGCAGAGACCCCAAATTGGCAAAATAGGAATGAATATAGCAGCTATCTAGCTGAAGAAATGACATCTGGGACATTGAGTCACTTTGGCTATAATTCCCTTTACCTCAGTAATTTTTAAATGTTGATCCTGTGGCAGACAAAAGAACAATCTGTGAACCACATCTCTCTGTGTTCCTAGGAAAGGACAGAAATGCCAAAGCTCTTTATAAATAGCACTTGATCTGCCTCGTCATAGTAATTTTGCGAGTGCGGTACCCAAGGATGCTATGGTGTCCTAAAAGTTCATCCTGCCTGGACCTAAACACATCTGGGTTGGGCCTAACTTTGAATAGAATAATTGGTTACAGTCAACATTCAGCTCAAATGGCAGAGATTGTTGTCCTAATTTAGAGATGGATGGTGACGAAAAATCTGATTTCTGGAGGAAGAGCTAAATCCGTAGTGAGAATCCACTGGTGAAAATATAGGGTGTAGAAAAATCCACATTCTCCTTCCAATTTAGCCCTTCCTCTAGAACTTATGGCATTTTCTTTTCCATCCAAGTCTAAATTAGGCTTTATGAATTTATGCTTTGAAGAGATGCCCTGGGCTTCAGCAAAAACCACACAAATCTGCCATCAGGTGCTAGTATTAGCAGTATATTTATCTGTATTAGGTGAGTCACTTTAAACCCCCTGACGAAGGGCTCTTTCTGCACTCCAAATGCATTTGCGATTAGAGGAAACATAAACTTACATTTGATTTGACAATACGACTTTTTAGAAGCATTGATGAATAAATAAATGAATTCGTATATGAAAAAGAAATAAATACAGCATCTAACAAAATTAATTTGTGGATAAATCTTATGTGTATATTACTATGGTATAAGGAACAAGAATAAAAAAGTTGCAAGACTATGAAGTATAGTGTATTCTAAAGGGGACTGTTAGAAATGGGGATTCCCTGTAGGCTAGGGCATGTGCCAAAACCAGGCAGAAACCCCCGTTCTAGTCAGGGCAATGGAGCTACACACTGAGGATAACCCCTGCTCACCCCCTTGGTAGCTTGGCACGAGCAGTTAGGCTTATCCCACAGGCAATGTATAAAGGGTTTGTGCAACACACACACACAGCGGCAACACAGTGGGCACACTACAAAAGAGACTCCACAAAAGGTTATATAAAATTAGCCTTTGTATTATGTAAAACACCTTAGAATCACCATCACAGATATATACACTGTACCAACTGGCACCAGGTCTTAGTTTACATGGGGACTATGTACAAAGCAGCGCCAATCAGGTCACTGCCCGAACCATCCCAAAAGTACAAGTAATAAATGTAAAACAGCCAGTACCTACTGGTAAAATAGTGAGGTTAGCAATATTGCAGTAAGCATAAACCACATTAGCTCAGGCAACTGCGGTGAAGCTGTGTCCAGAGACCAAGCACTGGCCCCAACCGAGTGTAGATGTGAGCCCCACTCCGGGACTACTAGTCTCAAAGTTGCCCAAATGTTGCAGCGGCCCGCAAATGCGGCGCCGCTGTGTAGCCAAAAGACCACTGGCAACCATTGTGTAAGATGGAGCCCCCCTTTAAGGGACTCACCGAGAGGAATTGCCCACAACATCGCAGCTGCCCGCTTCTGTGGTGCAGCTGAGAAAAATAAGGCCAAGAAAGCACTGGCCCGACAATGCCCAGTTAGGAGCCCCACTCCGGGACTCCTGAAGAGAAACTGCCCAACGTTGCAGATGCCCACTGTCAGGCGGGGCAGCTGGGAAACCAACCCAAACGCGGGCACTTCTGGTGCCGCTCCTGACACCCTCGACACTTCCTAGAGCCCCCACTCACTGGGACTCTTCTGGTGCTGCTCCGGGTGTCCGGTCTCCTTGCGATCTCTGCCTCCCCTTCTGGAAGGTGGGGGGGGGGCGGCTGGAATGGGCCCTCACTGCTCCAACTCACGAGAGCCCTGCTTAGGCATGCACCACTTCCGGGTCCCTTCTTCTTCGGCCGCGCTGTGATAGGCACCTTCAGCCGCCTCCTGCTATTGGCCCCACCCCGAGTCAGGCAGCAGGCGCATGGCTTCCGGGTCGCTGCTCTTCTCGGCGGCAGCGCCCTCTCAGCAGCTTGGGTCGCGGCAGTGATTTCAATTAAGGGGGGTGTGGGCACCCGCAGGAGAGCGCAAATATGTGGGGTGGGCACCCACTCATTAGAGAGGCAGAAACACAGGGTGGGCACCCGCTCCTCCAAGGTACAAAAACAGGGGTGGGCTCCCATTTTAATTAAGGAGAATGGCAGGGTGGGCATCCGCCACAACAAGCACATAAGCGGGGTAGGCACCCGCCCTAAAATACCAGCATGAAGCGGTGTGGGCACCCGCTCCCAGTATGCATAAAGCGGGGTAGGCTCCCGCTCATTCCTAGCAATTCAGGGAAATCCCTATGCTGGGGATTCCCTCAGAAGCTATGTGCAGCTCGGTGCTGCAAAGCTCCAGCGCTCCTCTTCTTTTGGGGCAATAAAAAGATAGCGCTTCTCATCTCCTGGAGCACAGTCTAAGGGCTCAGGCTGGGCAAGGATCAGCAGGCAGTAGGGCAGCTCAGCCAAAACTGGGTAGCAGTTCCTAGGAGCAGTCTTAACTCAGCAAGGTGGAAATCCTCCTGGCGCAGCAGTCTTTACTCCAGCAAAAGTCTCTTCCTGGTCCAGTAGAAGGCAGAGGGGCAGAGCCGGGCACAGGCAGGCCAGCACGTAGGGACGGCCAGGAGCTAGCAGCTGGGTCCCACGGTGGTTCCTCCTGGCAGTGTCCCCCCCCAGTTCAAGTAAGCACAAGCACAACA
Organism: Triturus cristatus; assembly: GCF_964204655.1. Classification (NCBI taxonomy): domain Eukaryota; kingdom Metazoa; phylum Chordata; class Amphibia; order Caudata; family Salamandridae; genus Triturus; species Triturus cristatus. The sequence continues at coordinate 367,498,884 of NC_140594.1, read as the reverse complement.
ACAACACATGGGGTCACAGCCCCTCTATTTCTATTACATCTCTTCTTGGTCCGCCGCCTACTAGAAGCTTCTGGATGGGGCTTGGAGGTTCCAGTCCCAACTGGCTCTGGGAGGGGTGTCAATCACTTTGTTTACCAGGCTTCCCTCCTCCTTTGTGAGCTGGGGCTGCGTCATCAGACACACCACAGGGGGGCGGAGCCAGCATTGTACAGGGCAGGCACAGATCTATTCAGGGACAGGGGACTTCTCCCACTACTCCAATTGCAGATCTTCTATTCAGCCTAGTGCTGACTCACCCTGAACTCCCTGGAGCCACCCACACCTCACCAGCCCCGGTCCCTTCTAGAACCACACATGCAATACACATCAGGCAGGCAGACACATAGTACACAGAAATGCCAACTTCTAAAAGTGACATTCCTAAAATAGTGATAGTAAAACTGCGCACACCATTGCACAGCATTTATTAATTCCATTCCAAACATACCAAACATGACATACTTATCTTGTTCCATTTAGGAGTTATCCCATGGGGGGGGGGGGGGGTTCCCATTGTTAGCCTACGGAGGGCTGAGAGCACACCCACTTTACTCTGGACAGCAGTGCTAAAGTGCTCAGAGTCCTAAAACCACCAACACCATGTTAGAAAAAAGGCTGGGAGGAAGGCAAAAAGTTCAGGGATGACCCTGCAAAAAGGGCCAAGTCCAACAGGGACACTAACCAATGATGGGGCTGTACTGGTGGTATTGAAATTAAGAACTGCAAGACCTGTGTGGCCCACCTTGGATGCAAATCAAAACTGATCAACTTGCTGAATTTTTTTAAAAAGTTGAAAGTACTAACAGACTTCCAAAAATATAGTTGTTACCTGCCTTCTCTCTGTTATTCTGTGTCCTCTTCCAAATATGTAGTAATACAAAAAAGGGTACAAAGTTCCTCTAGTCGAAGAAAAACATAAGGGGGGGTTTGTCAGTAGGACTGTCATGTGTCACGGAGGGGGGAACACCCTTGTTGGAACTAGGGCTCTCACACACCCAGCAAGCTAGGTGTCATGCTTCATCATTTGAGCCTGCCCCTCGTCAGGTCGGCGCTGCAATTCCTGACGGGCTCCCAATAATGGGGCTCTTTGGCGGGGATCTTTTGTTCCTGCCGAAGGGTGCTGTGGGGGTGAGGGGCCCTAGAGTGTGTAGATGTAGTGGAAGTATTTAAAATAGGTACTGTTGGTCCACGGATGAATATTTATTAGAGTGGTGAACAGCCTAATTAAAACAAATGGAAATTGAGGTGGGTATAGCCACTAGTGGTTATGTAGCTAGTTATGTATGCCCTACGCTCAAGAAGATCAACATGTTTCATGCCTAGGTAGCCAAGAAATGGTCACGGCAATTCCTCAGGATCAAAGATACGAACTATCTACAGCAAAGGTGTGTGGATTCTACATACCTAATAGGTGCTCAGAAGTAACCTAGGAAAATAGGAGAAAAAAGACAACACATGACAGTATAGCACATAATAAATTGCACTCACAAGATAAAGTCAGCTCAAATCATCAAGAGACTGGTGGTAACATACTCCCAAGTGGGTAGTGAAAAGTCAATTATATGGAGGCGAAAACAGTGACAGGACCATGGGTAAAGACAGGGGGAAAAAACCGGTGAAAAACTCACCTATGCTACTGACAAGGCAATCTTGCAGCAGTGACCGGCGGGTAAAAGGACTCCAACGTGGGTCCTATGGTAAAAGCCGGAAAGGGGGGGAGATATTTAAGGACGTAAAAATCGAATTCCGTGCGGGAAGAAAAAGTGAGGTCATCCCATGAACCCAAGGGGGTGAGTATAGATCAGGAAGGTAAAGGGAGCCTAATACCTCACAATGCACTACCATGGGCGGTGTAGTGTGCAGCCATGGTGGCCCTCATACCCAGGGGCTCAGGTGTGTCACTGCCCAGATGGTTAGAGGGGAAATTTGCCATAAAATCATGGAATCCTCATAGACATTGCGGTGACCGCCGTAACCCCTGGCAGCGGATGGGTCAGTGCAAGGACGGTGGCGCCCATGGTGTCATAGAAGCGGAATTGGCGCCAAAAGACCCCTCCGTAGAAGGAGACTCACCTCAGAAGGTATCCGGATGTCAGGAAAGGAAGAAGCGTGCTCAACTCACCTGCGTCGGTTGACGCGTGTGCTCATAGACCTACCCCTGCCGCCGGACCTGGGATGGGTAAAGGAGTCATCGGGTGAGGGCCAGATAAGGAACCCGGAAGCCGTGAGAAGCGTCACGTGACCGCGGGAGCCCGTCCCCATTGGAGGAGGAGTTGTTATCCGTGTGGCCATATTGGAACAGGCAGGAAATCCAACTGCCAGCATCCGGAACCAACCTGTGACCGCAGGAACAGATCCTCATAGGTGGAGGGGTTGCGGTACGGGTGGCCATGATAGAACAGGGAAATAAAGTGAAATGAAGCTAGCAGCATCCGGGAAGTGTTGATTGATAGCCATCAACCCGGGTAAAATCGAGGTGGAGACTGGGGTAGAGATAACAATCACGGCGGCCATGATGGAACGGGAAGGTCGTGTATAACCTAAGGGGATGTCAAACGTACATATATATATGAAACCAATACGGCAACAATCCGCTTGGGGAAACAAAGGAAAGATAAAATAAAAATAACAAATTAAAAATTTAAAACAGGAAGGTGCAAGTAAGAATACCTGTGCAGTACAGGGGGATTAAAACACCGAAGGGGTCTATACAAGATCTAGTCTACTACTAGGAGGTACAGTAAAGTCACGAAAACGTGCAGACGGGAGTGGTGAGGGGCAAAGGTCACAGGACCTAGCTGGATGATTGTGTGAGATGTCAATCACACAAAGTTACATAGAAGACTCAAGTAGTATCAGGGAGGATCTCATCCAATGAGTGCAGACCATGGGATATCATCATTCAAGCCAGTCAGATGTGAAGATAATCTGAGGACCCATCTTTGTTCTAGCTTGAACAATGCATTCTGAGAGATCTGTGGGTGCGCTTCTAAAACCACCCAGCTGATAGCATCGGTATGATGTTGCATTTCTTTGAAGTGCGTGTAGAGTTTAGTTGTAACTCTCTGACAACGTATGCTGCTCCTGTGTTTCGTTATCCTAGTCTTAACCATGCGGGTAGTCATGCCTATGTAGACTAAATCGCAGGGACATTTGATCATATAGATGCAGTTTTTGGTGTTGCAATTGGTATGTCTGGTCAGTGTCCAGTGGAAGTCATTCTTGAAAGTGATGTCCTTGCAGGTGATAGTCAAATTGCAGACTACACAGGAACCACAAGGGAAGTGGCCTCTGACTGGGGGTAAATCCCACATTGTCCTTTGTGAACCAGTCGTATTCAGTCTAGGTCTAGTGTGGACCAATAGGTCCTTGATATTCTGTGTGCGTTTATAGGCAAACCTAGGTTTGGGTATGTTGAGATTACCCGTGTCTAGAATACTCCAGTTTCTCAAGATGATCTTCCTAATCCTAGTGGAATCAGATGTAAAGGAGGTGACACAGGTCAAGATGTCAGTTGCAGGTTTGGTGCGTGTTTCAAGGAGTGCCTCACGTGGGTTATTCTTAGCCCTTTTCATAGAGTTATGGACATGTCTAGTGGGATAGCCCCTAGCCGTCAGGTTAGTTGATAACACCCTAGCCTCTGTGTTGTAGTCAGATACCCTAGTGCAATTGCGTCTAATGCGTAAGAATTGCCCAAAAGGCAAATTATCCCTCAGTGTTTTGGGATGGTGGCTGTCATAACGCAGTAGACTATTGCGGTCGGTGGGTTTTTTGTACAGTGTGGTGGTAAGGGTGCCATCGAATAGTGTGATGTTTAGGTCCAAAAAAGGTATTGAGTGTTCTGATATTGTGTGGGAGAATCTGAGGAACTCATTTTGCTCATTAATCCATTGGATAAAACCTACACAATCAGTGTGTGTACCGTGCCAAAAGATGAGTATATCGTCAATAAATCGTTTCCAAAGTGTGATGTTATCATGGAACGGATTCGAAGTGTTCAAGATCACGTTTTTTTCAAAATCTGCCATGTATAGACACGCTAAACTGGGAGCAAACGTACTACCCATAGATGTACCTTGGCTTTGATGGTATAGTTGTCTGTTGAATTCAAAGAAATTCTCAGTTAAAGCCAAGGTAGCACAATCAACAATGAATGTGACTGGTGTGGGTGATGACCAATCGAGTGCCCGTAGTGTTGACTCAATAACTGCCAATGTGGCCCTCTGGGGAATGTTCGTATAGAGGGCCTCTACGTCCAAGGTGACAAGATAGTCAACAACACCTGTGTCTGGGAAGTCCTCAATAATTTTGAGGACATCGGTGGTGTCTTTGATAAATGAAGGTGTGTCTCGTACCAAAGGTTGTAAAAAGTGATCGCAGAACTTAGACAACGGTTCGAGAAGCGAGCCAATGCCAGACACGATCGGTCGTCCTGGGACCGGGGTCGTCCCCTTGTGGATCTTAGGAAGGGTATAAAAGAAGGGGACCCTGGGGTCACGAGTCACAAGAAACTCTGCTTCTTTATGGGTGATCCAACTATTGGATTCAGCTTCATGAACCAAGGTGGAAATGGTAGTCTTAAGGCGTGGGGTAGGGTCAGACGCTATGGGGGTGTAATATCTCTCATTAGTGAGTTGGCGTCTGCATTCAGTCTCATAATCAGTGGTGGACTGGATCACAATAGCCCCACCCTTGTCTGCCTGTTTGATAGTGATAGAAGTGTCCTCTGAGAGGTTCTTCAATAGCAGGGTTTCGTGTCTAGTCAAGTTGTGGAAAGGTGCCTCCCTATAGGGTAAGTTCAGCTCTTTCATGACTGCTTTTTCAAAAGTGAGGACCTCCACAGGAACCATGTTATTCTGTGGAGTGAATGTCGAGGGGTTTCTCAATCCTGAGTCGCTTTCTTCATTATGAGGTTGGTCCTGGAAAAAGGATTTAAGACGTATCTTGCGAAACAGGTTGTGGACTTCACAATGATCCCTGAACCTGTCAACCCTCGGGGTGGGGACAAAGCCTAGTCCTTTTTGTAGCAGTGATTTTTCAGGGGCTGTGAGGATCCTGTGTGAAAGATTCACTACTAGTTCCTCTTGTCCTTCGTTCTGCTCCTGGTGTCCATGCCACTGGTCGGTGGTTCTTGCCAATGGACCTGTTTTTGTGCGCCTCTTCTGTTGCGCCCTCTTCCTCTGCCCCAGCCTCTGCCTAAAAAAGGTTGGTTATTACCATTGAAGAACTGAGGGGGGCAATGTTGATATTGGGGAAATTGCCAGAATGGTAATGGTGGTGGTGGACCTTGGAACATGGGGGGGCCATGGAAGGGGGGACCATTGTAGAACCTGTTGGTCCGTTGATTCTTCCTAGAGTTGTTACTCCCCCAACTGTTAGCGCTGGAGTTACTATCGCTAGAGTCTCTCCTATCTGAGGTGTCATCAGAGGAGTAGCTTGTTTTATCAGAGGTGTAGTCGGCTATAAGGTATGGGTAAACCCTTTCCTTGTCAAATTTCTGTATGTCCTTCTGCAATTTAGTTATTTTTCGTTTCATTAAATAGTCTTTGTTGTCGGCAATTTCAGCATTGATCTCGGCCAGTTTGGTTTTGTACGCCGTGATCTGTATGGCTGTTTTGAGTGCCCCTTCAGAAATTTGGATTCTCACGAGGATGGCATCGGCCAATCTTCTCGCGGTGTTGATAATCAAGACTAGCCAGTCCCTAGTGCATTTCCACGCAACTAGGGACCATTCCTTCTTAAAGGTGGCATCCTCTAGAAATAGTCTAGGAAAGTTGTTGACAATTAGACCTGCGGGTGCTATGTTAGCCCGCAGGTATTCTGTCATGAGTGCCCCATGTAAAGTTATCTTAAGCCATTCCCTCTTCAGGTGTGTTAGGGCCGTCCAGTCATCAGACTGTGAACCCGTTGCCGCATTACCATCAGCCCCTAGTAAAGAAGGCGTCCTGTCTAAAATATCCATTACTGCATCGTCGCCAAAACTCAAACCCTGGTGGGAGTCCATCTTGGGTCAGTGTTGTATTGAGAGTAATACAGAGTAATAGAGGGGAGAGAAGAACCTTAATCAGGTGTGGGCCAGCGAAGATTATGAATTATTATAATCAGCTGGTAACCTCAGAATCCCACGGGTATAAGCCCGTGCAAATACGTCAACAAAATAGGGGACAGGAGGGTAAGTTTAAAGAGGTCCAGTGTACATACCCTGACACCTAGTAATACAAAAAAGGGTACAAAGTTCCTCTAGTCGAAGAAAAACATAAGGGGTGGGGGGTTGTCAGTAGGACTGTCATGTGTCACGGAGGGGGGAAAACCCTTGTTGGAACTAGGGCTCTCACACACCCAGCAAGCTAGGTGTCATGCTTCATCATTTGAGCCTGCCCCTCGTCAGGTCGGCGCTGCAATTCCTGACGGGCTCCCAATAATGGGGCTCTTTGGCGGGGATCTTTTGTTCCTGCCGAAGGGTGCTGTGGGGGTGAGGGGCCCTAGAGTGTGTAGATGTAGTGGAAGTATTTAAAATAGGTACTGTTGGTCCACGGATGAATATTTATTAGAGTGGTGAATAGCCTAATTAAAACAAATGGAAATTGAGGTGGGTATAGCCACTAGTGGTTATGTAGCTAGTTATGTATGCCCTACGCTCAAGAAGATCAACATGTTTCATGCCTAGGTAGCCAAGAAATGGTCACGGCAATTCCTCAGGATCAAAGATACGAACTATCTACAGCAAAGGTGTGTGGATTCTACATACCTAATAGGTGCTCAGAAGTAACCTAGGAAAATAGGAGAAAAAAGACAACACATGACAGTATAGCACATAATAAATTGCACTCACAAGATAAAGTCAGCTCAAATCATCAAGAGACTGGTGGTAACATACTCCCAAGTGGGTAGTGAAAAGTCAATTATAAGGAGGCGAAAACAGTGACAGGACCATGGGTAGAGACAGGGGGAAAAAACCGGTGAAAAACTCACCTATGCTACTGACAAGGCAATCTTGCAGCAGTGACCGGCGGGTAAAAGGACTCCAACGTGGGTCCTATGGTAAAAACCGGAAAGGGGGGGAGATATTTAAGGACGTAAAAATCGAATCCCGTGCGGGAAGAAAAAGTGAGGTCATCCCACGACCCCAAGGGGGTGAGTATAGATCAGGAAGGTAAAGGCAGCCTAATACCTTGTAATGCACTACCATGGGCGGTGTAGTGTGCAGCCATGGTGGCCCTCATACCCAGGGGCTCAGGTGTGTCACTGCCCAGATGGTTAGAGGGGAAATTTGCCATAAAATCATGGAATCCTCATAGACATTGCGGTGACCGCCGTAACCCCTGGCAGCGGATGGGTCAGTGCAAGGACGGTGGCGCCCATGGTGTCATAGAAGCGGAATTGGTGCCAAAAGACCCCTCCGTAGAAGGAGACTCACCTCAGAAGGTATCCGGATGTCAGGAAAGGAAGAAGCGTGCTCAACTCACCTGCGTCGGTTGACGCGTGTGCTCATAGACCTACCCCTGCCGCCGGACCTGGGATGGGTAAAGGAGTCATCGGGTGAGGGCCAGATAAGGAACCCGGAAGCCGTGAGAAGCGTCACGTGACCGCGGGAGCCCATCCCCATTGGAGGAGGAGTTGTTATCCGTGTGGCCATATTGGAACAGGCAGGAAATCCAACTGCCAGCATCCGGAACCAACCCGTGACCGCAGGAACAGATCCCCATAGGTGGAGGGGTTGCGGTATGGGTGGCCATGATAGAACAGGGAAATAAAGTGAAATGAAGCTAGCAGCATCCGGGAAGTGTTGATTGATAGCCATCAACCCGGGTAAAATCGAGGTGGAGACTGGGGTAGAGATAACAATCACGGCGGCCATGTTGGAACGGGAAGGTCGTGTATAACCTAGGGGGATGTCAAACGTACATATATATATGAAACCAATACGGCAATAATCCGCTTGGGGAAACAAAGGAAAGATAAAATAAAAATAACAAATTAAAAATTTAAAACAGGAAGGTGCAAGTAAGAATACCTGTGCAGTACAGGGGGATTAAAACACCGAAGGGGTCTATACAAGATCTAGTCTACTACTAGGAGGTACAGTAAAGTCACGAAAACGTGCAGACGGGAGTGGTGAGGGGCAAAGGTCACAGGACCTAGCTGGATGATTGTGTGAGATGTCAATCACACAAAGTTACATAGAAGACTCAAGTAGTATCAGGGAGGATCTCATCCAATGAGTGCAGACCATGGGATATCATCATTCAAGCCAGTCAGATGTGAAGATAATCTGAGGACCCATCTTTGTTCTAGCTTGAACAATGCATTCTGAGAGATCTGTGGGTGCGCTTCTAAAACCACCCAGCTGATAGCATCGGTATGATGTTGCATTTCTTTGAAGTGCGTGTAGAGTTTAGTTGTAACTCTCTGACAACGTATGCTGCTCCTGTGTTTCGTTATCCTAGTCTTAACCATGCGGGTAGTCATGCCTATGTAGACTAAATCGCAGGGACATTTGATCATATAGATGCAGTTTTTGGTGTTGCAATTGGTATGTCTGGTCAGTGTCCAGTGGAAGTCATTCTTGAAAGTGATGTCCTTGCAGGTGATAGTCAAATTGCAGACTACACAGGAACCACAAGGGAAGTGGCCTCTGACTGGGGGTAAATCCCACATTGTCCTTTGTGAACCAGTCGTATTCAGTCTAGGTCTAGTGTGGACCAATAGGTCCTTGATATTCTGTGTGCGTTTATAGGCAAACCTAGGTTTGGGTATGTTGAGATTACCCGTGTCTAGAATACTCCAGTTTCTCAAGATGATCTTCCTAATCCTAGTGGAATCAGATGTAAAGGAGGTGACACAGGTCAAGATGTCAGTTGCAGGTTTGGTGCGTGTTTCAAGGAGTGCCTCACGTGGGTTATTCTTAGCCCTTTTCATAGAGTTATGGACATGTCTAGTGGGATAGCCCCTAGCCGTCAGGTTAGTTGATAACACCCTAGCCTCTGTGTTGTAGTCAGATACCCTAGTGCAATTGCGTCTAATGCGTAAGAATTGCCCAAAAGGCAAATTATCCCTCAGTGTTTTGGGATGGTGGCTGTCATAACGCAGTAGACTATTGCGGTCGGTGGGTTTTTTGTACAGTGTGGTGGTAAGGGTGCCATCGCATAGTGTGATGTTTAGGTCCAAAAAAGGTATTGAGTGTTCTGATATTGTGTGGGAGAATCTGAGGAACTCATTTTGCTCATTAATCCATTGGATAAAACCTACACAATCAGTGTGTGTACCGTGCCAAAAGATGAGTATATCGTCAATAAATCGTTTCCAAAGTGTGATGTTATCATGGAACGGATTCGAAGTGTTCAAGATCACGTTTTTTTCAAAATCTGCCATGTATAGACATGCTACACTGGGAGCAAAGGTACTACCCATAGATGTACCTTGGCTTTGATGGTATAGTTGTCTGTTGAATTCAAAGAAATTCTCAGTTAAAGCCAAGGTAGCACAATCAACAATGAATGTGACTGGTGTGGGTGATGACCAATCGAGTGCCCGTAGTGTTGACTCAATAACTGCCAATGTGGCCCTCTGGGGAATGTTCGTATAGAGGGCCTCTACGTCCAAGGTGACAAGATAGTCAACAACACCTGTGTCTGGGAAGTCATCAATAATTTTGAGGACATCGGTGGTGTCTTTGATAAATGAAGGTGTGTCTCGTACCAAAGGTTGTAAAAAGTGATTGCAGAACTTAGACAACGGTTCGAGAAGCGAGCCAATGCCAGACACGATCGGTCGTCCTGGGACCGGGGTCGTCCCCTTTTGGATCTTAGGAAGGGTATAAAACAAGGGGACCCTGGGGTCACGAGTCACAAGAAACTCTGCTTCTTTATGGGTGATCCAACTATTGGATTCAGCTTCATGAACCAAGGTGGAAATGGTAGTCTTAAGGCGTGGGGTAGGGTCAGACGCTATGGGGGTGTAATATCTCTCATTAGTGAGTTGGCGTCTGCATTCAGTCTCATAATCAGTGGTGGACTGGATCACAATAGCCCCACCCTTGTCTGCCTGTTTGATAGTGATAGAAGTGTCCTCTGAGAGGTTCTTCAATAGCAGGGTTTCGTGTCTAGTCAAGTTGTGGAAAGGTGCCTCCCTATAGGGTAAGTTCAGCTCTTTCATGACTGCTTTTTCAAAAGTGAGGACCTCCACAGGAACCATGTTATTCTGTGGAGTGAATGTCGAGGGGTTTCTCAATCCTGAGTCGCTTTCTTCATTATGAGGTTGGTCCTGGAAAAAGGATTTAAGACGTATCTTGCGAAACAGGTTGTGGACTTCACAATGATCCCTGAACCTGTCAACCCTCGGGGTGGGGACAAAGCCTAGTCCTTTTTGTAGCAGTGATTTTTCAGGGGCTGTGAGGATCCTGAGTGAAAGATTCACTACTAGTTCCTCTTGTCCTTCGTTCTGCTCCTGGTGTCCATGCCACTGGTCGGTGGTTCTTGCCAATGGACCTGTTTTTGTGCGCCTCTTCTGTTGCGCCCTCTTCCTCTGCCCCAGCCTCTGCCTAAAAAAGGTTGGTTATTACCATTGAAGAACTGAGGGGGGCAATGTTGATATTGGGGAAATTGCCAGAATGGTAATGGTGGTGGTGGACCTTGGAACATGGGGGGGCCATGGAAGGGGGACCATTGTAGAACCTGTTGGTCCGTTGATTCTTCCTAGAGTTGTTACTCCCCCAACTGTTAGCGCTGGAGTTACTATCGCTAGAGTCTCTCCTATCTGAGGTGTCATCAGAGGAGTAGCTTGTTTTATCAGAGGTGTAGTCGGCTTTAAGGTATGGGTAAACCCTTTCCTTGTCAAATTTCTGTATGTCCTTCTGCAATTTAGTTATTTTTTGTTTCATTAAATAGTCTTTGTTGTCGGCAATTTCAGCATTGATCTCGGCCAGTTTGGTTTTGTACGCCGTGATCTGTATGGCTGTTTTGAGTGCCCCTTCAGAAATTTGGATTCTCACGAGGATGGCATCGGCCAATCTTCTCGCGGTGTTGAGCCCCTGGGTATGAGGGCCACCATGGCTGCACACTACACCGCCCATGGTAGTGCATTACGAGGTATTAGGCTGCCTTTACCTTCCTGATCTATACTCACCCCCTTGGGGTCATGGGATGACCTCACTTTTTCTTCCCGCACGGGATTCGATTTTTACGTCCTTAAATATCTCCCCCCCTTTCCGGTTTTTACCATAGGACCCACGTTGGAGTCCTTTTACCCGCCGGTCACTGCTGCAAGATTGCCTTGTCAGTAGCATAGGTGAGTTTTTCACCGGTTTTTTCCCCCTGTCTCTACCCATGGTCCTGTCACTGTTTTCGCCTCCTTATAATTGACTTTTCACTACCCACTTGGGAGTATGTTACCACCAGTCTCTTGATGATTTGAGCTGACTTTATCTTGTGAGTGCAATTTATTATGTGCTATACTGTCATGTGTTGTCTTTTTTCTCCTATTTTCCTAGGTTACTTCTGAGCACCTATTAGGTATGTAGAATCCACACACCTTTGCTGTAGATAGTTCGTATCTTTGATCCTGAGGAATTGCCGTGACCATTTCTCGGCTACCTAGGCATGAAACATGTTGATCTTCTTGAGCGTAGGGCATACATAACTAGCTACATAACCACTAGTGGCTATACCCACCTCAATTTCCATTTGTTTTAATTAGGCTGTTCACCACTCTAATAAATATTCATCCGTGGACCAACAGTTCCTATTTTAAATACTTCCACTACATCTACACACTCTAGGGCCCCTCACCCCCACAGCACCCTTCGGCAGGAACAAAAGATCCCCGCCAAAGAGCCCCATTATTGGGAGCCCGTCAGGAATTGCAGCGCCGACCTGACGAGGGGCAGGCTCAAATGATGAAGCATGACACCTAGCTTGCTGGGTGTGTGAGAGCCCTAGTTCCAACAAGGGTTTTCCCCCCTCCGTGACACATGACAGTCCTACTGACAACCCCCCCCCCTTATGTTTTTCTTCGACTAGAGAAACTTTGTACCCTTTTTTGTATTACTAGTTGTCAGGGTATGTACACTGGACCTCTTTAAACTTACCCTCCTGTCCCCTATTTTGTTGACGCTCTTCCAAATATGGACACTTGATCATTCACTAGAGAATTTAATGTCTTTACTATGAGGCAACATGGTAACTTGAAGTTCGTTCTGAGAATTTTCTTGCAAGATAAACTAGATCAAAAGGTACTGTTTGATGACATAGAGTTATAATGCGATTGAAGCCTCACTGATGTTCATTAGATAGGGAAATATACACCTTATATCAGGCCAGAAGAAGGTGGCTCTTCCTCAGTTTTATCGTTACTCACTGAGATCTGTGGGCATGCATTTGCCCTTCATACATACGCAAATAGCTGCATTAAGAAGTGCAAATTCACATTTTTTTGTCCCAGAACGTGAAATTATACATGTACATCAATGTACTCACATGTGACATTACACCAGTATTGGGTAATATTGCATGGGAGTAAATCTACTCCCATGCACCGGGAGTGCACGTTCCAGTGCAGGAATACCCATTTTGTGGACACCTACAGACACATGGGTTTGTGGCATTCACAACTTTTTCATGTCACATCACCAGCCTGTAAACAGTTGCAATTTACTCCAGTTAACAGAATGTCTGCGTCCACATTGAAATTAAGAAGGGAAAATAGTTAGTGGGGTTTGGGAGAATTTGTTTCTCCACAGACAAAACTGTTTTCCAATGCATATTTTTTTTTACCATTGTAAGTATACTTTTGGTAAACATTTTTCTTGCTCAGGTCTCGTTTGGAGGAGTCTTGGACTTGTGCTTCTATAACCTGGCAAGTGATGCCATACCTTACCGTGCCCTGGTTTTTATAATCGTTTATGACTAAGGTTCCCATTTTCCTATTCGCTGATTTTTTTCACTCATTATAGACAATAACATTTTATTTCCATGTCGGAATTTATTTAAAAAAATCTTCTTTTGCATAATTCCTTTGGCTGTCAATTATGGCTTTCATGCCAGTTGCTGCACCGATTGACAAGTGGGAGCTTAAAAACAGCAGGAAGAATATTTCCTTATAAAATGTAATTAGCTGTAGATGTGCCTATGTGTTTGCAATAATAATGCTTTCAGAGGGGTGCACTGTTGTTTTATATAGGGGAATTTAGAACACTAAACCTTCTTCAGGCATCCAATCCAAGTCTGAGTGCTCATTTCTCGGTTGAATATATCTGGAAATCAGGTGCACAACTAGACCAGAACTTTGGGAGGTTGGGGGATGGGGGGCTAACACTCACAGCCAGGGCTGGCCCTAGAGCTGATCGTGCACGGTTCAATAGTCTTTTTTGGCGCCCCTTCCCCATTTCTCCCTCTCCATGAATTCCCTCACTACCACTCACCAACAATGCATCTCATCTCTCTATAGCCCCTTTCCGACAAACATTTCATTTTTTTATAGGGCTACTTGTAATTTACTCACACTCAGTTCTGTGGCCTGCATGGTACACGTTCTTTGTAGCAGGCACATTAACCCTCTGGGCTGTGGTGGTGATAGGAGTGCTCATGTGAGTGAACGGTGAGCGATGCGACAGTGTGGGAGTAGGGTGAGAGGAGTGATTGCAGGGTGAGTGATCTGACCATATGAATTTGGGTGCAGATGTAAGTTCAGAGTGGGACGAATTAATGTATGGTTAGTTATGGGCTTGTTTGAGTGAGATTGCAGAGTGAGCAGTGAGAGGGACAGGTGAGTGAAATGTCCCATGAGTGCAGGGTGAGTAGTGTGATTGTGTGACTGCAGGGTGAGGTACAGGGTGAACAGCGCATGTGCATTGTGAGTGCAGAGTGAGCTGTGTGCTTATGTGACCACAGGGTAAGTGAAGGGAGAACGCTATGAGTTCATGGTGAGTGGCATAAGTTCTGTGTAGTCATTGTGAATGCAGGGTGAATGGTGTAAGTGCATTGTGATCGCTGTGAGCGCAGGGTGAGTGTGAAAGTGAAGGGCGAGAATGAGAAATGAGTTGTCTGAATGAAGGGTACATTCCCAGACACTTGATGTAACACAGCATGTTATTGAGGGTTGGCTTAGGGTTTCAGATATAAGTTAAACTATTGCTATTATGGCATTATTTAGAGACAGGGCCGGACTGGCTGTAGCGGGCACCATGCGTTTTCTTGGTGGGCCGGAAGGGTGAATGCCGATTTTAGACCAGTGGGGGACATTTTTGGTAGAGGGGCCCGGTTTTGCAGCAGTGTTTTCCACGCACACCACCCCACACAGCCTCCAACCCCTTCCTCCCCCGCGGCCGGTCTGACTCAATTGCCAAGGTCGGTTTGCGTTCCCAGTCCGGCCCTGTTCAGGGATCGAGGGTGGAGGAAATAAATATTTTGTTCATCCTGCAACAAACTTCCAATCTTGTGATTAGGGTTGCCAGCGTATTATATTGATGTCCTAGACATTACAAAAACCTAAAGCCTATTTTCAGCAATTATCTGTGCATACTTGGAAAAGCAAATATAAATAGAAGGCATTTTTAATTTTGTTCTAGGGCTGCATGAATGATCCATGGCTGATGATTAAAGGGAACTAAAACAGAAAAGTCACATTACAAATGAAAACATATGATTTTATTTATAACCCTATTTAGGGGCCGATTCCGATCCGGGTCGGAAGGGCACCGAACGCGATCCGGCCGGAAAAACTACGAGCCGTACGCGTGTTTTCCGGCCGACTCGTACAGCTGTACGAGCGAGCAAGTACGATGCGAGCTACATGAGATTCACCGACTGAGTCGTTTCCGTGTCCGAACCGCTCCGTACGTCTCGGTCGGAAGCTAACCGTGGCGTGCAATGGATGCGATTCACAACCGAGCCAGTACGATGCACGCGTCGGACAGCCTGTGCGAGCCGGAGTGTCCGGCTCGCAAAAGCTCCCGGAGTCGGACTTCGGGGGTCCGTGTCGGAGCCCCTGACACCCGCAGCCCTACGACTCGGACACGGGGGGAGACCTATGGGTCTCCCCAACACAGACATGTACGGTGCGGATGGCACGATGCATACCGACTGTAGGGGGCGCAATTGTTCGAGACGTACCCATTCAGTCAATGGGAGCCCATGTATGCGTCGTACAACTGGCTCCCATTGACTTCTATGGGAGTCCGACCGAACTGAGTCCGACAGCATACGTGCGCATCGTACTCGCTCGGTCGGACTGTAGGGGTCCGGCTCGGTCTGAAAACACTCTGGATCCGACTCGGTCGGTGTGCTTTCCAACCCAGATCGGAATCGGCCCCTTAGTGTCAAGATGAGGTCTTTGCAGGCTCTTTAGACAACAAATGGCTGGTATTTTTCTTTTGGCAACCATACTTTATATTTCTTTTCATGAAATGCATTCTCACACTACGGCAGTAAAAGTAAAATCCAAATGTAAGAAATAGGCGGAGTGGGGGCCAAAGGGGTACTGGAACCAGAAAAACTGAGCCTCGGTAACCAGTTTACAAAGGTATGTAAATATGCAAATGGTCTTTAAAGACCTGTGACAAACTCAAGCGTGCCAGAGATAAGACTCCAGACACTGCCCAGCCGAGCCCACTGCAGCTTGAGCTGCAGCAGCCGGGCTGAGACACACAGCGGGGGGGTGGGGGCTGAAGCCCTTTTAGCCTTTTGGGCGTTGTGTGCCTGCTGGAAATATACTAGCTTAGCTTAGTTATTTTACAAACCACAAAATAAGTATCAATAAAGACATGTGTAATAGAAAAAAATTACAACTGGATTATACATACCTATAGTGTACATTTTGATTTACAATTTGTATCTTTTTATCTTGGCATTTATAAGGCAGTAAATTTGCCCGGAAGGATCTGAAGGACGGGGCCCTCTAGGGCCACGCGGGTCATCTACACCCACCTGCTATGCCCTCCCAAAATGAAGAGTCGGTCAGACAGTAGAGAATACAAACTCAGTTCATTCAGTATATACTCTGCATAGGAGCCCAGTGAGGCCTTCACCCTAAGATGTCTGCAGTGGGGACTGATGCCCCAGGGTACGCTAATACATAATAAACACTTCTGGAGACTTCGGCCAATGGAAAGTTACCGGCTTGAGCCAGGAATGAAAGAAGGAAGTACAGAGAGATGAGCTAACACCTGCCAGATGGGCGCACTGTCAGTACTCCAAGGCCATTGTCCCAAGTCCAAGCGTCTCCTAACGTGGGAGCAGAGCTACACATTGAGATGGAATGCAGAGAAAGAATATCAGTTCATTAGCAAGTCGGGTTACAGCCTTGAACAAGACAGAAAATATTAACGAAGTACAGTGTTTTGCTGAGGCAAGGGAGAAGCGAAATAAGGCCTAGTACGAGCACAGCCCAAGCAGTCTTCTAGTGAATGTGAAATACAAAATGGAGTCACACAAGCTAACTAAAGCTTACATGTTGCAGGGATAACTCAGTGGGTTACATAACATGAATACAAATGGCGTCTATTTAGCCACATATTGCTAACCTAATATAGCATGTGTAAGTGCACAACAGGAAGAGGAATTTCAAACCTAACAGATCTATTCACAGAAAAATAAACTCTCAAAGGACTCTATAGTAGCCTGTCTTCAAAAGCCTGCCAGGTCACTCACAGAGAAATTGTGGAGGCAGAAAATACGGTACTTGTGAGTAACCAGAACTCAAGTATCTGTAAAGACAATATGATCGCTAAGATGAAGTGATATAGGGCCAGATGTACAACCATTTCATTTTATGAGTCTCTAATTGTGATTTTTTATGACTTGTAATTAGGGACTGGCAAAATAAAATGTACTAATGTCTCTCAGACACATTTAGCAATTCCCAATGGGGTTGCAATTGACCTGCTTCATCAATATTCATGAGGCAGGTCGCAATTTGTGAGCCATTGGGAATGACCTGTAATCACAGGGATGGTGGTTGGGGTCAGCAGACCACAATGTCTGTGATTACTTTTTAAATAAAGCACTTTTTTCTTTTGAACTGCAGTCTGTTTTCCTTAAAAGAGAAAGGGACGCATTTCAAAAAGAAACATTAAAAGTTTTCTTCTAATTTTTTAGGAGTAGGCAGTGGTCCATGTGTCCACTGCCGGGTCTTAAATAAATTGGTGCCCACATTCACAAAGGAGAAGGTATCCCCTGGGGACCCCTTCCCGTTTGCAAATGGGTTACCACCTCCTTCGTGGAGTCAGTAAAATATAAATGTTTTGCAACCACATTCCAGTGGCAAAACATTCATACATCCCCCTGCATGTTGGCATTAGGAAGGGACACCCTCAACACGCCCCTCCTAATACTGACTCGCAACCCCTATTTTCCGAGTCGGTAATAGGTTGTAGACTCACAAAATAGGTTTTGTACATGGTGAAAGACGTTTTAGCGGTCGCAAACAGCCCAATTCTCCATTTGCGACTGCTTAAAATGGTCATACATCTGTCCAATTCTTCCTAGAATGGGGTGCAACTCTTCCTTATCTGAGGCTGCATCATTTAGTAATGATGCTGTAGTAAAGCAGGCAAAAGAACATTATTTTGTGACCTACGACTGATGCCCCATCGATAACCCTGAAGGACAGTACTGAAGGGGTTTCTAGATACCCCAATTATTTAACACAGGAAAGGAAATCTAAATTGAGTTTCAAGTTCGACAAATACTAAAGGTTGTAAACAAAAACAAAACAGCATTGGCGTTGGCAGGAGGTCTACCATATAACTGAATTTGCCTCTTCAGTCTCTGGCAGTGTTAATTTATATTAAAAAAAAAAGTGCCAGGGCTCTCGTGAGGAGGCCACTGCAGCTTGCACCACACATTCCCCCTGCCATGCTGCCATTGATAGTAACAACACAGCTACTAACTTACAAGTGTGACAATTCAGACTATTTCAGGCCTCAAAAGCTATAAGAATGGCTTGGCATCAGGTAATAGACATTATTAATCCATATTGAATTAATAATTACCTGTTTTTATGGTCATCTCTAAATTAGCTATAAGGCACCACCTTATGGCAGACTGTCACAAGCGCCGGTGTTGACAATTAAGTGCAGTGCAGAGCATCAGAAACCACTGGCTCACATTAAGGAGTGGTCACTGGTAAGTTTAGCCCCTCAGTATGTCATCATACTTACACTCGGTCAATCATATTTGCACTCAAGTATCCATTTGTCACGTCATTGACTCATTCTTGAATTTACACATTTACCCATCTATGAGAAAGCATGTGCACAAACTCAACAAGCACATGCAAGATAAATTAAAAGAATAAAAGCAGGGAAAATAAAACATGTGCTGCTTATACTTGGTGGGCAATTGCTGACAGTAGAAAATAAAATTAAACATAGCATTATGTGGTTGCCTTGCAATAGTATTATACATAGAGATCATTGTTTCAAAGTTCCAACATGGCTGCCACATTTAGAGACAATGTGTTGGTCATTTTGGTGGGTTACAATAATAATATACCATGCACAATACCATTCCAAGGTTCTTAATAAGTAAACATCACACTGAGTGGCCATCTTGGAATTGTATTGAGCAGAATGCATTGCTGTTTTACCTCTCCAAGATGGTCAACATCTATACATGGTGACCAGCGTGGAAAAGTAAAACAATAATAAACTAATGAACATACCATCACTGGCTTCCCAGTTTAGAAGCAGTGGCTGTGCAGGGTGCAACATACTACAGGTGAGTTGCAAGCAAGTGGCCCATTAGCACCAGTTGGGGAGCTGCGAGGAGCTCTAATAACAAACAAACAAAAGAAAAACTAAAGAGAAGGAAATAAATGAAAGGGGACCTATAATGAAATAAAATGCAAAACTAAAAGCCCCATTAGCCACGGCATTAAAATGCACCATTGTTAGGTGATGTGACAAAATACTGTCATTCGGAAGACTATAAGAAGGGTCACTTACTACCACATCGTTTATGCTGTCATGTGTGGTAACAGATTGTGAATTATACTCAAACAGACCAATGGCAGAAGTGACCTTGCCCAAAGCTGATATGTGCCTATGCCCACATATACATACAGAGGTATGTATATGTGGGCATAGGCACATATCTGTTTTATAATTTTTGTAAGAAAGAGGTCGGGAAGAACGACCAAAGACAGCAGGTAAGCTGGAGAGATATGTTTATTGAAAGCCTCAGCCATAACCAGTACAGTGCAACTTCAAAAAGAGCAACATTCTTTTGTAGGACAATATAACATTCTAGAATGGAACTTTGAGATGCACAGATAGCAGAACCATAGTGAGAGACATCACACATCTCACTCCTTAATAAAGCTTAAAAACAAAATTGATAATGAAAAAAAAACAGATCTTGAAACTTATTATCTACAAAAAGACATCTTTGTTGACATAGTCATTGCAAAAGGAGTGAATGTAATACAAAATAGCTGCTCACTGACAGATATGCAGGTCTTTTTTTCACAATTTAAGAGTTTTCCGATCTGACACAACTTACTCCGCATAAGAACTTGAACCTTTGACTGCTGCTTCAAAGTTGCTCCTTGGATAAATAACCAACTGTGTTCTGGACAGCTACAGTCAAGCACCAACACACAACTCTTGTTCCTAATCCTGCCATCATTAGTCTTGACCACATTTGTACATGTCTTTGAGCTCTGGTGAATTAGTGCCATTGGGCACACCCAATCAGAGACTTTGTTTTGATCAAAGGAACCACATCAACCTGTACATCACTGTCTGCTTTCTTGAGTCAAAATACATCTTTCTTTTATGTTGCAAATCCACCTTGCAATTTCTCTAATCACCCACACCATTTAAGTTCACAACATTTCCCCAACTGATCTACCCTGAACACAATATAGTATTGAGTGTTCTCCCTTTAAAAAGCTCCAAAGGTGTTTTCCCATTGGTGGAGTAAGTAGTCATGTGATATGCAGTGATCCTCTGCTGTAGCTCTTTTTTCCAATCTAGGCTACTCACTCTGGTCAACTGGATACACTCTTTTAATGTTCTTTTAACTCTCTCAAAAGCCTCATTGGTTTCTGGGTGACGAATTGAACATTTCTTACAAAGAATGCCACAGGAAGCAAAATACCTTTTCATCTCAATTCAACAAAAGTGGGGACCATTGTCTGACAGAATAACCGTAAGGAAATTCACCCTTTTAAACACATTCTCCAGACACTTAATAACACATGAAGAAGTAATGCTCTGCACACAGTAAACCTTCAACCACCTTGAATACATATCGAGCAAAACTACAAAATAGGGTGTTCTGTGCGCACCCATTATAGGTCCAGCTATCTATGGCAACCTCTTCCCATGCCTGACGAGGAAGTTCCCAACAAACCAGGGGTACTTCCCAAAGAGATAAGATCTTATCACTATTGATACATTTCAAACATTCCCTGACAGAGCTTTCTATCTCAATGTCCAAAGCAGGCCAGCAAAAATCGGCACGCAATCTCTCCTCGTTATTGACTGCTCCCAAGTAACCTAGATGAGTCTGTGCCACCAACTTACATCTCAAACCTACTGGATGAACAATTCTAAGCCCCTTAACAGCATATGTCTGTCATGAGACAACTCATCTTTAATCATGCAGCCCGGCTTGTCTAGCAAACCTACTTTAGCAACCTGGCAAACTCCTATCACACCCAACAGAATAGGACCTTTCACTAAGTCTTCTTTCCACAAATCTTCTGTAACAGCCCCAAACGTGACTTAACACACAACCACGTTCTCATCTAAAAGCTCAACTTGGACGTCAACTTTACTTGAACTGGTAACCAACTGAGGCAAACAATCCACTCCACTGATAAATTCCTGACACCAGCAATGTATTCCACTTCAACACCGAATCCTTACAAAGCAATAACCCATCCTTGATAAAATGGAGTCAAGACCTTATTTCATGAAAACTTCCTTAAGTGGCTTGTGATCAAACATCTCTTAAAAGTGGTACCCCAAATCAGATGTTGGAACTGTCTTAGTGCCCTGGCAATAGCCAAAGCCTTCTTCTTAATTGCCGGGTAGTTAATCTCAGAACCATGTAAACACCTGGAGGCACATGCAAATAAACTATCCACTCTGTGCATTTTCTGCAATAAAACTGTACCTAAACCCTTAGAACTAGCATCAGTGACAAACATGGTCTACTCACTTGGCACAAACGCATGGTGTATTCTTTAACTCAAACTTAAACTTTTTAAACTCCTCTTGACATGCATGTCTCAACAAAAATGGCACATTCTTACCAATAAGAACTCTCATTTGGACTGATTTATCTGCATAATTCTTTATAAACTTGCCATAATGCTCAACCATGCCACAAAAGGAGACTAACTCCTTCTTGGAGCATGGTTCTTTCAACCCAACAATCTTCCCAACCAAGTATTTCTTGTAACTCCCTTTCAAGAGATATAGTGGCTCAATTAATTTATCTCACTCACACCACACTTCACTTGTTCTTCCTGAGGGTCACACCTGCTTCCATAAGCCTTCCTAAGATAAAACACTCACGAGATGCATGCACCTTCATGCTATTACTGAAGATCAAATTATCATCTTGATAACATAGCTCACCACATATCGCCTTCAACACCCTGGCCATGACATATTAAAATACCTAGGCTGCGGACCCAAGACCGAATGGCTTTATAAGCTCCATGAGTGTAATGAAAGCTGTGAGTTCATGAGAGCAAGTATCTAACTTCAACTAATAATA
Organism: Triturus cristatus; assembly: GCF_964204655.1. NCBI lineage: Eukaryota > Metazoa > Chordata > Amphibia > Caudata > Salamandridae > Triturus > Triturus cristatus. Next base: position 367,477,117 of record NC_140594.1, on the reverse strand, counting down.
CAGCACAGTTAGGTCAAGAGTCTTAAATACATTGCCCCTGCCAAGGTGGACATAATCTCATTAATGTTAGGTAGGAGAAAGCTATCCACTTGGACCTCTCTGTTGAGGGTTTTTAGATTTCCTCACAAATGTATGTCTCCACTACACTCGACTCTGACATGAACAACTATAAGAGCCAACCACCCTGTGGCCTCCTCTGGTTCTGTTACACTCATGTTATTCAATTTTTTTAATTCCACTTTAAAACTGTCCTGGAGGCAGGCCAGTATGCAACTGACCTTAGCTACCACAGCTACAGCTCAGGTTTTATATGACGCTTGTAGCCCTTGAGACATCCCAACTTTTCAGTGAACAATGGCTGATGCACCGACTCAAAATCTGCTACCTGCGAGTCAACCTCCTGCATCTGTACTTGAGACATAGCATTGAAATTCACACTAACTCACAGTGGTCCCTGGTGTGGCCAGCCTATCAAATCATCCTCCTTCCTTAAAACATAGACCTTACCAAGTTTATATTTGCTGCTCAAATCCATACAGGCATTGAAGAATCCCAATATTTTTTATGGATTGGCCACCATACCCCCAGTATGAACATCCAAGGCAAACAGCTTAACCTTATTACTAAAGGCCTGTTCAAATGTCTTCTTTGAAATGATAGTTAAGTGTGAGCAAGAGTCAAAAGTCATAAATAATTCAACACCATTTACTTTCACCACACTGCTTGGCTGACCATTGCATTGACTCTTCATCAGAAAAAGATTCTCATGTGAAATCTCTTTTTTTCTCTTCTCACCTTGTTTCTGCAGCAATTCACAAAGTATCCCTTCTTTCTACATCCATTACAAAACCCATTTAGAGGCGGGCACCTTCTAGCACTGGCTCTGTGCCCAATCTTGCCACACCTGAATTATTCTCCCAAAAACTTAAATTGCCCATCGCTGCTGTGTTTTTTGCTGTCACTTCACATAAATCTCCTCCATCTTCTCAGGCTGAGCATTATGTTGCTGTGAACAGCCAGTTCACAGCACACTTCAGAAAGAATTCTACCCTTTTTGCTATCATGAACAGTTCCTCAAAGGTGACTCATCTTTAAGCCATAACTCCTCCCTCATCCCATCACTCCTAAACATGAGAGCAACCTGATCTCTTATCCTCTTATCAGTTGCAGCACCCAATTTACAAGTGGAAGGCAATTTTCTGAGACTAGTAATGTAATCCTTCACTGTTTTCTCTTCTCCTTATTCTCTCAGACCACAGTAATACTGATCATAAAAGTAATCACTCCGGGGAGGCAATGTCGGTTAAGTTGAAGTAACCAGACCTCATACTCATTGGGATTTCTTTGTTCCTGTGCGCTTAACTCTGGCAGGTCTCCAATGCCTCCTGACCTTCACCACCTCTGCGATGCATCATCAACCAATACCTTAATTTTACACTGAGGTGTATTCCACAAACATTAACATAATGACCAAACATTTTCTTCCACTTGCTCCATCATATAGGTGGGTGAAAGGGCTGCTTAAAAAATAGTTGTGAGTCAAGGTTACATTTTGCATACTCTCTGACTCGTGTCACCCTACTTTTACAACTTGTGACAAATAGACACCAGGTAGCTCTGTCATCACAACAGTCAATCCACTAACTTTTATGTGTTGTGGACAACCTATAGAATAACCCAGAATTCATTTAGCACCACTTGCATGAAGTCAGACAGACAGGCCACAAAAGAAGTGTGCCTGTCACTTTAGCCAGGGTAACAAAGAGGTCGGGAAGGACAACCAAGCACAGCAGATAAACTGGAGAAGCATGTTTAATGAACACATCAGTCACATTAGTACAGGGCAACCACCAACACAGCGACATTCCAATCTTTTCTAGGGTCACATATAATATTCTAGAATAGAGCTTGATGATGCACTGATAGCACCACCATAGAGAGAGACACCACTATTTTCTTTAGGATTTCAGGAGCCTGTCCGACATCTAAACCTATCAGGCCCTCCAAAGGAGGTCTAGCAAGGATTATCACAATCTTCTGCCCACAGGATTTGCCAAAGGGAGCAACTAACAACAAAAATATGTTAGGTTCTGTGTAACATAATATCAGTCTACAGGCTTTATACAATGCAATAACAATATACTCGTGAGGGCCTTTTGGCTTTTACAGATGCCTCTAATAATAACTTAGTCAGGCTTGCTGACTTTGTCGTAACTTTTCATAATAAACAGAACAAATATGGCATTTGACACAACTTTTTCCAAAAACCCAATTAGGCCAATAGTTGTTAAAAATAGACTGTCACCATAATCAATTCAGGTCTGCTTTATTGTACTTAAGATTTCCCACAAAGCAACCATTAGGCATATCTGCACATAATTACAAACATGTACAAAATTTCGTTTGGCTAAACATCCCCCCCACACCAAAAAAAGAAGTGGTTAACCAAGCTTAACTAAGTGCAGATCTACCCCCAGGTTTGTCAAAGGGGGTGGGGTGACCAATACCAAAACCCTTGCCTAGTACAGTAATTTGTGAGACTGTATGTAAGAAAATACTTTTTTACAGCCTTTAGAACAGTGTAATAACAATGTACCCATAAGGATCTATTGGCTTTAACAAATGCATGCGTTTCACAATAAGGAAGCCAGGCCTACTCCCTTTGCTGTAATTTTTCATAACAAACTGTTGACATTTGATACAACATTTGATATAATCTTTACCACTCATCCAAGCAGACCTACGCTTCTCACCATACCCAAACCAGGGCTATTGGACTGGGCATAAGCTTCCACATAAGGCAAATCAGGCATGCAATCATACAATTCTAAATGTAAGATTAAAATTCAGAAAATAATATACAATCCCTCCAAAAAGGAATGAACAAGGATTACCACAGTGCAAATCTTCTACCTCTAGAGTTTGCCATTGGAGGAAACCAATACAAAATGTTTTGCCCATTGCAGCTCTCAGTCTGTGAGATTCTATGTAACAAAATACTGTCTACAGGCTTTACCACAATGTAATACTGATCCACCCTTAAAGGGCTGTTGTTTTGCAGCATGCTTTTCACAATAAATAAGTCAGGTGTACCAGAGTTATAGTCTTAATTAGGGCTGGCTTTAGAGCTGTTGGCAACCAGGGCAACAATCATTTTTGGTGACACCCTCAATCCCCCCCCACCCACCCCCTCCCACCATGACCACCTCTTCGGATTTCCTCATGAACATTGTATGTGTTTTAAAGCACTGGTAAGGGTTGACTTTACTATTGAGAATATACATTTACCCAAACAAACACTTTTTCGCAACATTGGGAATAGATAATGAAAGACTGGTGGAAAAAGTCAGAACATCCTAACCTATTTTATGTAATTTGCATGCAGCTATTTGATGACAGTTCGTAAAAGTCACTTTTCTATATTAGGGTTCTATCTTATGAACTGTGGTAACAAAAGACAGAGAACCCCGCAGACCTGACTAACTTCAGACCAGTAACAAACATCCCCATGCTAGCCAAAGTCCAAATGTGTACAACAACATCTGAGCCAACACAGCTCTGAATTCAAATTACTGAATGACTTTCAATCAGGATTTAGACCAAACCACAGCACTGAAACAGCAATTCTGCACATCGTCGACAATGCTCTACTTGCCCTCGACTGCAATGAAACCTGTCTCCTAATCCTGCTTGAACTTCCAGCGGCATTTAACACAGTAAATCATGCCGAAATACTAGATCACCTGAAAGAAAGGATGGGCTTAGAGGGCACAGTCCTAAGTGGTTTAGTTCATTCTTAGAAAACAGATCACAACAATTCAGTGAACCAAACATTATCTGCTTCATCCAGAAATGTTATTAGAGTATCACAGGGCTCAACACTATCCCCTGCTCTATTCAATTTGCACGTCGAGCCACTTACTGAAATCTTACAGCAAGCAAACATCTCCTTCCACATGTACGTTGACGATACACAGCTTTACATCAAGATCACATCGATAGAAGAGATCGGTATCATGAACCAGGCACTAAAGAGAACCGTCCATTGGCTAATGAGTAATCACCTCAAGCTCAACCCACAGAAAACTGAATTCCTTTTGATTTCCCCCCAGAAAAGCTCTACGAATATCATGGAATAGACCAAACTAATCACGGTGCTAAACTGTATTCCGAGGATTATAGATTCAACCAAATCCCTGGGCATTATGCTAGATAAAAACCTGAACATGCTTGCACATATTAACATGATGGCAAAAAACACCCGCTTCCATTTAAGCTACCTCAGAAAACTGAAACCGTTCAAAAATAACTCAGACCATAAAACAGCAGTCCAAGCACTAGTCATTTCAAGCATCAAGTACGGTTACACAACACTAGCCAGTCTTCCTAAGATTTCAACAGCACCACTAAAATCCTGTCTCAATGCGGCCACAAGACTTATACTGGGTCCAGAAAATTCGAACACATCACACCTCATCTGAAAGCGCTCAAATAGTTGCCCTTTGAAGCAAGAATACAATTAAAAATGGCATGTATCACTCACAAAGCGATACACTACAACACACCAATGTACCTAGCCCAGAAAATCACTCTATCAGGAGGTCGCCGGGTTTCCCGGAGTCACAGAGATCTATTACTGAAACCGGCCCGCTTCCGTAAGAAAAGAACTTATGACCAAGCTTTCTCTGGCGCAGCACCAAGAATTTGGAATGCTCTCCCCCCTAACATTAGAAAACTCTTGTCCATCGCTGCTTTTAAAAATGCAACTAAATCCTTTTTTATGAGGAAATCCCTTCCATAAATCCAGCAGTCTTGACATTATCTGAGAACCTTCTCGTTTCAATACACACACTACCACACATCGACCACGCACATCATTCTGGTCTTGTAAATATGATCGTCAAGCACACATGTCTCTCTCACAAATCAATGTACAATTAATTTAATGACCTTGTAACATAACTGTTTCTAGTAACTTGTTGTACACTGTTCAGGTTCACTGAAACTGCATGACGCTCATGTTGTTCTAAGTTGAAAGATATGCAAATGTAAAGCACTCTGATACCCTATTAGGCTCATGTTTGCACTATATAAAACACCAAATAAATAAATAAATAAATAAAAGGATCTCTGTGACAAAAGCAGTAGTTCACTCAGCTATCCACATAAAATGCAGATCTGTGATCTGCATGGAACGCACTTTTTGCAGCAGGCATATTAACCATCTGCGCTACTTTATGGCGATTCAAAACTACCCTTAGACAACATTTTGATCTCTCTCTCTAGCAGGAACATCAATCACAAGAGTTATCTTTAAATTTGTTATGCTGCCTGCAAAATGGACTTACAAGGAACTCCGCGACAAGTGTTTTTAAATTGGAAGTTACAACTAAACAAAGCGCCCCTACTGAAGTCAGCGACCCCCTCCCCCACGTCAGCGCCCAGTGCGGCTGCACCAGTCGCACTGCCCTAAAGCTGGCCCTGGTCTTAATCATTGGCTTCCTCAGCCCTGCCTCATTAGGCATAGGCGGAAGCAGAGTTCTGCCCAATCAAATGCTGCACTCAGGGAAATCAGCATGTTTAGCAAAGCCAAACATCACTCTTGGTAGTGCTTCTTAAAATTATTTTTGTTGCTCACATAAGGGTGAAAGCTACACGGTCAAGCCAGTTCTAACATATTACTAAACCATTCTCATGTTCTCACATCAGAAATGGATGAAAGACTTCTCCATGCTTCTATATCTTCAAAATGGACTTGAATTGAGGGTGCCTGTGAAAAGGCAGTGGCTTTATATTGTCTTATTTCTAAACCACTGCTTCTGATTAATGGAATTGTGGGTAATGAATTCAATGGAACAAGTTAATCCTGTTTAACCAGATAATCATTTGTTTGTTAAAGTGCAGACAGTTGGCACTCCCAAAACAACAACCCTTAACTCCTCCTACCCCTTTTGCCATGCCACCTGCACCACTGATAACAGGATAAATAAAAGAGCAGCATGATATCACAAGTGCACTACAGTACCAGACACCACAATAACTACACCACCTAGAAATCACAGACTAACATGCAACAAAAAACCATTGAGGTAGTGCACAGTAACATTTGGCACCAAACTATCCAGAAGCACCAGAATAACATGCAATGTCACAATACCAAGAAAAAAACATAATAACAAGTCCACACTAAACACCACACTAAACAAGAAGCCCAAAGTAACCTTTGCGTCACACTAACCAGAAACATCAATTGTAGCTTGAGACAGCACACGAATAGGAGGTACTAGAATTTTATGTCGCAAACCCTGCACCTATCCCATTTTCTAAACTAATTAAGACTGGGAGGAAGGGCATTCACTGTCCAAGCAGAATAGCTCTGGAACTCGATTCTCCAAATTAAAATGAACTAACAATCACCAGAAATACAAGCTCTCCCATCCACATAATCATTCCAGAAAAACTGTAAAATAATACAAATAAAAAAATAAAATTGGAAAAGTAGATATGCACAAACGTATCTTTTCTCACACTCTCTGCATGTACCATGAGTAGCATGCCTTTGAACCTCAGCCACTCCACCTTCTCTGCCCCTGTACAGCACACCATGCCTAACTCCCTCTTAGCCACATGCCCTGAAAGGCCGCCCAGGGACCCTCTGCAAATCAGAACGCTTCGTGGCCTTGTAGTGGGTCTGAAGCGCTAAATAGATTCTAATATAAATACAATACGATAATAAATAGGATCTTAATGACTTTGTCCTTTTCTATTTGCAGGTATTATGTGTTTCCGCATCCTGCTATAATATAATCCAACATTTTGAAACTGCAGTGTGTGACTGCAGATGAATTATAAACCTATTTCTGGGGCCTGCCAGTGCCTTGCTAAGATGCTAATAGCTGTGTGTGAGCCAGGCTCCATCTCCTGCAGGTAAAATGTATGAGTGTTTCTGTGTGTGTGTGTGTAGCCGAGCATAATTTCCCTCCCAAACACAGGCCTTTATTCTTGGTAGGAGTGTTAATTTTCTCCACATCCAGGAAGCACAAACAAAGCAATTTCCTGCTGAGAAGGCTGATGAGATTTTCTCTGACTCACAAAAGCCCTATTGTTTACAGTACAGAATGTCATTAATGTGAAATTCAGCCAATGTTTGTGGGCGAATTAATTAGTTTGTCAATTTTGGGAGGTAAGATTCAAGCGAGAAAGTCTGTCTTCTCAGCCATCCCTTATGTCAGGTCAAAGCAGTGGAAGAACTTGGGAGATTTTTCTCCTATTTCTCGTATATCGTTTGGTCCAGGTTGCATTTATTTATGGATCACTATGGAAAGAAAGCACCAGTGACAATTTAACAATCACCCGCTAATTGCCAAACTGTGTATTCTTTTCTAAGAGTCTTATTGGACTTCAAATTTGCAACAAAAATGAAACTGTTCTTCAGCGAGAAATGCAACCTCTACTGCAAAGCTGTTTGCGACCAGACCACTTCCAATGGGACATTTGGGAGGCAGAGTGTAGACTTCCTATGTGGCAGAACTTTTTCTACATTAAGAAAGGAGTTTTTACTTCTGGAAACGTGAGTGGGAATGGAACCGAGACACGCATTCTACCCAGTGAATAGAATATAAGCCGATACAATTTGGGTAAGAAGCTTGAGACAGCCAGAGTTTGAAGGAGGGATTAGTCAATGAAGCTACTATTATCACAGATCACTGAAGTACTGCACCAATGACCCTAAGACTCGTTGATCAGTTCGACTAATGCTTATAAAAGGCAACCTTGTATATCCTTACCATGTTATCCACTAAAAGAAACGTCAATAAAGTCCTCACACACAAATGGCAAAGTTCATAAGGTGAGTGTTAGAAATGGGTTTCTCTGGCCCTATCCCTTATTTCCCACGCCCGGAGGCGCGAGCGGGAGGAGGTGACCCGGGTGGAGGCTGAAATAGCTGAGCTGGAGGGTAATCTAGAAGATGGGGTGACGGATGCTGCACTACATGTCCTCCAGCTCAAGCAGGCGGCTTATAGAGCCCTCGTTACAGAGGCGGCCAGGGGCCTTAGTAGAGAGCAACAGGGGCGACTGTATGATGTGGGTGATAAGGCTGGTAAACTGATAGCGTGGTTGGATAAAAAGGAGAGAGCGAATCGTGTGGTCCCGCTGATTGAGAAAACGAATGGTGTGTGTGTAACTGAGCCAGAAGAAATTGTCTCCTGTTTCGCGGAGTATTTCCGCGAGGTGTATTCCCCGGTCTCTTCTTGCTCGGAAGAGGATTCCCGTGCCCTACTCAGGGATATCGCGCTGCCTTCCCTGTCCGGGGAGGACAGGGTGTCGCTGGACGCCGCCCCCACCTCCGACGAAATCGCCCTCGCCATACGCTCGGTCGCTTCTGGCAAGGCCATGGGCCCGAACGGTATCCCTATCGAGCTGTATAAGTTGCGACCGGATACATTGGCGCCTCACCTCCGCGCAATGTTCCTCGCGGCCCACTCGCTGGGCTCCCTCCCGCTTGACCAGCGTCTGGCTACTATCGTGGTGATCCACAAGGAAGGGAGACCTCGGGATCGGGTTACTTCTTATCGGCCTATTTCGTTACTGAATGCGGAGCCCAAAATTCTCGCTAAGGTACTCGCCAATCGGCTGGTCGGTGTGGTGGGAGATCTGGTTCATCAGGACCAGTCTGGCTTTATTCCCCATCGCAATACAGCCCTTAATCTGCGGCGTTTGCATGGGGTGCTTGCGCGCGTCCCATTTATACGGGAACCGGCCATTTTGGCGTCCTTGGACGCCACCATGGCGTTTGACACGCTTGAGTGGCCATACATCTGGGCGATGCTTGCGAAGTTCGGATTTGGCCCAGGATTCATCAGTTGGGTCAAATTGTTGTATGCGGGCCCATTGGCACAGGTGGTCGTGAACGGAAGAGTATCGGCCCCGTTTGAGCTGGGCCGGGGCACGCGACAGGGCTGTCCCTTGTCGCCGCTTCTTTTTGCGCTTGCCTTGGAGCCCCTGGCGGAGTGGCTGCGGTGGGAGCCTTCCATCCGTGGTCTCCGTTGGACCCCCGAGTATGAGGACCGCGTATCCCTATACGCTGATGACATCCTTCTGTACCTAGCCTCCCCACGTAAATCACTTATAGTGCTAGTTGATGTTTTACACTCGTTTGGTCGTAACTCCGGTCTCGTCATCAACTGGGCTAAATCGTGTGTGTATGTTCTCTCTGGGGAGGCTCCTATTCTCCCGCGGGGCTGTCCGATCCAGATCGCCCCGCAGGGATTTCGGTATCTGGGTGTCTTCATTACTCTGGACCCGGAGGCCCGGTATGAACGGAATCTGCTTCCCCCCCTCCAGCGTCTGCGGGTAGATGTCGCACGCTGGCGGCGCCTGCCGCTCTCGCCGCTCGGCCGGGCGGCATTGTTCAAGAGGATGTCTCTGCCGCGTTTTCTGTACGCTTTGCAGAACACTATGGACTTGGTCCCGGCGCGCTACTTCCGTGAGGTGGAGAGTCTGCAACGCCGCCTGTTCTGGGACGGGAGGCAGCGCATTGCTCTGGCTAAGCTGACGCTCCCATGGTTTGACGGGGGGATTGCCCTCCCGGATATTAAACGGTACTATTGGGCCTCCCAGCTTGCTGCCATTAACCATGGCCTCTACGGGCCCGCCTTATACCCGGCATTTGAAATGGACAAGATGCTCCTGCCAGGTGGCGACTACAATCGAGCGCTCTACTCTAGCGCGCCCGACGCTCGTCTGACGGGCCCCACGCGTGTCATGGTGCAAGTCTGGCACGCGGCCAATGCAGCTATGGGGTGGAAGGACCGTTTGACCCGGGCATCACCACTATACGCGTCTGAGCGGTTAGGTTCCCTGTGGACCTCTAAGGGCTTCGAGAAGTGGGACATAATAGGTATCAGTAAAGTGGGGGATCTTTGGACGAGGGGAGGATTTAAAACGTTCGATATGCTGCAGACGGAATTTCAGTTGCAGGGCAGTGAATACTTTCGGTATTTGCAGGTCCGTCATGCGCTGGGCTCCGTCTTCTCGGACGTGGCCTCCATCCCGGACTATTCCCCCCTGGAGGATAGAATGCTGGATGGGCACGTCCCGGACAGCACGATCTCACTTATATACAAAAAGCTCATAAACGACCGCTCGGGCCTGTTGACTGCCCTTCGTGCGGCTTGGGTTGCCGACGGGCTGGAGTTGGACGACGAGGACTGGACCTCCGCGGTGGCCTCCCCGAAGGAGGTGGCCATACCGGCTCGCCTTCGCTTCGTCCAGCTCAAGATACTCCACCGGGTCTACATGACGGGGCCAAAGCTTCTGCGTATGGGCTATGCTGGAGATGGGTTGTGTAAGCGTGGGTGCGGTGCTTTGGGGACCTTTATGCATATTTTGTGGGAGTGCCCGGAGGTAGAGGGGTTCTGGCGTGGTGTACATGAGGTGCTGCGACTGGTTACGCATGTGGCGCTGTTGCCTGAAGCGAGGAGATGCCTGTTGAATGTGTGGGAACCGACTGATTACTCGGTGCCGCAGACGTGGTGGGTGACTCTGGGATATATGATAGCCAAGCGTGATATTGCTCAACTGTGGGGATCCCAGAGGCCTCGACGGTCTCGGCCTGGAAAGAACACATGGACTGGTGCATGTTTCGCGAAAAGGTGGTGTATGTGGCGAGGGGTAAGCCTGGGACATGGGTGAAAGTATGGGGCCCCTGGAACGCCTACCGAGGGGGTATCTGCGCACCACCGCTGCTGCCTGATGCCTCGCCAGCCCCATCCCCTTAGCCGACTCATTCCCCCGCTGCCGGGCATTGGGTTCCCCCAGTCCTCGCTTTGTTCTCTTCCCCCTCCTCACACTTCTGTGTATAGTTGGGATCCCCCCTCTTGGGGAGCACGTGCTGCTATTTTTGATTGTGGGTTGCCTTGTGGGTGTGGTTTTAATTTTTGTTGTTCTTAATTTAAAATGAAACCGCATAATGGGGCCTGGATGGAGTGGCTTTTGACATTGTTACCTACTGAGAAATGCTCCTCCTGTAATACCACGTGTTCCATAAATGTATGTCGTATGTTCCTACCATTGCTAGCGGCCGGCCGGAAGGTTGTGGGCCCGTACTTGTATACTTTTAAGACCTGTAATAAACGGTTTAAAAAAAAAAAAATAAATAAAGAAATGGGTTTCTCTAGTTGGCTGAGGTAGGTACCTTAGGCCAAATAGGGACCCTTGCTTCTAAGTCAGGGAAAGGAAGGGCACCTTCTCAGATAGCCCCTGCTCACCCCCTCGGTAGCTTGGCACGAGCAGCCAGGCTTATTTTCAAGGCAAGTCTCTAAAGTATTTGCAACCACGCTCTCAGTACCCCAATGATGACACCACAAATGGACTCCACACGAGTTTCATAAAAACAATTAAATGTTTATATAAAAAGATATAGGATGAGGCCACACGATAAAAATCCAACATATGCGTATTTGTAATATTTAACCTTGCCGGTAATTAGGCCAGCAAGCCCTTGTAGGTTCTCGCAGTATTAATGAGCAATTCTAGATGATCCTATGCAGTCCTAAAGCAATGCTATGCAGTTCGTAATTCAAGAATCAGGCACTTCGTAATGTAAAAATAATGCAGTTCATTATGCAACAATCAGGCCGTTCGTAATGCCAAAATATTGCAATTTGTAATGCAACAGTCAGCCTGTTCGTTATGCAAAAATAATGCAATGCGTAATGCAACAATCAGGCAGTTCGTAATGCAAAAATAATGCAATGCGTAATGCAACAATCAGGCAGTTCGTAATGCAAAAATAATGCAATGCGTAATGCAACAATCAGGCAGTTCGTAATGCAAAAATACTGCAATGTGTAATGCAACAATCAGGCAGTTCGTAATGCAAAAAATAATGCAATGCGTAATGCAACAATAATGTACTCCGGCACAGATCACAGTGCTCTGGACGGTCTCTATGCCACTCTTACTGACTCGCGGTCAGCTTCTTCCAAAATATACGCCCAACACGGGGATGGTGGAAAACAACGTGCAGCTCCACACTCCGGCCCCAGTACTGCCACTCCTCGACAAGTACGGGCCGCGATACGAGCTTGAGCGGAGGCTTGCGCTGCGAGAATTGGAAAGGCCGAGAGCATTTCTGTCGGAGCCCGCACCCCGCCCCAGGCGGCGACATACGCACGCTCGCTGAGCATTAACTGTGGGGCGCGACCTCACTCTCCTCTCCTCTTGACTTGGGCCTCTGATGCGACTATGTTGATTTTGGGCAGGCTCGGGCCGGCGGCACAGCTCCTCTGGGGATGCCGGTCCGGGGTGATGGCAATGACGAAGGTCTCAGGCTGCAACAGGGCACACGCAAACAGCGTCGCTGAGACTCAATTGAGTTCCGTGTGCACACAATCACAGGGCAAGCCTTACGAAGGTCTCAGGCTGCACGAAGCACACACACACAGTGTCGCTGAGACTCACTTGAGTTCCGGGTGCACACGATCACAGGGCAATCCTCATGAAGGTCTCAGGCTGCATAAAGCACATGCACACAGCGCCGCTGAGAGTCACTTGGACTCCGGGTGCACACGATAACAGGACAAACCTCAACTTGGACTCCGGGTGTGCACGGTCACAGGGCAATCCTCACAAAGGTCTCAGGCTGCACAAAGCACACACACACACAGCGTCACTGAGACTCACTTGGACTCCGGGTGTGCACGGTCACAGGGGAATCCTCACGAAGGTCTCAGGCTGCACAAAGCACACGCACACAGCGTAGCTGAGACTCAGTTGGACTCCGGGTGCACACGATCACAGGACAATCCTCAACTGGGACTCCGGGTGTGCACGGTCACAGGGCAATCCTCACGAAGCTCTCAGGCTGCACAAAGCACATGCACACAGCGCCGGTGAGACTCACTTGGGAACTTTTGTGTTCCTGAGTTTCCACAACAGTGAGCCAGCTCACCTCGGGCCCTTAGGGTTAAGTTACTTCAGGACACATCACACAGCAAAGTCCTTTCAAGCAGGGGGACACAGCACACAGCAAAGTCCCTTTAGCCTCCCCTTGGTTAAATCAGTAAACTGCAGGCCAGCCCCAGAACACACAGCAGGGGTCAGTCCTTTCCTTCAGTCTCTTCAGCTGTTTCTTCCTTGGCAGAGGTTCCTCTCGACCACGGAGTTGTTTCAGTCCTTTACAGTCTTGAACAGTTCCCTTCCATTCCATTCAAAGGTTCAGGGGCTTCAGCTCTCATAGTTGTACCCCTAAATGCCTTTGAAGTCTTTGTGTTCAGGGGGGCACTGACCCCTGTCCAAACCAGTTCTGGGTGTCTCCCTGCCAGTGACACCTTCTTCCTTTGATAGTGGGGGTCTGGATCCTCAATCACTCAGCAGGAGATGGGGCCATTGTTTATGGCAGCAACCCAGGCCTCTTCACCTCCAGGGGCTACTCCTCCCCCCTACACTCCATATGCAGGTCAGCCTGTTGCTGTCTCACCTCCTCCCCTGGGTCAAGACATTCAAATCCAGACAGTCAATCCACAACCAGGCAGAGACACACAGAAATGTTAGAGCACAAAACACCCAGCCACTTCTAAAAGAGTGGTTTCTAAACACACAATGCAAAAACCACCTTCACAAAAAGATGTGTTATTAAATTGTGAGTTCAGGCACACTAAACTTCACCTCTCCATCGTAAGCCTATGGGAAGATAGGATGGAAACATATTACACAGCCTCCCCATTCTGTCCTATGGGCAAGATGGCCTTTCAACAGTGAAAAACGAAATGGAGAGTATTTCACTGTCAGGACATGGTACACACCTCAGTACATGTCCTACCTTTCACATACACTGAACCCTGCCCAGGGGGGTACCTTGGACCTACCATAGGGGTGTCTGATGTGCATAAAAAGGGAAGGGTAAGGCCTGGCAAGTGGGTGCACTTGTCAGGACAAAATGGCAGTTTAACAAACTGCACGCAGGCACTGCAGTGTCAGGCCTGAGTTCTCTCTTTAGAGCTATTTGTGTGGGTGGCACAATTAGTGCTGCAGGCCCCCTAGTAGTGTTTGCATTACTAGCCCTGGCACCCATAGTGCACTTTACTAGGGACTTTTACTAGTAAGGCAAACATACTAATCATGGACAACCAATTACCATTACACTTTACCCAGGGAGCACTTGCACTTTTACACTGAACAGCAGTGGCAAAGTGCCCAAAGCATCTAAGTTGGGAACACCATGTCAGAAAAAAGGTCTAGGGGGAAGGCAAAATGTTTAGGGAACTTTAGCCAAAAAGGGCTAAGTCCAACAGTAAGCCTATTTAACCTGAGTCTCAACAGGGAGTAGACTTACAACACAAATGTTGTGGCCTAGATATCGTTTACAACAAAACACTTTCTTGGATGGAGATTTGCCATTATTAGTTGCAATTGGACAGTATGCCTGTGAGCGATATTTAGCAGTCTACATTTTTGTCATTTTTTTTTTAAGCCACACTATTCTGCTAACATATTATAGGGGTTACCCCCTCACTGAGGTTCAAATTAGGGATTGCTGAATGTTTCCTAAACAATGCCTAGAAACCAGTGACGGTCACCAATTTACAGGCTTTTCCTTCATACCCTTTGTGAATTTCCATTTGCGACTATGTGGGGGCATTTCCATATGCACAATTGTGTATGTACTGTACAACTGTGCACAGAGAAATTCCATTGTATCTGTGCTATGACACCTTTTTCAGCTTTTTTCTTTCCATGGGGAAAATATTTTTCCCCTTGCAAAACATGAACTATAATTACCCCGTGGCGACCACCATTGGGTAATACAAATGGCTTTGGGAATTTGGCTTGTTATGGACTGAAAAGACACCAAGTGCAGGTACTACACACAAGGCAGCCACAAACAGTACACCAACTGTAATTAACAATTACAATATTAACAGGAAATAAAAACAAGCTGACACCAAATACAGTAGAGATAGGAATAGAAGAGGCTTTGCAGGACACAAATAAGCAGCAGGCAACACGCACTGGACATAGAGAGCATCAGAGATGATGTACAGGACATAAACGAACTGTAGGCAAAGAATACCCAACAGAAACTGTACAGGAACGTTGTGAACAGCAAGCATTGTACAGAATTACAGAAATAGAAGACACTGTACAGGACAAGCAAAGATAGCAGGCACTTGACAAACACAGAGCGGTCAATGTACTAGGAGTCTGCACAGTGGCGGCTCCTCTGCTATTGCGCAGGAGTGTCACCCACTGCTATCCGCAGTGGAAATAAAGGAAAAATAAAATGATAATAACTCATTGTTATTATCATTTTATTTGTTCCTGCTGACGCAGCTCGGCAGGGTTACTCTGCTCTCAGAGCAGGGGTAGGAATGGTGGGGACTCTGTAAAGTGCGCATGAATGTGTGGCCGGCTACCTCGGCCCCGCCAAACAGTCATGCACACTTTGCATGTTCTGCACCCAGCCCTGCATTACATGCCCAGGCTGCCATTCTATGCTCAGACCAATCACAACACTGCATTGCAGCATTGTGATTGGCTTAGGGGGCTACCTGTTCCGGCCCGAGCAGAGAGACGGCGATGAGGTATAATGAGGAGAGACGTGGCGAGGAGGTATGTTTTCTTTTTCCTTTCTTTACCCCCTTGCTCTGGAACCATGCCAGCTGCCACTGAGTCTACAGCCATGGCCCATATCATTAACAGTGCTCAGAATTGGTGGGGTGAATACTAGAGCTCGAAAACCACAGCACAGCATGAGGTATTAGTCATCAGTGCACAGTGAATCAACATTTTTTGATCCTCTGCCATATAAGGTTCCTATAGCAATGATCCCAGTGTGTACATCAACTGAAATCCAGCCCGAGATGAATCAGTCATACAAATGAATGTATCAATTAAATGTGCACCAGATCCTGCGATCCTTCATTCCTTTCTTTATAGCTGCTTACCTGAGAAGTACGGATGGATGATGAATTGTTCAGGACATCCCGCAGTAAATCTGTAAGAGAACCCAAAATATATCTGTTAGAAGGGTTGTGGGGGACAGGAAATCTCCAGGGTAGTGGCATGTCTTGCACAGAAACAAAAATTAAACACTGTTTATGGGTGAATAGCAGGAACACACATGCACTGCCCATGCCTCCAGTTTAAATACAAAGGAAGACTGAATTCAGGGCAATGGATTGGATACCTTCATATTTAAGATGAGCCAAAGCCTACCTTGGTTGCACATTGGTGAGTGTCTGAAGAGTAGTGAGCTAACTGGGTCATGAGAAAAGTAGGATCATTGCCTGGACGTCCCTATGCACTATAAAGAGGGTAGTTAACTTGCATGCGCTTGGTGACATGCAGTAAGAGGAAGGCATTGCCATCTAGCCCCTTCTCTTGAACCTCATTAAGAGCCAGGCTATGCAACTGAAATCAAATTCTGGGGCTCCACAGAAATGGCTGATCCCATAGTTGTGGAGAGTAGAAGGACCATGGGGTCCACATCAGCTTCATCGGTAAAGCTAGGAAAGGGAAATGTCGGGGCAGGAATCTGACACCGCATCTTCTTGGGGAACAAGGCCAAACAATATACTGATGAGGAATCTGAGGTCTTCAACACTTGATACAAGTCAATCAATAGTCACATTTAAATGACTTTGGCTCAATGATCCATAGTTATGGTGATTGACGAATAAGGCAACCCCAATTTTGGAGTGGATTGAGTTGGAGTCAGTTTTGTTGCACCCAGAAGGTGATGATTTGTAGATATCAAGTTAGTGCATCCAGGTTGAAAGTGCTGACAAGTCAATACCAACCTGCTGAGAATGATTTCCCTCCTAGTCAACTGTGCCAACTTCAACTTATTAGACTCAAGGAGGGTCTAGAACTGGCTAGGTGTGAAAACAGGCGAAGAAACTAATGCATCGAGAGTGGAATCTATGGGATGAATTATGCACATCAACAAACTTTCAAATTTGTGGACCTAAACTCAATTGGTGTTAGACCTTTATCAGAATTGAGAACGTATATATGTTTTTTTTTTCCACCCGGTCTATTTTACAATATTGAATTGATTGACTTTATAGTGTGATGCCTACGTAGCCAAGATATGAAATTTTATTTACTACACCATAATGTATTCATATTTTATTGTAAAGCATTAAGGATATATAGAAAATAATGACTGCTACATTTTGGCTAGGTTTGTACTATAGAAATACCATATAGATACATGCATGTACATACATACATGACAAAATAGATGAATGGGCTAAACATATTCTCTGCAGACCTCACCCTGTGAAAATGCCTAAGTACCCAAATCACAAAGATTTTGCTGTGAAAAGGTGCAATTTATTCTGTCTCCTACTGCCTTACTACCGGACTATAGGAATAAGGCAGGAGTACTACAAGAGTAAATCACACCAAAATCTTTGTGAAGTGGTTCTTGGGTGTCTCTGCTTCCAACAACGTTCAGCCATAAACTTCACGAAATATTTTCAAACTTCTCATGGGGGAGCCTAAATTTGTAAACGTAGGTCATGCATACAAGAGGGCGATCCAGCTGTTGTTAGACTGGTAGGTGTGGAGAAGCTCGCAAGGATGTTGTGTTGTGTCTTATGATCTCATTGTGTGCAAGCGCTTTGGCTCTGCACAAAGGCAGGGCCGGACAGAGAACCTAAAGCAGTCCTGGCAATTTTATCTGACCAGCCCCTGGTGAAACACTGCCTGGCCACAAGAGGCTGGAAAGGCTTGCTTGCTGGTTCTGTTGCTATGGACCGATATTGCAGCACTGCTGCAAAACCAGCCCCCAGTAATAAAACCGGCCCCACCACTTCAAAACTGGCCCCACCCTTCCAGCCGACCGGGGAAATGCTCGATGCCCAGTACAGCCAGTCCGGCCCTGACAAGAGGGTGGGAAACATGACAATGCAACCGTTCAGCAGACAGCATGGAAGGAGTGGTGACAGGGAGAGGCAGACATGGAGCAATCACTCTTACATATCCTGATTCCCTTAGAGAAAAGATTGGACTGGAAACCGGATATGTGTGAGCAGGAAGAATTGAGGCCCTTGAAGCACCATCTTATGTATTAGCAATCAGATAACACCAGTAACATTCGTCAACATTTTGTAGGATCTAAGTATTCATTTACCAAGGCATATGCTTCCCTTCCAGAAGCATGTTTCAGAAAATAGTGTATTTGTAAGTACATTTGACTGGTAACACTGGCCAAAATTTGTACACTAAATAAATACTTAATGCATTCATCAGCATGAATTTTTGAGGAAATTTAGTAGAAATGGCACATTTTAAATTATATTCTGCAAAAAGCCTTTAAAAGGCACTTTACTGTGGTATAGGTTCTTCAAGGGATTTTTGGTGACTAGTACAAACACAATACCATTACCAAAGTTAGCACATTTGTTTTAAAGCCACTCAGAAGAATTCACCATAAACATGATTTTGCTATATTTCAAAGTCCGTAAAATTGCCAGCACTCCATCTAAAACTGAACACCAGATTGATTTTTCTCTGTTAACTTTAACCCGAATGTCCTTGAAAACTTGTCAATGATTCTTTGAGCAGCACCATTACTATGGCTCTGCATCTGTGTAGTACACCAAGACAATGTTTATATAAGCGAATACTTCAGTCACTAACTATAGTGGAGAGCAGTGGTTCTTAACCTTTTGATATCTGTGGACCACCATGGAATCTTTGCTTCAATATGTGTATACCCACTGAGTCACTATTGCAAGTCAGGGACCCCCGGCAGAAGCAATGTCTATGATTTGAACCTCAAACAAATAAACAAAAAATACAAAAACAAGTATACCCCAACCAAATGCTCAAAGACTGAAATATTTTATTTTATTCAAAATCAAATGTAGAAAAAGTTTTCAATTTTTTAATTTTGCATATTTACTTCTATGTCAGGACCGGATGAGAGGATTATGCTTTCTTCCTTTGCTTTAATACACACTATTTCAAAACAGCAGCCATTTTAAATATCTCAAAACTATTTTTCCCATAAACATAAGGGAAAAAAACAGTTCATATGTCCTTCTTCAATTTCCTCAGTGTGATCCCAACATAGTCCTCTGTTGCTGAATGTATTTCCTCTTTCTTCGCTGCTCAGCAGCCAGTTAAGTGCCCTTCTTTGTTTTTCTGGTTTCTCAGGCTGTTAGAATGGGTTTTTCTACAATTTAAATATGTTTTGAGACCTAATTGTATATGCTTTAACAAAATGCTTATACTCGGTTTCCCTTTCAGAGCCCCTTTTTAGGTCTCGCCTAGCGTTGCAGCACGAATGCGCTGCCATCGCTTTGCGAGGCATGCAGTATATACTGTAGTGTGGAAGCTCCACCCACTCTCTGCCCATTGGCTTTTGTCTTAAATGCTGCCTTCCGATTGGTTTGAGGCTTGTTAGTCCCTCCTCATTCTTCATTTGTATCCTTCCATGGCTATTGGCCCCTTTACTCCTAACACTATTTTCTTCCCTGCCTCCCCACCCCATCACCCCCTCCCTCAGTCTGTGACTTTTCAACCTCCCCTCCCCCTCCCCCACACTCTCGTTCGTGTTTTCTTGCCTGCCGGCACTTCCGTTTTCATCTTTATTATTGCCACCTTGAAATATGCGCGTTCAAGATGCGTGCTGTACAAAAACTTCTCTTGTTTAATGAACTAAATTTTAATGTTACTCTAAATATAATAAGACTCTAGGCAACATTCAGGGTATGAATGGCAACTGACGCCTCTTAGTTCACAAATGACATTGTTGTCGGGCAGGAGGAGCGGCAGTGTTTTAACTCATGCTTAAAACAAGCACTTTTAATAACTTCCTCTCAATTCAGTGCTATAATCTTGTGTACTGATGTAACGCGCTAAAGAAATGCACTTTTTTGAATTCTGAAGAGACCTTATCGCACATTTACATCATGTTTACTGTATGATTAAAATGCCGATCATTTTCACATCTCGCTCACTGGCTCATATACGCTTGGCTCTTCTCCGGCTGGCTCTACCTGCTAAATAATATATTGGCATGCGCACCTCTAACAAAGAGAGATGAATGGATACATGACAGTGAGCCCGGTAGATGGTAGAAAAATAGACTGGTGCAGACAGACAAAGTCAGTCTCCAGTGCCTCACGTCAGAATCATCACTTTCAATGACCTGGAAATCTGCCGGCAACTCCCGCATGCCCCAACCTCATCCCCCTCACCTATTCTTAGCAGAAGCAGCAGATTCTGAGCTGTGCCCTGCTGGTGCAGAGGAGCACGGCAGAGTCTGTAGAAGCGCTAGGATCCCTAGCCTCTCCGGGCGGGCACCAAAGCCTTCCGGGTGCCTTCACACTCAGGATAAACAAATACATTTTTTTCTGTGCTTTAGTCGCCCCTCTGTGAGCACTGTCTGGTAGATGAACCTCTGTGTTAATAAACACATTCAAAGAGGTGGTTGGGTACAAACAAACAACAGCCACAATATCGTACATTTTGAACGTGTAGTTAAATAACTGCTCATCGAGTACCTCCTTGGCTGATCATTCCATGGCACTACCAAAACTACATTTGGACACATTTGCTCAACTGTAAAAGACTCCCTTCTATGGGTCATTTAACAACTCAGGGCTTTGGGGTTAGGTAACCTACTTTGGATGCTGTGTAAAAGAGTAAATACAAAAATGAATGCAATGAAACTAAGCAACCAGTACTGTCTAAAACACTGTGAAAACTGACACTCATTCGGCATTTTGTTTAGTTAATGTCGATTTCCTCATAGATGCGAGTAAAGTACTCTTAATATCCTAATGAAATCTGCACTCTTTTAACTAATAGCACCGGGCGACCTTTGACAACTAGGCAATGATAACATTTTCATGTACTCTCGAAGCCCCCCTGCCCCCGCCCCATTGGAAAACTTCATTGCCTCCCAGTGTTTTGGCGATAACCAAGACGCAGGATAGTGAGTCAAATAGTCCAGAAAATGAAAGAGAAGCCGGGATTCAGATTCACATGCTCCGATCCCGATCACGTTGTTTAGTCTGGAAGCACTACTTTTATTAATGAGTTTCGCATTATTAAAGGACCACAGTGTGCATGTGTGGCGACACTTCACCCATGAGGTACGTTCCAAGCAATTGTTGACACAATCCACACTGCGTCTTTTTCAATATATTTATTATGAAGTGCAGGACCTTTCCAAGGGATTTTGCACACTACATACATTCACTCCAAAAATAAAACGTGTAGGTAAAAAAGAAATTGCCATTTACAACGTCAATAGCTCTAACTCACAAATGCGAGACCTATTTGCATTGCAAATGCTTGTTTGTCACGTGACCGCTACGGCACTCCTTCCGTGACTAGGGCCTATTATCATATTTGATCACGGTGCAGATTTCCACCGGATAGAGGACAGACACTGCGGTGACGCATCTCCCTGGCTCCTCGCGGCGCGTCTTTCACTCCTATTGGAGTCGAAAGCACACTGCCGAAGCTGGCGAACTGTCGATCCTTGTTACGCTGCTCAGGTGTGACACCCAGTATGTGCTGGGTCTGTATTTCCCTGCATTTCATTTTCTGACGCCCTCTGGGGGTCCGAATTTTCACGCAACGCGAGCTGACGACCTACAGGGTTGTATTGTGCTTCAGATCCTGAAGGCCACTGTTGGGACACACAAATTCCTGAGCAGCAAAACCCTCAGATAATTAAGGGCACGTGTGCCCCTAGGGCTTGTGCCCTCCCAACTGTGTGCCTCTGGATCACCCACATTGCCACCTGGGCTCCCTCCCAGCTCCTAGTATGGCATCCTTGCATGTAATCTAAAAGGGATTACCTCAGCCCTAGTTGCCTTGGCCCGAGGCAATATATATATGGCACTCTACCCTAATAGCAAGGGCTCTTGACAGATTAAAGTTCAGGATGCAATCTAACCAGGCTACATATGAGGAGAAAGACTGGCTGCCTGTTCTCCAAAGGGAGGAAGATTTTTATGGGGCTGTTGACACCTCAATCAATAGGTCAGTGAACGAGCTCATGGGGCCTATGATAAAATTGCTAAGGAGTGCGCAAAGATTGCTAAAAATAATGCACCTGCCCCAGAAAAGCCTCCCCAAGATGCCCAAGGGGAGGGGTCCCCACCCCACCCACAAAGAAGAAATGCACGAAAGGGGCAGACAGGGATGTGTTTGCATGTTTAAAGAAAGCTTTTCTGGCCAAATCAGTCCCTCAGGAAGACCCCATTGAACCTGCACTGACATCCCCTAAACCCCCTCACCCTGATACTCCAGACCTGCAGGATGGAGACTCCCCGGGGAACTCGGATGATGACGTGGGCTCCTGGTGGCCTTGGAGCCTGGCTTCCGATCCCACTTCCAAATGGGGGCGGGGGGCTAATTCAGTTAATAATAATACACATTTTATAGAGCGCATAACTACTCCTGTGAGGAGTGTCCCAGCACTGAGCAGACGAAAAAAAGCTGAGGAGACAAACGGGAGAGGGGGGCCTAAAAAAGGCAAGTCTTAAGGTTTTTGCGCAACTGAGGCTCTGACAGGCATTGTCTCGGCTGCAGTGGAAGGGAATTCCAGAGTTTAGAAGCAAAAAAGCAAAAAGATTTGCTGCCAGCGTGAGCTTTCTTGATTCTGGGCACTTGCAAAAGTATTGCCTCCGAGGACCTGAGAAACCTCCTAGGAGAGTATGGAGCGAGAAGAGAGTGTAGATACATCGGTCCAGTCTTCCTATTGAGCCTATAACAGTAGCATTGGGCCTTACAAGAAAGACGCTTTTCCACCAGGAGCCTGTGCAGTTTCTGAAGTGCCCTACTCATAGATGCATGTTTGAGGAGTTTAAGCAGCAGGCGAGCCGCCGAATTCTGTACTCGCTGGAGTCTCTTGATCCTAGCCTGAGAGGCTCCCAGATATAAGACGTTACAATAGTCCACCTGAGAAACCACTTAAGTCTGGATCACAGTTTTCTGGGGCAAGAATGGTAGGAGATGGCTAAAACGTTTGAGAGATCTAATAATGCCAAAACACTTGCCTGCTTAAGCTGTGATTTGACTTTCAAAAGTGAGTTTATCGTCAAACCAAACACCCAAGTTTTTAACCTTGGGGTTAGGCTGAGTAAAGGGACCCAGGGATTCTGGCCACCAGGCTGAGGACCAGATAGATGGCTGCTTGCCAAGGATCAGGACATCCGTCAAAGCCAAGGCAGCAATGGCTGAGTTATGGTATAATGTGACAATATGCACGATCCAGATAATATCATCCATTGGAGATCGGCGCTGTGAGCCCCAGTAGACAAAGCGGCAAAGTTGGTTGTGGGGCATCTGCGCAAACCTTTAGAGCAGGATGCCCGAAATTGCCTTTGGGTAGAGTCTCCACATTCTACTCTGGAGGGAAAGGTGGCCCTCACCCCAACATAGACTCCAAAATGGCGACCTTCTTAGCGAAGTATATGAAAAACCCTAAGAAGGGCATAGACAGTTTCTGGCGCTCGTGCCAAGATAAGCTATTAGACCAAAATCTTAGATATGGCAGAAGAGGTTAAAGTGTCAGGTTACCTCATTTCCCCATAGGTCCTCTCAAATTTGTTAACAACAAGGGGTATGCAGTTCCTAAAGAAAAGAAGAACAGAAACACATGCAGGTCGGTGCTGAAAACCTGGGGACCTAGATGGGGGGCTTCTGAGTGCTTAGGAGCAAGAGCCTGCACACACCCTAATGGGTGTCATGCTTTGTCATGGGATGTTGCTCCCCGTCGGGCTAAAGCTACAATGCCCAATGGGCACCCACAAGGGGGCTCTTTGCCAGAGATCTTTTGATTCATGCTGTTTGTGAAGCTAGGATATATGTGGATGGACTCTCTAGTGTAGATTGGTGTGAGTGAGTTCAAATAGGCAAAGGAGTACCCTAATAATATTTTTATTCTGTGGGTCCCCTTGTCTAGGTTAAAATCAGAAGTGATGGCTGTAACCAGAAGTAATGGTCCGTATAACCTCATAGGAAAGGGCATGAGTTGGATGACATGTTTCTTGCCATAGCAGTCAAACCAATCAAGGGCAATTCATGTGGTTCAAGGAATGGGGCTATTTTTCTACCTGGCGTAGACTCTACCATGGTGCCCCTCAACCTTCCTTCTCGGAAGATGGCAAAGATCAGACACGAACTTCGCCTAACGCTAACCAAGCCTTACACACCACTCAGACAGATTGTCTGCCTGGTGGGCCTCCTCTCTTCCTCGATCCAGGCAATCTTCTTGGTGCCGCTCCATTATCGGGCCCTACAGCAACTAAAGGTGCACCATCTGAGGAAGGGTATGACATATGTCTAGGCAGTTCTGCTGACAGACGATGTCCAAGAGGAAATAGGACGGTGGCTTACCCATATGAAAGGATGAAAAGGGAGGGGAATCTTTGGTTCCACTCCTGACTTGGTGCCAGCAGGTCTGGCTGGGTAGCCCGGTGTGGGAATTTCTCCACAAGAGGAAGTAGGTTACCATGAATAACAGAGCTTATATATAAATTGTTTAGAGCTCCTGGTGGTGTCATTTGCAGTCCAGTGCTGGACCAAGGATCGAATAAAGTCTTGTGTCCTGTTAAAAATGGACAACATCTCAGCAGTGAGCTATATCAACCATTTGGGAGGCACCAGGTCCTGTGCCCTTGCAGACATTGTGAAGGATTTCTGAATCTTTTTTCTGGAAAATTAGGTGTCATCCACTGCAGAGTATCTCCCGGGCCAAGCGAACCAGATAGTGGATTGCCACTCCATTCACCTCCAGGACTCAAGTAAATGGAAGCTAGTTCCTCAGATCTTCCGAAGGCTAGTGGACACCTGTGGCCCTTTCTCAATGGATCTGTTTGCATCACGTCTTGAGGAGACCGGACCCGGAAGCGAGGGCAACAGATGCACTTCTCCAAGACTGACGGTCGAGAGCAGGGTATGCTTTTCCACCCTTCTCGATGCTAACTCGGGAGTCGGCTCGGCTCAGGTGTGCCGGCAAGGGGCACTAACTCAATTAGTTTAGGAAGTCCTCCCTTCTTATCTTAGAATACTGACACAAAATAATTGGCTCATCTCTTCCCACCTACATCCACGCTCAAGCAACTGGAGGTATTACAATTGTACAATAAGTATGTTTTATCAGATTGATTTTGCTCTTGATTACTTTTGGTTTACTTTTGAGAAAGGCTATGCAATGGGCAACCTATTGCACGTGGGAGGTCTCCCACAGCACAAAGCAAGGCTCATGCTGTCAGACTAAAGTAATGGCTGGTATAACAACCTTATTCAAAACAACAACAGGAAAAGGAAATATCAGCCATTTTAGAATGTGAGTGATACCACTTCACACTAACAGCACATGTGTAAGCATGTTGATTTGTTATTCTGTATTCAGAAGTATGAGTTTTCAGACAAGTTATCAATCTACCATGAAGCCAATATAACACTATTCAATATGATGAAAGTGAAACTTACTTTTTGATAATATAACATTGATCTAGTATTCACTGAGCTTTACAATATGTCATAATGCTGCCTTTTCAAACACCCATTAGACCATGATAATAGATAAAATACCCTGGGTTATATTAAAAACTTTGGACTCTAGTCACAAAGGTAAATTTACTTGTGTAGATTTACTTACATGCAAATCTACTCATGCATCTATGTGTAAGTCTAAACTTTTTTGCTATTCACCATTTCTGAGTGTACACATGTGCGCATGTTTCCATCTTCTGCATGTTTCCTCAGTTCAGACCGTGGAGACATCTAAGACTACATTTACAAGCCTAAAGGTATTATTAGTAACTTTTCAAACTTAGGTGGAGATTTAATTATTACATTTCTATCTTTTTTAAGACTTAAACATTCTATATATTATGTGCTGCTGTCTATATATATGTGTATAGATAGATGGATAGATAGCTAGATTACTAGATAGATAGATAGATAGATAGATAGATAGATAGATAGATAGACAGACAGACAGACAGACAGACAGACAGACAGACAGACAAACAGACAGACAGACAGACAGACAGACAGACAGACATATATATTAGACAGTGGGACGTTATCTTTGGGTCAGAGTTTCCATAGAAATAATTTTTTATCTCGTTTATAATGGCAATGACGTTCGACAAATCTTCACAAAACCTCCCAAAAATCACTTGTTCATCCATCTCAGCCCCTACCTGGAAATTTTCAGGGTGATCACTCAAGCTAGGGCCGAGAAATAGGGGTGGTACTAAAACAAAAATACTCCATGTAATTTTCGCTACTGAGAAAACAGCTGAACAGAATTACACTAAATTTGCCTTAAAGCTTGGTCTATACTTAGAAGGTGTGCTTTTCGAAATTATGGTTAAATAAATAGAGATATCTAGCGCCAAGGGACTCCAGAGGGATCCCAGAGCAAGTCCCAATGGAGAAAATGGCAAACGAAGCATTCTGATTGGCTGGATTTATGGGACTGAGACCGGCTGCCATTACAAGATTTGGGACTCGGTCTGCAAGTCCTGTGTTTACAGTAAAAATAAAATATACAGGAGCAGGGTAGGGACCCCTAACCCCTTAAACCCTTCTAGGCAGATCACAGAGTGGCACTTGTTGGAGACAAAGTTTAAAAAAACATTTTTGGGGGGCGTGGCTTGGCACCAACGAAGATTGCCACCTAGGAGAGAGCTCCACCGGAGCCGAGCCCTAAACTCCCCTAAAATCCGTCCTTTATCCGGCAGGCAGCATTCAAGAGTGGCGGTGAATGTCGGAGGATAATGAGCAGCGCCCAACATTGAAGGCAGGAGGCTCCGTGCAGCCTCCGTTATCGCAGAGCATCAGGAACCCACGGCAACGGCTCGGAGAATCCAGGTGTCGGAAAGTAGACACTCCCCCTTCCATCTATGCAGCGGCCCGGCGTTGCGGCCTAAGGAGGAGCCTGCGGTGAGTGGCAGGGGCCCTAATTTCAACGCGCCCACAACTTCACTTTCAGCACCTGAGGGGGTCCACGCAACGGCCTGCAGTCCCCAAGAACCATAGCGGACACGGCAGAAGGAGAGCGGCAAGGCCCGTTTTTGTAACTGAAGAAAGTGCTGTCGTCATAGGTAGACCAGGAGCCAGGGATGTAGTTAGGTAGATTTATTGTTCAAGTAAGATGGTACAGGATTGCCCCACCGGGAGCAGCATCCTGCTGCTCAGCCCCACTCAATCTAACTGATCCCTCATTCAAAGCATGCACACACACCCAACATTCTATGACATCATACTCATGCAGGCTGAGCAGCCAGGACTAGTAAGTATAGGATGTAACATATCTCCTTCCTTTAGAAACAATTAAAACAACAAAAAGCAAATTGAAGGAACAATATCACATATCGTCACTATGAAATAAAATCGATTGGATCACGAAAATCACTTTAGATAAGTACATACATACCTAGATCACAACATCAATCAATTAGCATTTTAGGATATTAAGATCGACAAGATCAAATAAAATGATATGAGATAAATGAATTCTCTCTAGATCACATAAGAACATATAGCATAATAATAGTGTTCTTCATATAGAATGGTAATGAAACATGTAAGGTCACATTAAAAATAGCACATGTTTCATGCAGGGTGCAATCAAAACATATGGCAAATGTTTCAGGGAAAATGCACTCAAAAACACTTACCCAGTACACCCTGAAGAACATCACAACACACCTATCTCCCTCTGCTAAAGAACATGAAAGAAAAACATGCACATGTTCTAGTAAGGATGTAATAACGCCCAATAACCAATGTGCGAGAGAGAACAAAAATGTAATGCACGCCAAACATTACAGTTTAATAGCTAGTGCACTACCAACGCAACATTGACGTGCGAGGCACAAGATAAACAACATAAGGACAACTACAAAACTAATTCTTAAGTACTCTGTCAACGCAACTCTGACGTGCGAAGCAAAGCACCTACCCAACACAACCCTGACGTGTGAAGGACATTCCCAATGCAACCATGACGTGCGAGGGACTCCGCCAACGCAACCATGACGTGCGAGGCCAAAACACATTCCTAACACAACCATGACGTGTGAAGGACACTCCCAACGCAACCATGACGTGCGAGGGACACTGCCAACGCAACCCTGATGTGCGAGGCAAACAGATTCACAACACAACCATGACGTGTGAAGGACGCTCCCAACGCAAACATGACGTGCGAGGCAAAAGCAATAAAAAATACGCTACCAACGCAACCATGACGTGCGAGGGACACTGCCAACGCAACCCTGACGTGCGAGGCAAACAAAAAAAATACAACACGGGGTACACGACCCACCAAACATGCTTAGACAAAACACGGTGCATACCCCCCAGGCACCTATAGAAAATCTCAGTATGTAAATAACAGAATTGCTAAAATAATACATAAGTACATTCACATTAAATTATGGTTAAAAGGTCCTGCATAACATTTCTACAGTACAACATACGTTAACTGTGCAGGTAAACTATGTAAATTTCTTCATGCTTGTTTAGCAGATTTTTTTTTTTAAAAACAACCAAAAGTAGTCACCGTTGTCGTCAATTCCAGAGTAGTTTGAACACGATCCCAACTAGTTGGCGAATTTTTCCAATAACGTAGAGGAAGTCGCTGGTCTACAGTTTTCATAAATATGTCATGCACCGATGAAAAACTCAGCTTGCAGAAACAGAAACCTCTTCACAACAACAATGAAAACATGTCTTTGTAAGTTATCCATGAGATGCAACAAGATCGTGGGCAATCGCGTTTAAAGTTGAAAAACACACGAGGCTGGACTGTGATGACGATGCATCCAAAACTTTACTGTCCCTTACAACCCAAAAAAATGTGGTTGGCAAAATTTACGTAGATCATAAAGGAATCACTGACTGCAGGCCTCCACAAAATGGCGGCACGTTTCAAACGCAAAGGCGGATGGCTCATGGCACAAACGTGCATTCTCTGCCCCTGCGCAACAATGCAGACGTCACCAAGAGACACTAACGCAGGAGGGACACTGGAGCAAGATGAAGGTGAGTGGCGCGTGCACCAAATCCCACTCGGATTCAAAAGGAAATAGAATCGTTTAACTGCCACAAAGAAAATTTTAAAGCATAGGAAACTTCTTTAAGGAAAAAATAAACCTACTCGTAATAAACAAGATTTAGGACATAAGCACTCCTTAACTGTTGCTTCCCCACGTTTTCCTCCATATTGATTGCAGTATTTTGCACAAATCTACACGTGTCTCCCACGCAGTAGACTAACATCACAGCCAACTCCACAGCAGAACGCCCGGTTAAAAATGCTCGACGGTCTCTTCCTCTGCAATTACACGGACATGCCAGCTTACGTGAACTAACATATGGCCCACACTGCACTCCGCTCGCCATAGTTTCCTCTATTCCCAATTGCTTTACTTGAAATCTGCTTCCTCCACGGCAGATATGACGTGCAGATTAGTTGCACCGGGTCAAACCGGCAAAGCTTCACGGGACCCGACTCATGCCCCCGCATTGAGAATGCTTTAAAGATGTTCTTTCCCAGTCAAAGTGATTGGTCCAACATCCTTTCATTGCTTCAAAACCCACATTGCCGGTTTGCTATATAATATGACACAATTCATTACATGTCTCCTTTTGACATCTTCTGATGACTTCAGATTGACATACAGCTTAAACCCCCCAATATCTTCTGGTCTTCAGTATGTCGTACGGACATTGTGCCAACTGTCACTACATGTGGATAGTTGAATTAAAATCCCAGAGCAAAAAAAACGCTAATTTCATTCAGTTTGTATTCAACTACAATTCCAGGCAGGGTTCAAGCCACTCAAGCCAGATAATGTCTAACACCAAACACATACCTCTGTGGACTGTCTGTTGGAAAAGACACCGGTGGGGCATCCAAGGCGTTACGCAGACTTAATTTACAGGTTTCTTTTTGGACACTGGCCATCTTCTTTTGGTTCCTTGTGTAACTTCTTGGTTCTTCACGCCTGGTTCTTTTAAAAATCGTCGCCATTTTTGTAACTGAAGAAAGTGCTGTCATCATAGGTAGACCAGGAGCCAGGGATGTAGTTAGGTAGATTTATTGTTCAAGTAAGATGGCACAGGATTGCCCCACCGGGAGCAGCATCCTGCTGCTCAGCCCCACTCAATCTAACTGATCCCTCATTCAAAGCATGCACACAAACCCAACATTCTATGACATCATACTCATGGAGGCTGAGCAGCCAGGACTAGTAAGTATAGGATGTAACACCCGCGTGGCCTATAAACTTCTGAGTGTGTGCCGGTCGTGGCGGGGCTTCGCCCGAGAGGCTGCGAAACGGCACACTTACTGACACTGTGCTGGCTAACCCTGAAACGCGCCTCCAAAAGCGACGGGCCCCTCGCAGCCTGGAGACCAGCTGGCCCAGTCGGGAGCGGGGGAAGAAGAGAGTCCCGAACTTCCAGTAGCAGAGGTGCGGCCTGGGAACCGGCGGGGAGGAGAGGCCTGACTTCTTAGTGGAAGCAGATGTAGAGGCGGGTAGGACTGTAAAGCTGGAGGCGGTAAGACTCAGGAGTGGTGCCCACCCCCAGCGCCTGACATACAGGGCCCAACACATACAGCTGCTCCTGGCGGTGAAGAGCGCGGCTAGGATACACCCGTTAGAAGTCTGGGGCCAACCCGTTGGTTATCTGAGGGCCGAGGCGAGATTAGAAAGTCGGGCCTGGCAAAGGGGGCCATTCGCCATTGAACATACAGAGACAGACCCTCTAGGACGCTTTGCAGTGCTCTCGGGGAGATGGGAGGGACGAATACTAAATTTAGTGACAGTGTATATCCCACCAGGTCTCCAAACTCAATCATACCTCGACTGGGCAAACTTCTCCCTTCCCTCCCCGAGGGGCAGCTTCTCCTGGGCGGAGACTTCAACGCAGTAATATCGGGGGGACTAGATAGGCACCCACCCCGAGACATCACCACAGGGCACATGTGGCTCTCTAACCTCTTGAAGGCATTCGGCCTAGTAGACCTTTGGCGCATGCGCCACCCAAATCTACAACATTACACATTCTTATCGGGCCCACACTGCACTCTCTCCAGTATAGATTATATCCTTATGCCTTTACAGCACGACACTGCCATCCAAGACATCAAACACCTGGCACGGGGTATATCAGACCATTCCCCCATATGGGCTCACCTCACTATTGGGGAACGGAAGGTTGGCTGTGTTGCGCCCATAAACCCCTGGTTCCTCCAGGACCCAGAGACCAAAAAGACGATGACTCGTTTGATCGACTAGTACTTCCAAGAAAATGAAGGGACGGTGGAATCCCCTACTGTCCTTTGGGAGGCATTCAAAACTGTAATCAGGGGAGGAGCCCTCTCCACAGTAGCGGGGCAACGCAAGGGAAAGCAAATGCTTACTGTTGAGCGTGACCTTCTTGCTATGGAGGTGGCAGCTCAAGCTACAGGCGAGCCGGCGACAATACACCAGATGCAGCTCAAGGCTGCTGAATACAAGGCATTGGCCACTGATGCCGCTAAGAACCTAGCGAGAGACCGTCTGTACGATCAAGGTGACAAAGCAAGCAAATTAATAGCCTGGTTGGACAAGAAACAGAAAGCGCAGAGGGTGGTGGCGGAGCTCAGGGACGAATCAGGCGCCCTCCTAACGGAGCCTCAGGAGATAGTGCGAGAATTCGCAGTACACTTCGAAAAGGTGTACCGAAGGGGATCGGAACTCCTGGAGGAAGGCTCCTACGCGCTCTTGGCCGACATTAGGATGCCTACCCTCTCCGACGCAGACCGAGAGGCCCTGAAGGGTGGGCTCACTGCGGAAGAGCTGGCCAAGGCAATCACCGAACTCCGGTCTGGAAAGGCCCTAGGACCTAACAGTTTTCCGATTGAGCTCTACAAGATCAAACCTGATAGCCTGGGCCCACACCTCAAGCATATGTTTGAGGATAGTAAAGTGCTGGGGAAACTGCCGAGAGACCAACATATAGCCACAATAGTGGCCATCCCGAAGGAGGAGAAACCCAAAGAGATGTGCGCCTCTTATAGGCCGATCTCATTGCTCAACGCCAAACCCAACATCCTCGCAAACCTGCTCGCAAACAGGATCAAACCAATGCTTTCCAAATTCATTCATCCGGACCAGTCGGGCTTTATGCCGCAACGTAACATCGCACTTAACTTAAGACGACTCCATGGGGTACTGGGACGTTCCCACGCGATTCAGGAGGATGGAGATGTGGTCTCACTGGATGCCACAATGGCCTTCGACACGATTGAATGGCCATATATGATGGCGGCCCTCAAAAAGTTGGGATTTGACCCTAACTTCATTGGGTGGATTAGTCTCCTCTATACTGAACCGTTGGCCCAGGTGGTGGTGAACAATAAGATTTCAGAGATGTTCATGTTGGAGAGGGGGACGCGGCAGGGCTGCCCCCTCTCGCCCCTGCTTTTCGCCCTCTCCCTGGAGCCGCTCGCTGCTTGGATTCGACAGGACCTCTCACTGCGGGGGTTCAAGTGGGCTGAGGGGTGGGAGGACCGGATTTCACTCTATGCGGACAACATCCTCCTTTACCTCGCCTCCCCTTACAAATCACTTTGTGTTGCCTTAGATATCTTCACTAGTTTCGGGAGAAACACCGGATACAGTATCAACTGGGGGAAATCGCTGCTCTAGGTCCTGCATGGCACTCCCCCTTCAGTGCCACGAGGCTGTCCGATCAAAATAGTCACAGAGGGGTTTACGTATCTAGGAATTTTTGTCACCACTGATTTGACAGCCCGATATAGAAGGAACCTCTTACCTCGTCTGCAGAGGTTCAAAAGGGACACCGCCACCTGGAAGAAGCTCCCGCTGTCCCTACTGGGCCGGACAGCTCTTTTCAAGATGATGGCTTTGCCGCGCTTCCTATATGCTCTTCAGAACTATCCGGATTTAGTCCTGCAAAGGTACTTTAAAGAAATCGAGGCCACCCAGAGGAACCTATTGTGGGCGGGACACCGCGTATCTCACGCCACAAGCTCACACTAGGGTGGTACGATGGGGAAATTGCACTTCCAGACATTAGGAAATATTACTGGGCAGCCCACCTCTCGGCTATTAATCAGGGCACGTACTGTGGTGGGGATGATCCTGGCTACAGGATGGATAGATGGCTCCTCCCGGGTGGGAACTTCGAGACAGCGCTCTACTCTAAACCTAACAAATACCCCCTTACAGGGCCCACAAAACACTCGGTCCAACTTTGGCACATTGTGAGCCGCAACCTGGGATGGGCAGAAAGACTGATGCTGGCTACCCCACTCTGGGTTTCTGAAAGGTTAGGTACACTGGGTCGCACCAAAGGGTTCAGAAACTGGGACCTGATAGGGATCTCCCGTATAAAAGATCTATGGGGACCCAATGGAATGGTGTTGTTTGCCGCACTGCAGCAGACATATGAACTAGCACAGACAGAGTTTTTTCGATATGCACAGGTCAGGCACTCACTCCTTGCAAATATTCCACCTGGAACATCACTTCCCGAATCCTCCCCCCTAGAGGATAGACTGTTGGACGGTCTCCTGCAGGAAACGGCCATCTCCCTCACATACAAAAAGCTCATACACCACACCCCTGACCCCCTACTCGTACTCAGGAGAAAATTGGAGAATGACGGTCTTGAGATCGAAGATGAGGAATGGAGGGAAGCGCTTTTATCCCCTAAGGAGGTGGCAATATCAGCAAAACTGAGGCTGATACAATTGAAAATTCTACATCATAGCTACATCTCCGGTACCCAACTTGTATTAATGGGCAGGAGTGAGTGAGGGCTCTGTAGACGACAGTGCGGGGAAGTGGGGATGTTCATGTATATACTATGGGAGTGTCCCCTGATACAAACCTACTGGAAGCAGGTGCATAACTGTATGCGTAATGTCTGGGGGGTGGAACTGCGTCTCGAACTCAAAAGATGCCTCCTAAACATCTGGGAGCCCACAGATCTGACAGCAAAAGGCAAAATCTGTGTGACACTCGGTCTGATGATAGCAAAACGCAACATAGCTCGCCTGTGGGGGGCAGTAACACCTCCAAAGCTTGGTGCATGGAAATAGGACATGGACTGGTGCATGCTGCAAGAGAAGACAGTCTATGTGGCTTGGGACTGCCCCCGAAAATGGATAGCATTCTGGTCGAAGTGGAATGAATTCCTTGGCAACTTGTGTGAACCCCCCCCCCCGATCCCCTCCCTTGATGAGGCATTAACCCCTTAATGTGATATATACTGTTGCCATATTGTGCTCTTCTACCTTGAAATTTGTAATTTTTGTATGCACTCCTGACCATGTAACACTGTTACAGTAATGCTTTAGTATATGTTCTGACCATCAAGACTACCTGTACCAATAAATAGAATTATTTTTTTTAAAAAAACATTTTTGGGTTGTCACGATCCTGCAGGAATCTTGAGGGAGTCCTGAGGGACCAGAAAAAAAAAAGAGAATAAAAAAGTCTAATGTAGGGCGGGTGCCTGTAGGGTGTTGTCTGCCTGTGGCTGTGCATGACGGGGTGGAGGGTTGACTGCCTGCAGAGTGTTGGGTGCAGGCCAGGCCCTGTGGCAATAGTCTTGGGCAGAATTGTTTAATTCCGCCGGTGGAATTTGGTAATTTTGCATTACTCTTGTAATACAGAATTGCTGATAAATTCTGCCACTCCACCAAC
Organism: Triturus cristatus; assembly: GCF_964204655.1. Classification (NCBI taxonomy): domain Eukaryota; kingdom Metazoa; phylum Chordata; class Amphibia; order Caudata; family Salamandridae; genus Triturus; species Triturus cristatus. The sequence goes on along the minus strand of NC_140594.1, from coordinate 367,442,390 downwards.
GGAATTAACCAGCAATGGGTGGTTTGTAAATTGTTTCTAAATAGGGCTGGAAGAGGCAGCAGCCCCTCTATGTTTAAAAATCACTGCAATTAAACCTTAATTTGCAGTGTTTTTTAAACATAGAGGGACTGCTCCCTCTTTCGGCCCTGTTTAGAAACCACTGCTCAGCACCGCAGTAAATACCTCTCAGAGCCCTTACATACTCTTCAGTAATTACTGCAGAATATGTGAGGGCACCAAGGGTTATGCACTGCAGAGGGACACGCAATAGTTTCTAAAGTTTAGAAACCCCTGCATACCACTCGGCGGCGCCGCCCTTAAATACTCAGCAGTAATCAATGCAGAGTATGTAAGGACGCTGATTGGTATGTGGCTGCGCTATTTTCTTAGCGCAAAACGCATCTTCACATCCATTCAAATGCAAAGGTGTATTTTGTGCTAAGAAAATAGTGCCAAATGCCCAATCCGCCCGTTTGTGGAATTCTGCAAATTGACGCAGAACTTTAATGGAATTTCACTGATTTCCGTGGAATCAAACTCCCCCACTTGTGCCCACCCTTAGTTGGTAGTCCATGTGGGGTTGGGTGCAGGACCTGGCCAAACACATGCCACGAACAGCCAAAGGCCATGCTAGGCGGGTGGTTGGCCACCTGGCGGTAGTTGAGCACAGGACCTGATCACAGGCCAGGCCCTGAGGTGAATCTCATGCCATCGAGGGCGAGATATGGTAACATAATCTTACTTTACGTTGAGAAAAGGCCCTAGAAATTTCACTGAAATAAAATTAATTTAAGGAGATGTTTTAATTAGGTAAGGTAATAATATTTTACATTATATTAAAGAAAACTCAGACATTCACTGAAAAAAGCAAAGGATAAAGTGACATTATAGTTAGGTGAAAATGTCAATTAAAACGTAACATTTTCTACTAAAAACACGTAAATTTGCCAAGCTATTGTTTACTGAAGTAACTACAACTTGCGTTTTTGCCATGCATTGATTATGACCTCCCATATTACATCACTCATGACATGTTCCATGACATCTGCAATTAGGGCAGGTAATGCATTTTCTGTGTTGCTAATAACTTTGGTACAGACGAATTTCCACTAAACTTTCCAAAAAAGTGCTCTTTTATGCCCCTTTTTAATTAAATGTGTCCCCGGGGATAGAGTACCTGGGTCCCAAGAAGGCTTGGGGAGGAGGAGTTCACACCCCCTCCTCTTTTGAATTTCCTCTGGCTCCAGGATGGGGTCCCTGTGGCCTGGTAATGCCCAGGGCGGGGTACCGTGCAGCTCACTCCCCTTTTAAACAAAAAACTGCTCTGGGAGATGGGGCCCATGAAGGCTCATGGAGAGGGGCCACATGGCCCTATCCCCTTTTGTATTGCTTTGGCCCCTGGGGATGGGATACTGGGGCCTAATAAGGTTGGGAGAGGGCCTCTGTTTAACTATATTTGGCCCAATGGTATAGGGTCCCTTGGGATTTTTAAGGCTTGAGGAGGGAGGTCACCATCTTCCCTCCCCTTTCAATTGGAATTGGCCCAGGGGCATGGGGTCCCCGCAGCCAGTTAAGAGTCAGGGAGGGGGCTAAATGACCTCCTCCACCTAATATATATGTTTTGGCCCCAAGGGATGGGATCCCTGGGGCCCAGAGGTCCACCCTATGCTGCTCACCCCAAAGGGGTTGGCAGCCTGCTGGGGTTTTTTCCATAGGCCCAGTGGCCAATCCCCCGCTGCACAAGGCCAAAGGGAATGCACAGCGTGGGGTTGGCTGCCTGCGGGGCGTTCACAGGAGGGTCTGAATGCAAGATAGGCCCTGCAGCTAGTGCCGCACACGACCAAAGGCTGTGTGCGGTTGGCTGTCCCTGTGTGGCTGCCTGCAGGGGGTCGCCTGATGAAAGGTTGTGTGCAGCATAGCTGCCTCTGGGCGGGTTGGCCTATATATATATATATATATATATATATATATATATATATATATATATATATATATATATATATATATATATATATATATATATATATACATATATATAAATATACAAATATATATTTTTTATATTATAGTTAGAAGGAAAAAAAATACGATTATTTACAGTTTGGTGATTTGCAGTACCTAAAGTGGCCATGTTCGGTGGTAGACTTACTCTAATTCTGGAATTCTGAGCTGGGGTGCATTTACTACTGGTTTGTGATCTTTAGCTCTGTAGCAACTTTTGAAGGATGGTTTGTGAATAGCAATGGTCTAACTCTTATGTGTATGGGTGTTTGTGTTAGAATGTCAATCACTAAAATGATCTATCTAAACCCCCCCATAAATGTCCCTAATCCCCTCCCATTTGTAGCAAATATTTCCCATTTCCCAGCCACACCCCAGTCTTTCCTATATTTACTTATAACAGAACCCCATAACCATGCATGCGAAGATCTCTGCCACGTTGTTAGAAATTACAGCAGAGGAAAGATGAGAGGGGTAGAGTTTTCCACATGTAAGTTTGCAAATAGCATTTTGTAGTATGTGAATTGTACTAATGTAGTCCAACTCGATGTTCTACAAATAGCAGTTTGGGAATAGGCCCCAGACTGTGCAAGCATCCTGCATGCAGAAGGTAAACACAGAAAAGGGACAAATCTGTCAAAAGACCATACAAAGGAGCAATCCTCAGGGGGGTCATATGTTTTTATGACCCCATGTTTTTCAGCGGAGAAGCTTGAGTACAGTTAGAAAAATGAATGTATTTCAACTGTGATCTCAACTAAAGAAAGATGGTGAGACTCGACCTCATGAGAACTCAACAGCCTGGGCTCCACAGCAACGCTATGGTGTGATGTTGGACCTCCTACTAACCATGAGAAGAAAATATGGGAATATGGCAGCTGTGCGCAGAACCAGCAATGCATCCAAAAGTCTCCTGCTTCCCAAATGCTGTCTGATTTGACCTAAGGAATAAAGCAGGAGCCTGAACAAAGTAATGAGTGGGCGGGTGCAAAATTTGCGTAGTTTGCTTATGCATAATAATGCGAATTTAAACAAAAATTATGATTTAGCAAAACTGCATCCTAACATCCATAATCGACACAAGGATGCATTTCACATTAAATATGTATTGAAAAAATAGGTTTTGCCTATGAAAGAGATATTGGCTTTTCCAAAGTGTTTTATCCATGTTGTACAACAGCATGGCTGCTGTTAAGCATGGCTAAAAGTTACTGGCATAGAAGAGAGTGGGATTGAGTGTCGTAGAGTGGAATGACGAAAAGTGGAGTAGAATGTTGTAGAGTGGCATGCATTGGAGTGGCATAGTGTAGAGTCGCGTAGAGTGGCATACATTGGAGTGGCATAGAGTAGAATGGACTGGTGTAGAGTGCATTGGTGTAGAGTGCTGCACAGTATAGTGACATAGCGTGCAGTGGAACTTGGTGCAGTAGCATTAAATTCAGCAGCCTACAGTGTATTGTGAAGTGAAGTGGCGTAGATTAGAGTGGTGCATAGCGGAGTGGGGTGGAGTGGAGTGAGGCAGTGTGGTGTGGGGCAGAGAGGAGTGGGGCAGAGTGGAGTGGAGCAGAGTGGTGTAGACTGCAGTGGTGTAGAGGGCAATGGCATAGAGTGATGCAGAGTGGAGTGGTGTAAAGTGGTACAGAGTGGAGTGGCATAGAGTTGAGTGATGCAGTGGCACAGAATAGAGACGTGTGGCATAGAGTGCAGTGGCGTAGAGTACAGAGCAGAGTCTAGTGGCAAAGAGTCTAGTGTCATAGAGTGGTACAGACTAGCATAGAGTGGAGCAGTGTAGAGTATAGTGCTGTAGAGTGCAGTGGCATAGAGTGCAGTGGAATAGAGTGGAGTAGTGAGTATCGTGGCGTAGAGTTCAGTGATGGGGATGCAGTGTTGCAGAGTAGAGTGTCAGAGTGCCGTGGTGTGGAGTAGAGTGGCATAGAGAGAAGTGGCATAGGAACAGTAAAGCAGAGTAGAGTGCAGTGAAAAGGTGCAGTTGTGTAGAGTGCATTGGTGTAGAGTGCATTGGTGTAGAGTGTAGGGGTTAAGAGTGCAGTGGTGTAGAGTGCAGAGGCATTGAGTGGAGTAGAGTGAGGTGGCTTAGAGTAGATTGTGTCAGAATAAAGTGATGTAGCGTAGAGTGGAGTGGTGCGGGGTACAGTGCAGTAGCGTAGAAAAGCATAGAGAGTAATGGCATAGAGTATAGTGATCTAGAGTGCAATGGCATAGAGTACAGTGGTGCAGAGTAGATTAGAGTGGCCTTATGTGGACTGGCGTAGAAAACAGGAGCATAGAGTTGAGTGTTTCAGAGTAAAGTGCATTGGCGTAGAATGTATTGACATAGAGTGCAGTGGCACAGAGTGCAGTGTTGCAGAGTGGCGTAGAGTACAGTAACGTAGAGTGGAGTTGTGCTGAGTAGATTGGTGTGGTCTAGACAGGAATGGTGTAGAGTGCAGTGGTGTAGAGTAGAGAGGCGAAGAGTGTATTGACATAGAATAGAGTGGTATAGGATAGAGTAGAGAGGCGTAGTGTGAAGTGACATAGAGTGCAATGACGTAGAGTGGAGTGGTGCAGAGTGTAGTGGCGTGAATTGATGTAAAGTGGTACAGAGTAGAGTGCAGTGCTTCGGAGGGATGCAGAGTAGCGCAGAGTGGCATAGAGTGGAGTATTCATGGTGTGGCAGCACACTGCCTTTACAGATGACACATCTTCAATTGAAATGACCATTACAGACATACAGTTTTGCTAATAAAACTATACAGTGCACATACGAAAATGTGTGGGAATTATATAACTTAGTGCAATGATTAGTTTTGATAATATTAGAGTATTTGTTTCCAACACACTTCAGAAATAACTAAAAATGTGCTTCATTTGTGTTCCTAATTCTGAAATGCTTATGCGGTTCATTTAAATGTTGTTGTGTGCTAGAAAAAACTCTTTCCTACCCCCAGTATCCAGCTGGATTGTCTCATAAATCCCCCCACTTTGCAGTCAGAGAAAAAGAAGTAAACAAGCGCCCTCAGAAGGCAGGGCCTGCCATTTAAGCTCAGTCTTTGAATTCACAGCAAACGTGACGAGATAAGAGCAAGATTTACAGGCCTGTTTACAGAAAAGGAGTACTTGGAAGGATACAATAAATACGGTTCGGGCAATGGAAGGGTCAAACTGAACCTGGAGACCCTAAAGCAAATAAAGCCAACAAATGGAAAGTGAGAAAATATGAGTTACAAACCACAAAGCCAATGGCAAGCAACGGGTGGAATGCATTCCCAGGTCAGCTTTCCGAAACGACCCCAAATGTCGTCAGCAAACTAGCAAACAACAAACACTGAGGGTTGAGCCTTTCTAAAGCAACAATTCAATTCCTCACACAGCCATCTGTCATTGTACAATGGTAATGACTGCCCAAGTGCACGCATCTATACAGAAGCATGAGCAGATGTTGCTGTGCTCTTATATCCAGAAGCATGAGCAGATGTTGCTGTGCTCCATCCCAGGTGTCTGAGTTCTGAGTTAACCTCATCAGGGACCGCCGAGCAGTAAGAAGACCCAAACAAACACTTGGTTGTGAACACCACAAACCAGCCACTGACACTGACTCTGATGAGCCTGCAGCTGAATCACCTAGGGTCTACTCTTGGGCGGGCAGCTGTGAGTCCACTGCATCCTCCCATAGTGCAGCGCTGCTGTGGCAGGTGACCCCGTTCTGAGTGCCAGAGACAGGCACAGCCTGCTGTGAAGATCTATCCCAGCACCAGTGAGGTGGCATTTGAGAAAGTCAAGCCTTTTAGAAGCAGTGTCCTGTCAGAGTGGCTGAGGCTGAGTCATGTGAGACTGGCTGAGTCCCACTGGTGCTGGATCCTATGAGAGGAGTTAAGCCCCACCAAAGCTGTCCTCCCTGAGCAGGCGAGACTCTTAGACCCTGCGTCCGGCGGGAGAGACTGAGTTCTCACACTGGAAAGGTGTTGAAATAAAACCCTACCAATTCTCTGGCGGCTTGTTTGCATATATCTTTCTGGAAATGGTGGCTATTAAACTGCAGTAGTGTGGGCGTACCTGCAACCATCGCTTGACTAAAACCTGCTAAAACAGGCAATTAGCGTCGTCATTTAATTTCAGTAAACCTAAATAGCTTACTGCCACTGGTACTTTAATTTTCAGAAATTGATCTGTGATCATAAAACATAGCATGGTCACCAATCCCCTCAAAATATCATGCTCAGTATCACAAATCATTGCCTTTGGCTTTTTCAGCTGCATAATCAGCTGAGCAAGATACAGAAATTGCTGCTGCTGCTCCTGAAAACAATGCACCCAATCCACTGCAGCGGAAGCACCGCTAGGAAGCACAATGATACACCTACTAGCCAATAGCAGCATTCCAATGAGAGAGAAATACCCCTAGGGACTGATCGAAAGCGTATTTGACTCTCTCAAAGCCATTACTGAAAGCAACCAAGATGTGAACAAGGCTGACCCAAAAGCCCTTGTGTACAGCTGCGGCCAGTGCAGGTAAGAGCGGCAGGTCGGGGCGGGAGTCAACAGATGACGACAAAAGAAAAAAAAACTAATAATAATAATAAAACCAAACACCTTGGCAATGCGGCGAGCGCAAGGTAAGTGGTTTTCTTTTTTTTAAATGTTATTTTCCCTCGTCGTCGTCTGTCGCGCTCCCCCCCACCCTCTATGCCTCACCGCTCTTACCGTTACAACAAACAAATGATGGACGGAATGCTGACAATGCAGACATTCTCCCCCAGTCAAGAGATCTGGGTTAAATCCATCGTTCTTTTGCCCACTACGCCACCCCAGTTTAGACATGGCCATATGCAAATCAGTCTTGACCCTGTGCCTCATGGGAACAGTCCAGCCCGAACTGCCAAGCCATGTCTTCCCTGGACCGGAAACAAGCTTCCTAGGACCGGTTTCTGGCTATCAGCCGTCATCAGCCAGGATAGCTTGACTCCAGTGGCGTAGTGAGCACGGGTCCCACGTCTGGGAATACCCATCCCACTTAGGGCGAAAAGCGTTCTTACCTGCACCGGCCGCACCTGCTTGTGTATTGTTTAAAATAAAAGGTCTCTCTGCACCAGACCTAAAACCAAGACTGCATGAACTACTCATGTCTCATATTCCTGATGGCTTGGATATTTCTAGGCTCTCACTGTACATGATACTTACTATGTGAACCTCTAACACCGATCCGGTATATCTGTGCGGGGCTTGCTGCACTTAACTCTTGAAGGCCAAAATGTCCTGGTTCCTTGATGTTGCAGAGACAGGTTGCTTCCCTTCGACTTCACAATAAAGCCTGAAGACTGTTAATTCACGTACACTTGTTTGGAATGAAACCCAACAATTTCATTCTGTTTTCCTGTTTTACTTGACAAACTACTTTGGGTGATGAAGCAAATTTATAGGCAGCATTTGCTATTTCTGAACATTTGCTAATCACTGGACTTGAGAAATAGGAATCTGACTCAGTCGCTGGCGACAGATTTTGCGTCACGAAAAAATATTGTAATTAGTGACCCATGATTCATGAGTTTCAGCAGAGAAATTGGGCAATAGAGAATTATTCTGCAGTAATTATTGCAATTCTGAGTAATGGGGACTGGCTAATAAATCAGAAAGGCCAATCTTCCACTAACTTCAAGAAATTCCAGATTATTTAGTGGTAATCTTCATCACTCTTTGCATTAATCTTCCTCATAAGAGTCATTACTAATGAGGGTAACTCCACCTCCGAGACAGAAACCACTAAAGCAATGCTGTGAATGCCAGACCTACCAACCCTGGCTGGTTAATGAAGGGACTTGCATTCCCAGCATCCATCTGAACTTTCTAAGCCATTCTCAGAGGTTAAATATTCCAGGGAAGGTGAGCGGACCTTACCCACTATGTAAAGGAAGAAAAAGACCAAGAGTCTTTCTCTTATCGGTAAGTAATCTGGCTATTACAGCTATTTCTCTGAGCCTTGCCACAGTCCCTACCACCAGGTCCCACCTATCCTCGTCCCATTCATTACATATTGAGATATACCTATCTCGCAGACAGAAAAAGAACAAAAGGAATGCTGGATCCCTACCCCACCCACTCCCACCGGGAGTACTTAGCTGTACTTACCCAGCGTCCCTTATGTTCTTTTTTTTGTCTACCAACAGAATGGGACGAGTCAGGGGCTGCTCCTGCTTGGCTGGAGTTGCTGGCGTTGCTCGATGCGTCTTTGCAGCTGGGCGACACAGATGTGTTGGAATGCATGTTTCCATCTCTGCGGGGCTTGGAGGGAGACGTGCGGTGCGGTCCTTAAGGAACTTTCAATCCAGGTTGCCAGTGGTTTCGGTTGAGGTCCACATAGGGGGACAGCTCTATACAGGGTTGTTGGTCTCTGAAGGAGGGGATGCATTTTTCCAATTGGAGGTAGATGATGGCTGTCTACAGGGGGATCATGGGATTCCGTCTTCATCTGGTGGGGGGGAATGTGGTGGTACGGTCCGACAACATGGTGATGGTGGCTTGTCTGTACTGTCAGGGTGATTTTCAGTCCCAGTCTCTGAAATGCAGTGGATTTTCCCTTGTTTCACTTGGTGGAGGAGCATCTGTTGCTTCTAGTGGCAGTTCAAATCCGGGGTGTGGACAATGGGGTGGCGGATGCTCTCAGTTGCTTCTTTCCTCCCTCCCAGGAGATGACTCTCACCCGGGAGGTCTTTCAGCAGGTGTGCAGGAGGTTTGGCGTTCCTTTCCTGGACCTATTTGCTTCCCGGCTAAATGCTTAGCTGCCCCAGTTTTGTGCCCTCATTCAGCAGGTGGGGATTAGGGGGTGGATGCCTTGACCATTTCTTGGCTGTCCCGCCTGTTGTATGACTTTCTGCCAATTGCTCTGATTCCCCAATGCTTGGCACGTCTGGTATGGGAGTTCAGGGAGGTTGTAGAGGTGGTGCCCTTTTGGCCTCTGCGATCTTGGTTCCCCACTTTCAGGCTCCTAGCTGTTCAGGGTCCCTGGGAGAAACCCTGCTTCCCATCTCCCCTGAGGTCAGCTCCCTTGTTGCATCTCTCGCGGCTGCAGCTGTCCGTGTGGAAGTTGAGAGGAGGGGTGGCAGTGCAAGGGGCTTCGCTGACATTTAGCTGTGGCCAATCAGCACTCTCGTACACCTTCTACCCTCATGTTCTGTGGGAAGTACTGGGGGAATTTCCAGCGTTCATGTAGGTCTCTTCAGCTGTCTCCCCTGGAATGTTCCCTGACGGATGTATTGCAGTTTCTTTGGAAAGGTTTCGAGAAATGTGTGGCTGTGTCGACCTTACGGGCCCAGTGGGCTGTCATTAAGGCATTTTTATTCTTCTTGGGGGAATTTACCAGATGTGGACGATTTGGTCTTGCGGCTGCTGAGAGATTTTTGTTTGTCTCATCCTTTGCTGAAGCCTCTGTTCCTGTTTTGGGACTTGCCTCTTGTGTTGCGTGCTTTGGTTGTGGCTCCCTTTGAGCCTTTGGTCTTGGTGGAAATCAAGTTTGTCATTTTGAAGGTTGCTTTCCTGGTGGCCATCACTTCGGCAAGGCACGTGGTTGAGTTGTGGGCTCTGATGGTGAGGGTGTACTTGCTGTCTTTTTCTGAGGATGGGGATATCTTGCTTTTGGATTCCTCTTTTGTGCCCAGGTGGCTTCTCAGTTCCATCATTCTCAGGAAGGGATTTTGCCTGCTTTAGGGGTGAAGCAGGAGTCTGGGGATGATCTTCCTTGGTCTTTGCTGGATGTCAGGAGAGCCTTGGCAATCCATCTGGATCGTACTGGTCCATTTAGGAAGTCAAACTCCCTGTTTGTTTCCTTTGGGGTCTCCTCACAGGGTGGGAAGGCCTTTTCTTTGTCCATTGGTCATTGACTGAAGCAGGTATTTGAGTTGGCTTACTCTCTTTCAGGGTCTACGCATCCTGCCGGGGGTGCGGAGGCACTCTCCTCAGGAGATGGCGGCTTCCTGGGCTGAATTGCCAGGGGCTTCCCTGTCTGAGATTTGCAGGACCGCTACATGGGCCTCCTCTAATACTTTTGTGTGGCATTATAGGATCCAGAATTTGCTGTGTGAACATACTAATTTTAGATTGGGGTTATTGCAGGCTGTGAGCTCCTAAATTCCTAGTTTTCTGTTCAAATAAATCACTTGGGTGCTGCTGTTGTTGGTGTGTCGTTGTGTTTTGTTGCTATGAATGCTGGTGTGTGGCTTGGATATTCAAAAGATGCAATGAATGGGACGAGGACAGGAGAGACCTGGTGGTAGTGCCCTATTACTTACCGGTAGTCTTCATGACTCCTGGTCCCGTTGTCCTCGTTCCATTCATTACTCCCCTCCCTCCCTCTCAGACAGCCGCCTTCATATTGAGGCTTGGTAGTTCAGAAGGGTAAGTACAAATAAGGGTAAGCTGGGAAAGTACAACTAAGTACTCCCGGTGGGAGGGGGTGGGGTAGGGATCCAGTGTTACTTTCGTTCTTTTTTCTGTCTGTGAGACAACTATATCTCAATATGTAGTGAATGGGTCGAGGACAACAGGACCAGGAGGAATGAAGATTACTGGTAAGTAATAGGGCATAACTAATGAGGCACTGCCTTCGGAGTTGCCAAGACTGAAAAAAACGCAGGCATGCTGCAACATCGATTGACTATTTATGAGACACTGCCTTCGGAGTTGCCAAGACTGAAAAAAACACAGACATGCTGCAACATCGATTGACTATTAAAAAAATCATAAAATAATTATGTAAAATTTTACCAGAGAACCCTAACACCATAGAGGAGCATATCCACCTCCAGGCCCTGGAGCCAATAGTGAGAAACAAACGCACGCTGTGAGGATCAGGGTGCAGGTCTGTTAATTTCAGAAAGAAGAGTACCCTTAACCCTCAGCCCATTAGACCACCCTGCCTATAGTGGAACAGTCCGGTACCTATGAAGTTGATAAGTCGGACAGAATGCTTTCTGTCCATTGTCACATAAAAAGTCATAAATTACCTGATGTCTAGACATCTTTAGATATGGCCAAATAAATGAAGGTAGTTCACTTAACATCTATTGCTGTTATTACACAGACATACTCGCATATAGATCATATTTACTGGGCTACCCCCAGCCAGCATAACTTTAAATTTTTATTATGCCTTTGCTTCCAGCATAGCTTTCTTTCACAGGAGAGTTGGTTTGAACAGAAATGTTCAGAAAACAATAACAAAGGGAGGGAGTTAAGAGGAATTTAGGTAGAATCTTCCGCCTGTCAAGCTTTTCATAAACAATGTGATTCTACCCCATAGCAGTGAAACTTATTTTTAATTTGTAGTTTTTTAGGGAAAGAAAGTGCTCCATGAGATGTCATGGGAAGGCACTAAGGGCCATATGTAGGTAGCCTAATACTGGTCGGTAACGGCCGATTTTCGGTAAAAATCCCGTTACCGACCGGTATTCAGGCTTTTGGTATGTAGGGGGGACATTTCAGGATTCGGTAATATACCGAATCGGTAAAATTACCGATTCGGTAATTTTACCGATTCTGTAAATACCGAATCCTGAAATGAGATGTAGGGGGAGTGTGTGGGTGTTGTGTGGATTCGTTATTTACCACCAACTAAAAGTTGGTGGTAAATGACGAATGGCTTAGAAAAAGCATTTTTTGGCACTTAGAAGTGTGCAATGTGGCAGACATACATGCCCTTAGGGCATGTATGTGTGCCACATGTGCACACATGCAGGAATCAGGGGTGCAACAGGGTGTCACTGTGACACCCTGCCACCCTTGAATGTGCTCCCCCCATTACCGAATCGGTATTTACCGATTCGGTAATTGTAACTGGCTTCCCATTGATTCCTATGGGCCTCCTGGCCCATAGGAATCAATGGGAAGCCAGTTACCATTACCGAATCGGTAAATACCGATTCTAAATTACCGACCAATTCCGGTTCGGTAATTTTTACCGACTGATTACCTACATAGCATTTACCACTTCATAAATACCGAATCGGTAAAATTCGGTATTTATGAAGTGGTAAATGTTGGGCTACCTACATAAGGCCCTAAGTGCCTTCCCATGACATCTCATGGAGCACTTTCTTTCACTAAAAAACTACAAATTAAAAATAAGTTTCATTGCTACAGAGCAGAATCACATTGTTTATGAAAAGCTTGAACAGAAATGTGTCATGGTACTTGTAAAACTGGATGTTTTCCATGTGCACTGTGTTAGAAACTATAGTTATGTGACTTAGAGAAACTCGAAAGAGGACAAGAGAAACTTGAAAGAGGACAATCATGATGGAAAGGGATCCAAGATTATTTGTAAATGCAATCATGTGATGATGTGCATCACAAGACTCTTGAATTTGACAGGGGTGGTGACTCTTATGAAGCACAAATTCAATCCATGGTTCTCACTGGTCATCTTATGCGTGAATAAAACGACACATCTGACTGGGGGTGAGTGCTTGCATTGTTCAACACTCCGTCCATCATTTCCTTTGGTTTTTGCTTTGTTCGCCATTAGTTGGCAGGGTATGCTCAGACGTGAGTCCCTTGCTCACTTTGCCACTGGATTCAAGCAAGCCTGGCTGAAGACGGCTGAAATGCCAGAAACCGGTCCTAGGAAGCTTGTTTCCGGTCCAGGGAAGACATGGCTTGGCAGTTCGGGCTGGACTGTTCCCATGAGGCACAGGGTCAGACTGATTTGCATATGGCCATGTCTGAACTGGGGTGGCAGAGTGGGCTAAAGAACGGTGATGGATTAAACCCAGATCAGTTGACTGGGGGTGAGTACTTGCATTGTTCAACACTCCGTCCATCATTTCCTTTGGTTTTTGCTTTGTTCGCCATAAGTTGGCAGGGTATGCTCAGACGTGAGTCCCTTGCTCACTTTGCCACTGGATTCAAGCAAGCCTGGCTGAAGACGGCTGAAATGCCAGAAACCGGTCCTAGGAAGCTTGTTTCCGGTCCAGGGAAGACATGGCTTGGCAGTTCGGGCTGGACTGTTCCCATGAGGCACAGGGTCAGACTGATTTGCATATGGCCATGTCTGAACTGGGGTGGCAGAGTGGGCTAAAGAACGGTGATGGATTAAACCCAGATCAGTTGACTGGGGGTGAGTGCTTGCAATGTTCAACACTCCGTCCATCATTTCCTTTGGTTTTTGCTTAAAACGACACATCTACACATCTTCGCTCACTCCTGATTACATCCAACATGTGTCATGCTTACTCCTTCATTAAAGAAGGAAAGAAGCAAACAAACAGCAAAACAATCCCCTGGGACCTGCAAAATCCAGAAGCTACTTTCTGATTAAACTCAGGATCTAAACAAAGGTCTACTCGACCCACTAACTCCTTAATGAATGGCTTCCGACACACTATTGCTCCAAACTCCCCAATTCTTTCCTCCAAGCTGATGTCACCACCACTAAAATTCCCAATTCCCCTATACTCAATTTTAAATCTAAATCCTCCAAAGTATCAGAAGGGTGTGCCTTGTAAACCTTGAGCACAAGTGGGAAAGCAAACCGAGTGAAGAATCGCAGTGTAGAAAATGTTTTCAGCAGTCTCGCTGCCAACATCAGTCACTGGACAAACCACCTGCGTGTTCCAGAAACGCTTTGTCGCTGTTCACAAAACCCTAAATGTAGACAATGATAGTTCCAATAAAAAGCATTTGTAGAGAAATTAGAACACCACATAAATATCACATGAACGAGGGGAACCTTTTTAAACCTACGTACCATTTTTGCAAACATGAATCATTTCTTGCAACAATTGAGCTCTGATAGGTTTCTACATTGCTGAATAGTAGGGCGAGCGTGACTTGATCAATCTCTTTGCTAGAGCCCCACTTTTTCATCTTTCACACTAACAAGCAAGTGTCTTGGGAGCTAAAACTACTGAGGATTGCAGAGGCACAAAACTAATGGAAGGGTCCACCTGAGACAAGTCCATTAGAATATCAGAAGCCATAATTTGATTGGCCAAAAACGGAGCCATTAGGAAATGCCACTGTCTCCACTCAAATGGCGGCTAGTAGCTTACAATGAATAAGGAAAATGGGAGACGCTCATGCAGGGACTGGGCACACTACTGTGTTAAGGCATCAGCTCCCAATGCTGTCAGATTCCGGACTCTTGTACAGAAGCATGGATGGAAATCTTCAAACCACTTGAAGTTTGAGTGAAAAATCATTGGCTGCAGCAACATCACCTTTGAGCTGGCAGAAACTCTGCTCAGAATTTTTGGCTGAACATTGTCCAGGTAATGAATATGGACAGCTGACAGAGACAACAAAGACTTCTTGTGTAACAATCCAACAGAAATAGTAGAAGGCTCAAATAGTAAGAGTACATTTCCCCCTTTCTGCTCATATAGGCAGCAGTCTCCAAATTGTCTGTTTGTACCAATACTGCTTTCCCTTGAAGATGCCCCCGGAAATGATGGTGTGCCCGAGGACCGAGTTCAACTACCTCTTGTTCAGTGACTTAAGGCATTTGAGAAAGGACCACTGGTTGCAGGACCATGTTCCTGGCCAACTTCAGTGGATAAAGTCACCACTGCAGCAGGGCATGGATCTAGTTGGAAACCAGAAGCAACTATTCAAACTCCTGAGAAGAAGGTTTCCAACGCACATGCATCGGACAAGAAAAAGGTGAATATAGAGCTACTTCTAAGGGACAGTAAACATGCATGCTGCATATGCCCTTGTATCCTGAGGCGAAACCTGCCTGAGGCAACTGTTGCATCTTTAGATCTTAAAGGTGCGTGAATTTGGCACCTGTAAAGGTAAGACCACGTGATCAAATCAGAAGACATCTCTTGCTATGGAGTAGCCAAAAATGCTCATTCAACCATGTGCACCCTGCCTTCAAGTCCTTTTGACTACTGAGGGAATAGATGCATGCATCATACTGTCACACAGATTGCCAGACCCTGTAGACAATGATGTGCCACCATGCAAATTAAACTAAATCTACACGTCTCAAAGTCAACCACCATGGTATGTGGAGGCCCCTGAGGATCAACACTCTGCCCCATTCCTTTTCAACCTATATGCTAGCCCACTAGCCCACCTCATCAATATGAAAGGCATTAAATGCCAGCCACAAGCGGATGACACAACTTCTGGTGGAACATAAGCAACAACTACAACACTGAAGTGCTCACTGACTGCCTTCTCCCCGTCAAACACTGGCTGAACATAAACAGCCTCTGCCTAATCATTGTTACGACAGAAATCTTAATACTAATTAATCGCAAATCACACCTTAGAAATACCTCAAGGTCTCCCTCACTTGACCACCCCCCACCCCATAATTGTTCAAAGTGTTAAAACACAAATATAACCAATGCACAAATCGACATAAGACCATCATAAAGCAAATATCATGAAAGGCATATTAAACAACTATCAGATTATAGGAACACATTTTTTATTATTCTATCTATTTGTTAAAACGTGTTCTATTGAAAACCGTGCTTAAAAATTTGGCGGATCATGCAAGCTTCGTTATATGACTTCTGTTCAGTAAAACATTTTATAGCATATTTTCAATTATAACTTCCATTTTTTAAAAAAAATATCAGTTTAAGACATTTACATTAAAAACTTCTGATCCAAGCAGTTGTCCTAAGAAAACTTCACTACTGTACTGCAATATATCGAAATCTCCTAAACAAAGACATTATAAAAGTATAACGCCAATCTCTAAGGTCATCTTTGGACTGAAGAAAAAAGATCTTGTCTCCTTCAGGTCACATCTAGTTGGCTAACCATTGAACACCAAATACTACTCATGGTTCACTCTCTTATTTGGAAAGCCATTAACACAAAAACCTTGAGATATCTAATAAAACTCTTCCAGTTTCAGCAAACGTTAACTGTGCTTTGCTCCATCTCCAAGTGCAAAATGATTATCCCAAATTAAAGATTTACAAGAGTCAGAGGCAAAACCCTGAACGTGACTAGAGGAAAACTCTGGAACAACCTTCTTACAGACGTCAGGTCATTGTGCAACTTCACTCCCTTCAGAAACTCCCTAAAACAACTGCCAAGCTCAAGGCGATGATTACCCATGAGTGCTACTTCAGAACATCTAAGAACTAGAACTAGAACTCCTGCATTCTTCTCCATGCTCTCAGACCCATGAGACCTCTACTCCATAACCCTACCCACAATCCCTCCAGCTTTTTACAAAATTAATCTTGTCCATCTATCGATGAAGGTTATTTAGCAGTCGCCTCTTTACTGTGTCTGCATGTCCGATGCCACTTTCTTTCTCCATCCACTCTCCCAATTTACTTTTTCAGTCCACGTTCTCCCCTCCACTAAATAGACGGCTACTTTGACACTTGCATTGCTGACTGTTGTCAAGGTTCAACTTGCTACCAAAAGAGCCTGTTTTGTATTGTTTACTATTGTCAATGTTAACTTGCGATCATAATAATAATAAACCATCTTCTAGCGCCCAATGGTTACACCTGATGGTGTGTCCCCGCGCTAGGACCAGACGTACCACGGTGGAAGCGGAATGCTAAGAGGATCAGTGTCTCGCCAAGAGCCTCGCCCAGGATAGACTAAACAGACAAGTTTTCAGCCTGTTACGGAAAATTGTCTCAGTTCATTGCATCCTTAGTTGGACCGGTAAGGAATTCCAATGCTTAGCTGCTTGATAGCAAAAATGGTGGCCCCCCAACCTGGCCCAAAAAACACAAGGTACTGACACTAGGTTGGCCCCCCCATAGATCCCAGGTTGCGCGGAGGAACGCGATCTGCCCGCCAAATATATGAGCTGCACCTGGAAGCTGGACACCTAGCATTTGCTGCACATTGGCAACAGTAGCAAACGTTTTTGAGGACTAGGAGTTCCGGTTTTAAAGCGATTAGCAGGATCTTGAGATGGAAATGGTCTTTCTGCAAAACAACTGCATCTATTTATATTGCAGGATTTGTAGGGTCAAACCTAGCTGAGATGTAACAGAGTGCTGGACAGCAGAGAAGAGCCCAGAGGTACGATTCATAATTACTCACCAGGAGGATGGTAAAAAAGCCAGTTACTCCTAGTAGGGGGAGGATGGGGTAATGCTGCTTATTCTCAGTTAGATACATCTACATAAAACGAGTACTGGCTAATAAAAAACATAATAGGCACACCTGCACTAATCCCAACAGTGGGATGTGTGCAAACTGATGATTAGGCCAACAGATGACACAAGCCTTGCTGCACCTGTGGAAACAGAAGTGCACTAGTGCTTTTTTTGCGTTCATGATACAGACCAAGGAATGTTCAAGCATTCAGGTCAAGTACAAGTTCCCTTGGTGTGCAGGGAGACGCATAGACCAAAAGTGGTACAATACTTCAATCATGTACTTAATGCCGTCACACGCAAAGTATGCGCACGCTCTATTATCTGGGCAGAGAAGCCACCTCACCTATGCCGAGATACCATAGGGCTTGTACGCTGTACGAACACACGAATCCTCTGGAAACCCAGCTCTGCTCCATGGTGTTAGGGCTCGGGGATCCTGCCAGGCCACTCATGGATTCTCCATCGCCGCCTGCCTCTTTGCTCTATTTTGAAGCTTCACAAGTGCCTCTGGCTGCATCGTCCTCAGTGACAAGCAAACGGCAGGCTATCTGATGTAACATACTAGTTAGGTGAAGGATGCGGTGCATAATGCATACATGTCAACATACCTGATTTGGGCAGGAGATTTTATTTTTAGACCAAAAATATCTTTATTTTAGCCGCCTTCAGCATAGATCTGCTTCTACTCCAATGCTACTCAATGTAGAAAATAAATTCCCCTAATTATTTTTTTCCCTCTAAATTCTCCCTCTTTCCAAATGCTGGAATGCATGCTAATTTGTTCAGGTGATTGCAGTTGGTGGGCACCGGCACTCATTTTTGGGGGCTGGTGCTTGTTTGCTACCCTCTGGCTTTGACCCAGAACAAGACAGAACAAATGGTAGTAAAGGTCAAAATAAGGAGGAAGAGAATGACAGAAAAACGGTGACAAGTAAGAAGTCAGGGTTGTTGGATGTTGTATTGTACTTTGAAATGCTAATAAAAATCATACTAAAAAACAAAGTAAGGAGTCAGGGATACGGGGATGAAAAAGAACACTCAAGAGTGACATACACAGGAGGTGTAATGCCATGGCGCACACAGGCATAAACCGGTTCTAAAATAAGCAGCCTTGGTATTCGTCAGCCCATATGACAGTGTAAGTGGCAGGCCTCTGAGAAACATTTGTGGCGCCTGCACTTATTCTTCTACAATTTAAGCACTGTAAATATGCCCTAATTACAGGACAATCCTTCATAATTTACAAAATTGGGCATTTTAAGGGTGGACATGGACTGGACTGCAAAATGATACATGGACTGCAGAATGATACATGGACTGCAGAATGATACATGGGCTGCAGAATGGTACATGGGCTGCAGAATGATACATGGACTGCAGAATAATACATGCACTGCAGAATGATGGCTTTAATTACCGGGAGAGATAAGGATTGCCTTTTGGTGCTGTCTGTGGTCCTTCTGGTCAGTGACCGAAACTATGCCACAATTAAGGATGGAGTGAGAAGGGACTGGCCTTCCTTCGCCTGAACACTCAGTAATCGAGGGTGCCTCATAAGAAGGTGGGACATGGTTGCATTTTAGCTGCTTTGTCAGTTCCTGGTGCAGTGGTCTGTGCACCAGAAGCAGACCTCTCTGTGAGGAAGGTAGGTGGTGGTGTATTGCCCTCCTTTTTCTGCACACTGTGATAGAGTGTGGTTCAGATTATTGGGAGAGTGAGCTGTGTAAATCATATTGCTAGTGGGAAATGAGACTGTCTCTATTTAGCTAGTACCTGACACAGAGATCTCTGAACAAACTGTACGTCCCTCAGGTGGTGCAGAGATGGAGGGCAGCACCATTTATCACAAAAACCTACCCTGCTTTAAAACACCATACAATCAATCAATCAGGGTAATTGGAAGGACGCTACTCACCCGTGAAGGTCTCAAGACACGGGGGGGGCAGCTACGTCCAGTCAAAGATCCAGGTCTTGAGCGTCTTCTTGAAGGTGTTCAGGGAGGGGGTGTGTCTGATGTCGATCGGGAGCTCGTTCCAGGTATTGGCCGCGATGTGGGAGAAGGTTCTTCCACCTGTTTTGGCACTGCAGATGCGCAGGGTTTCGGCAAGGGCGAGGTCGGTGGATCGGAGGTTTCTCTTGGGTACGTGGAAGGAGATTCTCTTGTTGAGGTATTGGGGTCCGGCGTTGTGAAGGCATTTATAGGTGTGGGTGAGTATCTTGAAGGTGATTCTCTTCTCAACGGGGTGCCAGTGGTGGTGGTGCAGGTATTGGGTACCATACCACATCGCATCCCATCATACCACTCCTTCCAAAACGTTCCACAACATACCACCAACATGATTGCAAAGCAAGTAATTTAATACAACTCCCACATAGCTTAGCACTTTACCACAATACAAGACACTCTTCCACACCACGAAATATCACATCACACCTCATAAATGCAGCCACACCACACCTTATGTCATCACATCACCCCATCATAGACCACAACACACCACACAATACACCACACTACATAAGAGAACGGAACTTCAAACTAATATAACCACAAAATATTAACCTCATAACTATAGATCATAAACGACCATGCAGTGCCCACATAAAAGGCTACACCTCATACCACCCCACTGCACCATCACATACCATCAAACCACCCAATCATATGATTCCCTATGACACCCTTTACAACAACATATCTCTCTTCATCATATTACACCAAACCATGTAACAATATTACACAAAATGCCATCCACATAGTGCAGCACATTATCTTTCTACACATTGCACCATGTGCACCACACAATTTGACAATGTACTGCACTGCATAATAGCAGACACCTTTCCATCCATTACCACATCCTTTTGATTGAGCACTGCCCCATACCGCATTACACCCCACCAAATTCCATTCTACCTCAATTTACACAGCACACTATAGCAACATACCACAACGTACAGCGAATACTTACCACACTATTCCCCATTACAGGATAGTATTCCACCACCACTCAATTCCACATCAGATCTTTTCAAGCCACTTCACACCAAACTTCACTACAGTTCCCTGTTCCACAACACACTAAATACCATCATAAACCACACCATGCCAAAGCAGCCTTCACCAGACCACATAAAACCACACCCCTCCTACTCACACTTCACAACCATGCTTGGCTAGGGTACCACTTGCCCAGGGTTTCCTTTTAACTGGGAAGGCTAGGGTAACGCCTCATTTAGGGGACGCTTGGTAGAGGGCAATAGGGAGATACTTGGAGAAGGGAGATACTTGAGACAGGAAGACATGTGGCATGAGGAGGCATGTAGTCTGGTGAGTTACATGGTCTGGAGACACCTGTGGATGGAGTAGAACTGGGCAATGGAGCTCGTGTACATGGCCTTGGAGTGTCCTGGGCCAGGGAGGTCAGCACCAGAGCAGCCCTAGGATTGGGAGATTACTGAGGAAGCTAAAATTAGGGGAGGCTCCGGTACAACGGAGACTGCAGGATTGGGTCGCACTGGGCATATGAGACTTTGCACCCAACCCCCACAATCCCCCCTAGGCTTCCCAATTAGTTGATGGGTAGTAGCTTGCACCTTACTCCATTGGACAGCTACCTAGAGTTGCCCGAGGTTGCAGTATGCCACCTAGTGGGTAGGTGAGGGCAGTCGTCATTAAAGATTTGCACTCACTGTGCTCTTCCCTACACACGATAGGCAGTCAGTTCTCAGGAACAAAACACTACAGAAAAACTGGTAAATGGCAACATTCAGCCGGGAATCATAACCACAAGTGAGGCCCTGTGGCTTGGAATACATCTTTCCCTGCATCTTAGTGACTATAAACATGGTGTCATTGCGGTCCCAGCTGTTCCATCTGTAGTGCCACCCGGGATGTAAGATGCAAAATGCTGACTCCAATGGGACACGCTCCTCCGGGGCAGGCTCCAGTAAATCACAGATCAAAAATCTAATCAGACTAAAACAATATTTAAGGACACAGAGGGGCTAAAATCAGAGGGGATTAGGGACAGGAAAGAAACCGAGAAAGAATTACATATGGATATGCAATGCATGGATTTTTACTGTTCTGCAGCATTTGTGTAGCATTTATTTACCCATAACAAGGCTTTCGGGTGGTCGAGTAAGCAATTACCAAGTAGCTGTGCTTGGTTGGCAGACTAGTTGGTTATAGAGTGGTCTATGTGAGAAGTGCTTTGGTGTAAATAAGGAGCCCTAGTGGAGGGAGTTGCAAGGGACAGGAAACTATGTACTCTTTACATTGTACTTGTAAATCCGAGGGATCTTGGTGAAACACTGGCGAGTGCTGATCTTGTTAGCAACTAAATAAATATGCACTTTGTACCAACCCGTTTTAACTGCCGATGCTTTAGTGATGGTAAAACCTAATGGGCTTGAAGGATTGTGAACTGTGACTAGAATACAAAGGTACATGTGTAACCATACTAGAAACCAGGGACAGGAAATCTTTTCGGGCACCAAAATAAAAGTGGCCCCCATTAGTGAATTAGAGGGCTTACAAAGTGGCCCATGTTTGTAAATTGGGGAAAATTTGAGCTTGTAAAGGCAACACGTATAAGTACTGTGCAAAGTATCCAAGACTGTATGGATTCGTGCTTGCTGGAGGCAATACTTGTTTTCATATCAGAGAAATCAAGAGTACAAACTGGCCCGGGAGACAATAAGACAGGCCCAAAAACAGCCCAAAAACTGTCCCACACACAGATCTGTCAGACCAGTCCTTTGGACACTGCCTGATTGCCCTATAAGTCAGTCGGACCCGACCAGAAACAAATACAGAGACTGAAATAGGGAGTTCAGAGAGCAGCAAAGCTGGGGAGGCAGAATTACATATGGTCATTGAGCCCTGGGATTCCGAGTCTTGTGGGACAGGGAGCCAGGGCAGAGACCCTTGGACACAGGGAAACCCAAATGACTGGAAGGGTAACACTATCACTGGGAGACAAAGACACAAGGGGCTACGGAGATTATAAGATTGGGTGACACCGGGCCGAAAAATACAATTGACACTGGGACAAGCCCTCTGAAACGATTGAGAGCAGGTTGGAGAAGGGCCTAAAAGTCTTAGGCCCTGATTCAGAGTTTGGCAGAGAGGGTACTCCGTCACAACAGCAACAGAGTACCCTCTCCAGCAAACTGAAGTTCAGCCCACCCCATTTAGAGTCAGGAGGAACTTAAGTACGTTAGCGATGGAAACGACTCCGTCTCTGACTTACATCTGCGATAGCCCGACGGAATAAAGGCTGTCAGAGGTGTAGCCAGTTGACCTCCTGCCTCAGTTAGAATGTGGGGTCATGTGACTGTTTTAACATGTCCATCATTGCCATGTAAAACCTGGTGGTAAGGGGAAGGGGAAACTTTAAAATGACCCCTGCCCCATGGGAGACAGCTCATTCGTTTTTTCCATTTTGAATAACAAAATCCTCTTTTTGGATTTTGTTTTGAAAATAAATCAAAAAGCATGTTACATGTTTGACGGCCAGTACCGCCATGTTGACGGAGCCATCTGTCAAACTCTTAATGCATTGACAGGAACCACCGCAATGGGTACTCCATCAGAAGATGGAGCATTTTACTCCAACTCCCGGACAGATTATAGACCATGCTCCGCAGTATAAATCCGCGCTTTAGGCACAAAAAGGAAGCGGAACGCAAACCTGGGCAGCGCTGGTATTCAGCAGCACATGCCGCAGGCCACTCAGAACAACATCGGCCCTTGCACTTTTCTTCTTGTATTCAACGCTGCATAGATTACCACCTGGCCAAATTTGCCCTTTGGCTGGCTTTCAGTTCTGGAAGGATGTCCAGATTCTGTTCTGACATGAAATTAGAAATTTATCCTGTGTGAGAGATCAATGAACGAACCAACAAGAACTGAGAAGCCGCAGGGCAAAATGCAAGCAAGTAGAAAACAAATTAATTTGCATTGGGTAAAAAAAAGGAGTTTGAGGTGTTAACACTGTAGCAAGGAAGTACTGTGACATGGAAGTATTTTCATCATGTGTTTAGTGCACCCAGATCCGGACTCGAAACACTCTGCTATTTACATCAAATGCCGTTTAGAAGATTCAGAGATTCCCAATAAGAAGTACACTATTTTTAATATAATGTCTGTGCGTCAGTTGCACATGTGCACAAAAGATACACATTGTCAATTTTGCATCTTTGTTGAGCCTAAACATACATTACCGTTACATACCTGTTGTGGGATGGAGGAGTCATGTGGTCAGTATGCTTTCCTTTGTCCCACAAACATTTTAGGGCGTTACTGACAGTTGCTACATCCCTCTAAGCACTGCATCTAATTTGACTATAAATACCTGATAACAATGAGTCAGAAAAGGAACGCCCAGGACTGGATGCAGCAAGGATGAACTGACATTGCACGGCTAGCCTTGTTGGATCCTTCTGGTTTTGGTGTGGTGACTTTTTACCACCACTAGGTCGAAACTGTTGCATTGGTATTGCACGAAGAATGGGGTTGGTGTCCAGGGCAGGAGTTGAGAAACCATACTCTGCCACTACCAAAGAGGAGTTTCACAGATCTGGATCATGCCACAGTGTTGGCTGGGATTTTTCAGAATAAAGCTTCTTACGCACATAAAATATTAACATGCAACACGCAAACGTATTTACCACACATTTTCCATGTTTAACTGACTGTGGTAACATGGACTACATTTTAAGATGGCCAACGTTACCATGTCTCTACTTATCGTATATATTCTTTTTTCATTTCAGGAGAAATGCTGTACCAGCAATTTCAAAAGCTGTATCATTGTTTTTCTTTCCAAGGTAAATGTTTACTTTGCGCAATTCTTATAGTGTGTGTTAACGAGCATCTGCTGAGCACGGTTGCAACCGAATGACTCCTGTTATTGTTGCATATAACTGGAGCCTGAAGGGCATTCAGAGAAGAGGCATTGATGCTTGTGAAACTGATCTAATGTATATGCTTCACCTTTCTGTTCCTCAAATCCGATCAAAAGAAGGGTTTAAACAAATGCAATGTGGACTTACTCCAGATGCCCTTTTCTTCTTGTTAGAGGAGGTTTTCCCTGCATTTTAGAGGTTTACTGCCTTTCGGAGGCTTTCATGCTGACACTTAGGGGCCGCATCTCAGTTCACTTTCCGACCGCCACATTACAATGCTGGTGGTCAGAAACTAAACCAGACGGTCATTACAGCTGGCTTCCAAAGGCTCAATCAGCCGACCCGTAATCCCAAAGGGTGGTCTTTCTGCCCTTGGGATTACGATGTACGGTTTTCGGCTGGGTTTCCATGCCATCCTTTCCGACATGGAAACCCTATCGGAAAGCGTGTTTGGTGGCCCCTAGCAGGGCCCCTGTGTGCGCAGCCTCCGGTAGGGGGCTGAGGGGGCACCTATGGTGCACCCCTGTTAATCCCTGCACCTTAAGGTGCCTGCCACGGGGTGCAGGGATTAACACCACCTCCCATTTCCCTTGGGAGCATGTACTACAGCCAATTTACGGCTGTAATACATGCTCCCATAGGGAAATTGGGCGCAATACATGCTCCCATAGGGAAATGTCGGGCTGCGACCAAACAGTGTGCGGTCGCACCCTATTCAGGAGGTCGGGACTGCCGACCATAGGCCGGTCGGTCCCAGTTCCGAGTCGGCATCTACCTGACATCGTATTAGGCCTCTTATTATCTTGACTTTTTCCCAACCTTCTTCACTTTTCTCCTGGCTTCGCAGCTTAGGGTGTTCAGTTTATGGGAAACTGTATTGTTTCTGTTTTACTTGAGAGTATTTTATAAAAGGTTTCTCTTTTGATTTATGATTTTTAGTTGCATTGAAGTACATTGACAAATGCATTCACATATTTGCTACTGATTTACAACTACTTGAGGATCTGAGTTTGTAACTAGGCAAATCCTTTAATACACCTTCATGGTTTTCAAATCCAATACACTCTGTCATCTTTGCGAGGTCTGATGTGCTTCACTGTACCAAAATATATTAACTGTGATGTCAGACTTAATCGGAACAAAATATTTATTGGAGTGAGTGCAGACTGAACCTGAGTTTCACCAAAGTTTGCACAGTGCAAAGCGCTGCATCACTGCTCATGTGTATAAGCTTGGTGCGTTTCTCTTATTTTATGCAAATAGGTGCTTCAGACATTTTTTAACAGGTATTTGTTTCACACAAAAGGAGCTGCACCACCTCTCCCATTTATTAATTTTCCTACAATAGGCTGAGAATCTGCTAATCAACAGAGATGAATGCTCCCACCACTTTGAACTCCTGAACCCAATAATGGAGCATTGAAGCACTTAATTGAGAAAGTTGCCAAGGACCTTACTCAATTTCTTTCACAAAATGTAAGATATTCTTAAGAGAAATATACGTGTAAAAAGAAAATGTATGTTTCATTAATGTTTTTGTACATTAAGAGTGTGTTGTGGTTTTCACTTGTTACAGGATTATTTATTTGAACATTTGTAGGTCTTTTTAGAGTTTTATACAGCGCGAACTCGACCCGAAGATATCACAGCGGTTTACATGAGCACCAGTTTCGTTATAGATAGACAAATTCATTTTTGTTAGGCACGGGGATATTAAGTGATTTGCCCAGAATCACAGGATGTTGAGAGTATCTGCCAAGACTAGAACCCGGTTCTGCAGCTTCGGGGTCGACCGCTCTAGCCGTAAATCTACACCCTCTACCCAGTACTTCCTAATCTGAGTAAAGTACAGCTATTATTCAGCCTTTTGGAGAGCAGCAGAAAGGAAGTGCATGCCCAAAAGTTTAAAAGTCAGTGGTTTAACCTGGCCTTAGTGGCCACTGCACTGATGGGAACCAAGCTCAATCTGCTTCAAAAGGTCAATTTCCTGTGTGAATGGTTATCTGTCCTCTTGGTACCAGATGAACACAGGCTAGGCGTGCACCACCAGAGATTGCCATGACCACTTTATATCTTGCCGGAATGTACACTCCGTCGCTACAGCCACGGAGTATACATACCATGAATATAAATGTCCGCCCACCAAATTTCGATGAGATACTACATGGATGGAATACGGTAAAGCAAAGAGCAAAAATAACTCAGCAGAGGTAGATGTGGTCTCTAAACATTGCAGAAATGCTCCAGCAGAGTCAAAGAGAGGATCACACAGCATTCCAGATGAGCCCATAAGAACTGCAGATAGCACTCTAGCTAAGGCTTTAACACTGAGTAATACACTGATCCGAAGCACTGCACCTACACTAAATTGCACTCTATCCTAATATTGCACCCTGCCCTCTCCAGCACACCATGTTTGTACCCTGTACTTACTGTGCACCACAGGATAATCCATACATTTGCTACACAAGCAGAGCACTGGCTAAACCACACAGGTTAAGGTGATCTCCTGAGCGCCACCGACCCACTATTTATCTCTCTTTCCCTCAAGAGGTGTTTCTTTGTCTTTTTTTCTAATTTTATGAGAGTAGTGATGAGCTGAAATCGATAGGGATGTTGTTCCCATCTTTCAAAGCTTTATATTCATTCTGGTGATATGCAGCGTCCTAGTTAGACGCTGTACCCCAGACATGATTAGTTTGTCAGATAAGCGTAGGTTTTGTTGCTGGGGGCTTTTTAAGGAATGCAGCTCGTCCAGATGATGCTCCGGGCTAGAAGGGGAAGCCAGTATAGGTCTTTTAAGGTGGGGCAGATGTGGTTGAATATCCTCACGCTCTTGAAGAGCCATAGCGCTGCTCGTAGGATGTTTGAGAGGTCGGTGTCAAGCATGGTTGCATGGAATATCGAAGAGGAAATATTGAGGTCACACAATATCATGACCGGAATATGGAGGACCAAAATTTCGAGCTGGTATATGCACAGAGGGAAGTATAGATTTGCTATTCTTAACTTCAGATTTATGTAGCTCGAAGATATATGTATATCATCGGGGAATATATATGTGGAGTTAGATGTAGAATACATATACATACTTGCCTATCAATATTTTGGTCCTGACTATTCTGGTCACAACATGATGCGACCTCAACATTCCCTCGTTGATATTCTGAAGCCACACCTGTGTCAATAATGGGTTGAAATTGGGAAGTTTTAAGTTGGAGAGCCAACTTTCAATCTGGGGTTGCTTAGATTGTTGGCAAACGGGGAATTTAGTTTTTGTGCGAGTCAGCTTCAGCAAGGTAGTTGACAGTCAAGATTGAATGAGTTTGAGGCAGGATTTGAATCTCTGTTTGTTGTTGGATTTGGATATTTTTAGGTAGAATTGGGTATCATCTTCATATTGATGGATGTTGATGCTGCTGTCTGCAGGAATGGATCCAAGAGGTTCCATTTAGAGTTTGAAGATGATGGGAGACAGGCCCCCAGTACGCTACAGGAAACAGGGTGTGTAAGTGATCTTGTGAATCCTATTAGCACCAGATGGCGCCATTTGATGAGGTAGAATGTGAGGGATTTCAAGACAGCGCCGGAAAATGCATTGAACGTTTTCAGGTTGTTAATCGAAGCTGGATGTTTAACCGTGGTGAAGACTGCTAAGAGATCAAGCAGGACCAGGAGGCAGGAGTCATTGTTGTCGGTTTGGAAGAGGAGGATGTCATAGAATACTTGGAGAGCAGCAGCATGGGACAAAGCTTAATTGGTTGTCCTGTAGAAAGTTATTCTTGCTAATGTGCCTCTGTAGATATGTGGTGACTGCTTTCTTGATGATTTTCCCTATAACTAGAAAATATTGGGGCAGTCAGCTTGTACCACTGATGGGCAGGATCTGACCTGACTTGCAAGTATTAGTGCATTTTCCTTGATTTAAGGAGGGATTGACAATGTGAAGAAGGGGGTGTGGGCCTCTTCTTGGAGTGATTTGATAATGGAAGAAATATGGGTGGCATGTTCATAGCATGGCTCCAGTACTGAACTCAATTTACCAGAAGTAGCTCCAAGATCTTGGCACAATGTGGAAAAGGTGGCTGCCAGAAATGAACAGAGAATACCAGATGCATCCCACAAAGCAGTGCACAGCATTCCTGATAGTGGCGCCAGAACTCGACAAATATTACTGTTGTGTCCTAAAAAAGCAGAAACAATGCTCCCTGCGAGATATCAATCTCTGGGCACAGCTGTCCAGACGTGGCTGCCAAAAAAATTACCTACTATGGCAGATGGTTCCTCTAAAAAGTATAACAATAGTCCATGGTAGACTTTAAGAAATGCTGACAGTACCCAGATAAGGATTTACTTGTGTTTTATGCACTATACAGTGGTAACACTATGCCTCCTTTCTGCTGCTATTACTCTCTGTGTACCCAAGCATTGATTCTTGCTCTCCCTGCATCCAACTCAATATTGTTCACCTACTAATAGAACTTCAAGGTGCTCATTAAAAGGGAGCTTGGACTGCTGCTGGGTAGTAGTTGTCTGCATGTGAAAGAGGCTTGAGATACTAGAGGAAATGTTGTTAGTGAACCACAGTTAAGTCTATTACAGAAACCACATAAACTGGAGGGTCTAACAAAGCAAGAGATACAGAAGTGGTTACAAGCAACCACACTGAGAAATATATATTGAAGTCAAATATATTCTGAGGATGTTTCAAACTTTTTTTTTCCAAGTCTAGGGAAAACTCATGTGAAATTGACTGAAGAGTAGGTGATGAGCACTTCTGCGTACTCATTTAGTTAAATAGAAACACTTGTAAAGTATGCAATACTAAACAAAGAAATGTTACAAGTGATCAAACAATTGACTGATGTTCTGAGAAGATAGAGAATCAGGAGTATATTAGCAAATTTAGAACGGAAATGAAAATCAGGCTGGTAATGTATGAAGAAGAATTGAAAACCAGAAAAAATCATGAGGGACCAACAGGACTCTGACTTGCGACAGGTATATACATTTGCGAGCAAATATGTGCCACTCAGGAAAGAGATGGCCAAAGAGTATATCATCAAAAGAGAAGAAGCAATAACAGTAGGCTCTAGCACAAACTATGAATTGCTGACAATGAGTGAGACATTGACAGAGGAAGGTGCATACTTTTTAAGACAAAGTCAGGCTCTTCAAAAGTAGAGAATCGGGATCAAAAGGCAAAAAGTGCCATCTAAAATACCAGAGGACAACATAAAAGGATAAAACACAATAGCAAATCCAGAAAAAGGAGACAAAGAAAGAGGAAAACTCAGAGGAGAAACAGAAAATACAAGGACCAAATGGGAATAAATCTAGAAAAAAACATGTCAAACGTGGAAGAAATGAGTACTGAGAATCTCTCTGAACACACCTTGACATTGAATGAGAAATTGTTTTTAAAACTACAATTGACGGTTTGTCTATGTAATATATTTAATGATATTGATACCAGAATCGACTTGTTCATGAATACACGCAAACTGAAACTGCCCAAACATTTTTTCAGGATTACCAGAGAAAATAATTGAGTCTAAGATAGTGCAGAACCATATTGAATTATTAAGAGTCAGCAATGCAGAAACACTCAGATGACTCATTGAATTACCTAATGTGATGGAAGAAGACACTCAGGAATCAGCTATTTATAAGCATGAATTCAATGCGAGGGAACCCAGTGGCATAAAACAAAAATCGAATCACACCCCAAATCGACCAAAGATCTAGTAGATGTCTTCCATGAGGCCATTATTAAAGATCTTGTGAAATGATGAGCTAATATTTCCCACCATATAGTTCCTGCCCAAGGTCCACAAAGTCCCATAAGAGCACTAAGTAAACCAATAGTGACATCAATAAGACGTTTTGTGAAGGTGACATAAAAATGTATAGGCCATTTCCTCCAATCACATGCACATGCACTAGTGTCTTACCTAGGCGACACTACAGACTTCATCTTAAAGATTCAAGGTATTCCTTTGCAAGGGGGATACAAGTTGATTACAATGGATGTAACATCACTATATGCATCATAAAACCTCAAGATGGCATGACGGCTTGTGAGTACTTCCTGAACAGGAGACCTTTACAGTTTTCACATCACACCCAAATGATTTTAGTAATAATCACGTGGTGTTTGACTTGCAACATTTTGTATTTCAAGATAGACTATACACACAAAGACAGGAGTCTGAGAGGACATGAATTTTGCTCACTTACGCAAACATCCCCATTGGGTGGTTGAAAGATCGAACAACATGGATGTAGACTGAACACATCGTAACATGACACAGATTCATCAATGATCTGTTTATCATCTGGCAAGGTTTTAAGGAAAAAGAAAACAGTTCTTAGAGGAGATTAATAACAATGACTTGAATTTGAAATGCACAGCAGGCATGACTCAGATTTTGATACACGTTGAGGATATTCTAGTAGATATAAAAGTAAGAGTTTTGCATACCTGTTTGTTTAAAAAACCAAGTGAAGGAATTAGTATCATACAAGCATCAAGTGAGCATCCCCAGAAATTAAAATCAAGCATTCCATATGGAGAACTGATTCACATGAAGGGAACTGATTCACATGAACTGATTCACATGAAGAGAAAATGCAAAGCAGATAATTACTTTCAAAGAGAGACATATATGTGGTAGCAATGACTCAGAGCATGAGGATATAAAAAAAACAGCTTTCGCAAGTCAGAAATTAGAACTAAGGACAAGAGGTGAAGTGATCAAGCAAGAACCAAATAAAATTAAAAAGCATTGGGATATCTTATGACGAATGAGACTGTAAAAAGTGTGGAGGAAGATAGACAAACAGTTATAACTTATAAAAGAGCATATTTTCCGAAGGATGATTTGGTGCATAGCCACCTTAATGGAACTAATGGACTGAGTTGGCTGGAAAATATGGAGGGATTATATCTGTGCAAGACATGTAAAGCACCTGTAAACAGCACAGTGGATGAAGGAATAAAGAAACCTCTACCAGAAATGAAAGGTGCAGATAAGGACACACATTAGCTGCAAAACAAACTATACAGTGCATATCTCCGAATGTCTCTGCAAACTAAAATATGTCAGCATCTCAGTATTAGCAGTCAAGGATAGATTCTGAAACATAACAGAGAGACTTAAACTAAGGATTTTAAATATCTAGACGCTTTTATATCAAAGTGGTGTGAAACTCATTAGTACTATGGAATTGAAACACTGAAACCCAATATGAGACGTGGGAGCAGGACCACATGATTGAGACAACTGCAATATAAGATATATAATCTTGATGGAGACATAGCTTCCAAAGGATTTGGATGTAGATGAGGAACTGAGTGTCCATTTAAGAAATTAATGATGGGTTAAATGTGAACAATATGACAAAACCCAATCTGATTGATAATCTATGCACTGAATGTTTTTTGCAAAATGGATTGAAAACGTTTGAATATGTGACATATTTACTTCAAAAACAAAGAATGTAAAGCAATTAGTTGTTTTTACATATTTGACAGCAATAAATGATGGGCTAAATATAGAGGATGCAACAGAACCCAATGAGATTGATAATCTATGCATTGAGTGTTTTTCGATTAATGGATTGTGAAATGTTGAATTTGTGACATTTTGGTTCAAACACAAAATTGAAAGTAACTAGCGTTTTTTTTTTTACATTGGATAGCAGCCACCTGTGGGGGGTGGGGGGATGTGACAACTAGCAGTTAGCAGTTTTTATATACAGGAGATGGTTTCATAGGATTTCATTGCTAATCATGTTTGCTGGCAAGCATAGAGATAATTGATGCTGAGTGGGTGTGGATTATGAGCATTAAGAATCCACACAACCGATTACATTCTTATGTCCATGGAAAGAAAATGAATTCATACTTTGGCTGAACAATTGGAATGGAACAGAGCATCAACATCACTACTTCATCAATTTCACAAAATTGTACAGTGTACTGAGGAGTATTAGGTTATTGGGTTTCGTGTGTGCCAAACACGTGATTATATATATATATGTATATGTGTGTAGATATAGATATATATATACACACACATATATATTACACAATGGCAGTCACCGCTGTGTAGTTACAGTTAGACTACTATCCATAGGAAGATCATATTTTGGTTTCTGATAACCTTGGCGCCATTTGACAAATCTTCACAAAACTTTCCAAAAAGAAAGTTCATCCACTTCAGCTCCTTCCTGAATAATTTCAGAGTGGTCCATTAAGGGAGGGCCAAGAAAAAGACGGGTCCCAAGACACAATTTCCCTGTTTATAACTTTACATATTACAAAACTCATGTTATTTTCCGTGACCTCATTGATAAAATTCCTAATGACAACTGCACTGCCATGATTGATGGCAACACTGTGCATGGCATGGGTGAGAGTTATATTTACTTAAAATACCTATAACTGTTGAATTTCGGTGCATTTTTTTTTGCTAGGGGTGGGAGATATATTCTGCTTCTCCAGCGTAATTGGCGTAAGTTTGGCCTCTCTGCATTACTCTTGTAAAGTGGAGATCTGGCCAAATTCTGTCCAACTACCATGTGAGTTTTGTCTCACATGCGGCTCAAAAACTGTAAGTTTTGCATCCCCTAGCATGATTTTCAGTCACTGGAAGGGCACCCAGTGAGATTGCTGTAGCTCAATTATAAATTCTGCTAGATCGGTAGCAAAATCAACTTGAGAAGGTGCGCCCTCTGGCACGTCACAACGTGCCGTTTGTGCAGATTTTTCAGCATGGAATGAGCTCCGGGCGCTAAATCCCAGCAAGAGCAGAGCGATATGCCTATTTCCACCCATTCGTGGAATTCCACAAGTGAAACTCAATGAGATCTGCCCAGCTCTGATTATTTCCATACCTAACTATAGTGTATCTTTAAGCTTTGGATTTTTCAGTGAATATTCATACACACACACACACACACACACACACACATATATGCACCCATATATATGGGTATATGTTTACACAGGTATAATATATAGCTATACCTGTGAATGTATAGTTATGAATATGACTGTATGTATGTGCAGGTGTGTGTGCTTAAGTGAAACGTGCACAGCTGCTACATATACCATACATTTTCTTCATGTCATGTGTGAAGGAAGCTTATTCGTCTGCATGTAGTGTATTTGTCTTGTATGTGAAATTAAGCTGGCATTGATACTACCTGTCTAGTTTGAAGCACCCTATCTACTTCTGAGGCTATACTGTACCTTTTTTGTGTATAAGTGAGGCTTGCACTTCTGCCACCAATGCTATTCGTCACCTTGCTGTAATGCAAAACAATGGCTGTGAGATACAAGCAGGTTGTTGATGTGACAGATGTTAATTGCTTTGCTAATTGTCTAGAAAGTTTCAACACTTGCCAGAGTTTCTATAGACTATAGAAGAGAGATGTAATGCTATCTCTCCACTGAGTGGTTGTAAGTCTGAGAAAGGATGTGCCTGTTTGTGTGCATGGGCATTGGTCAAAGAGAGGAAATCTCCCCTGTGATCTCATGTTACCTAACGTCAGGTGTGAGCAGCTCAAGTTCAGGTATTAGGTTATACAAAAAAGCACACAATTATTTATGATATTTCTTTTATGAAGAAGGACAAACCATATAAAAGTTAGTTTGCCTTTGACTGCTTGGCCACATCCTCATTATGTGAACAACAAAGAGCTCCAGAGCCATGACTGTCCATTGGTCTTCATTGTTGAGGTGTAGCTGAGTGCATTAGTGCAGTGACAACAAAGATCTATGTGTGGAAATCGATTACCCTATGCAGGAACACTTCCAGTTCATAAGAGAAGGCACATTTTTGTTTGGCTGACAGACATTGGGGTATGCCTCAACTAATTTAAGGTAGAGGCTATAACGGACGGGCTTATTGATGAGAATATTGTGAACAAAAAACTCGCAATACAAAAATATCCCAGCTTAAATATTGAATAGCAAAATATCTCAAATGATATCACTGATGACACTGATGAAGGCATATCTCTCCCACAGGTTAACATTAGGATTACCTTATAAAATTTTATAAGAGTGATTTCCAATTGGGAAAATATAAATATTTCTAGTTTGGTGTCTCTGGACTTACAATTTAAAATCACAATTCATAGTAAATTCAGATTTTAAGTTGTAAGCCTGAGAATGCCACTTTTAGAAAGTTGGTATTTTCTTACTATAACCATTCTGTGCCTATGCCTGTCTCTGAATACAAGTCTGGGGTGGGTGACAGCAGGGCTTTGTGGATTCTTTCGAGACAGCCACACACAAAAGGAGCAGAACACAAATTGCGAGCAATGGTTCGCAGCTGCTAAATATGCCTTTGTGGTAGGATTGTTTTACCCCACATCACTCTAAAATTATGCAAGCAGGTGTTATCGTATTATATTTGGGTGTTCTGGGTCAAAAAGTAACGCAGAATTACCAAAGTTACTTTGATTATACCAGCATAAATAAAATTACGCCTGCGCCTAGCCTTTGGTGTGAACAACAAATTGATGTTTGATCATTGTAAGCGCTACCATCCAACATCAAAATGAAGAGCATCTATTGAGCATCAGACGGTTTTCCAGTGCCTAATTTGTAAAAAAAATAAAAGTCGGAGTGCTTGTCTGGAGGTCACTGAAGCTTGTACCACCCATTGCTGCCAATGACAGTACCAGCACAACTGCTAACCATCACACTCCTACAAGTGCGGCAATATAAACTATTCTAGGGCTTCAAAACTATAGGAATGGATTCGGTGGCATATATTAGTAATTTTTTATGTATATTGTATTAATAGGCGACTATTATCGGGCTCATCTCTAATTAGACTAACAACACCACAATGTGGCACACTGTCATAAGTCCATAGAATAGGTTGTTGCGCACATCTCAATTTTTACACAATATTGTTTTTTCTCAAATGCTTGTAAATGCTGCTGTACGTTTAGCGTGCAGGTCAGGAATGAGGTTGCCTGCCTCATGTGAACTGGTGACTGTATTGCAAGTGTGAACAGTCTGAGTCCTGGTTACCAAAGGATCCCGAGACCACCTGAGCATCCTATTTCTGCACTTTACAAATTCTCTATATTCAAACAAGACACTCTGGGAAAGATTCACAAACTGCCCTTTGTAGTACATTTTGTAGTACTACACAAGCACCACAAAATGTGCTTTAAAATGGTATTCACAAACAGTAGTTTTGTAGTAACTTACACTTTTGTAGTAAGTCCCTACCTCTGTTATTTTATGTGGGAGGGTGTTGCAGTGCCAATGGTTGACCAAATGCAATTCTGGACTTACTACAAAAAGTAAGTTACTTAAATGTAGTTTGTAAATACCAAAAATTTGTTAACTTACTCAAAAGTGTAAACTTACTCAAAAAGATAAATTACCTTTGCGAATCGGGCCCTCTTTCCTGATAGTGGGACTCACTACTTGGCAATATTCACAGATAGGACAACTATTGGGCAATACTGATTCATGTGAGTGACTGCTGATGACTATTGAGAGGTAAAGCAACAAACATACAATGCTTTGTGATAGTTGCACAATACTGATGGCTGATTGCGACAGAATAATGACTGGTTTGGGATCGGTAATCAGCGCATGATGATGATGAGACATTAATGCTCAATGATAACAGTGATCACTGACACAGAAATAATATGCATGTCTACTTACATAGTCAATGTGGTGCAGTCAGAGTTAAAGCAGAGTTGGGGTTTCTAAAAGGTTACTGAGTGATGTTCTGAAGTTACTTTGATAATCTGCTTAGAGTAATGGGCGATTATGTAGGGGCCTGTAGTGTATTTGGGGAATTCAGGGTGTAATCTTTGCACTGGGAAAACTTTTGGTGACAT
Source organism: Triturus cristatus (assembly GCF_964204655.1). Classification (NCBI taxonomy): domain Eukaryota; kingdom Metazoa; phylum Chordata; class Amphibia; order Caudata; family Salamandridae; genus Triturus; species Triturus cristatus. Next base: position 367,406,502 of record NC_140594.1, on the reverse strand, counting down.
TAGACTAAGAGATGTAAGTAAACAGGACTAAAGCCATACATCTGGCATACATCTTAGAATGGTTAGCTCAAACATAACCCACCATTATCAGCACAACATCTCATCATAGTTATTAATCTGGTTATCAATGATGTCTAGAAAACAACCTGAATCAGCAGGGAAGTGAATAATCTTGACCCCAGCTCAAAAAGCAAATTGTTAATGCACACTCATCCATACACTTAACACACTACAATAGTTTAGGGGCGGGCAAAAAAATGCTGCACCTCCGGCGGAGTTTGCAGAGCGTTGCCCACTCTGTTTTCTGCTTGGAACACACAGTCTGGGCAAAACTATGGCAAACACCCCGGGGTGGAGTTTTTTCTCGTTAAGATGGCGAGAGAGAGTTTGTGTGCCCTAGCATTATTTTTTAGAGCTAGAATGCCTCCCATCAAGATTTCTCAATGCAGGCGGTCGAGGCAGTTCGCATAGTTGCCACTTGAGTAGAAAATGTACTCAGGTGGCAGAAACAAGCAGCGCTCTCCGATTTTACAGCGCGGAAAAAGCTCTGGTGCTAAATGTCAGCCTCAGCAGCATGATGTGATGAATTCTGCCAGCTCGCGGAACTCCACGGAATCTGAGTTTTTATATAACTCCACGGAATTACGTGGAGTAAAACTCTGCGAGTTCTGCCCACCTCCAGTCTTCAGCAGAATCAGACTCATTTTACTTTCACATTAACAAACCCAAATAATTTCTATGCTAAATATTTAACAATCTCTTTAAACCATCCACAACCAAACCAAACAACCATACTCAACCGATGGATGGAATTTTCAGAACCATAAGTTAACGATGCTCAGATTTCATAAAAGGTGCCATACACATGTCAATACCAACTTAACCTGTACACTATGGTCCTCATTACGAGTGGAGGAGTATGTGGCTAGGTCTCCTCAAAAAGAGAAGTTCCAATAACTAATGGGGTCTTGATATTTATTTGGTTTTCACATCCAATACAAGAGTGTGTTTTTACATCCAATACAAGATTATGTGAAGAAGAGGAATTTGAATACATCAAAAATACTCTCTTTGTAGATTCGCATTACAGCTGAGTGCGGAATCACTGCGAGGACTCACTTAAGGAGCCCGCGTAAGACCTATTGGAGCAAGCTGGTACGCGAGGCCATGGCTCACTAAGGGTAATTGATATATTCAAACGAAAGACATATATTCGTATATGTAGCAGGGGCAGTGGAATGAGCTGAGTGTTGTGTTTTTTTACCTTTTTACCTTTGGCAGTCCCCGAAGAAAAAACTCTAACAGTGTCCTGTGTCTGTGCCAAGCGACTGGAGCTGCCCTGACAAAATCGCCATAAAAAGATTGGGCGATGAAACATGTTGGCACTATATAACGGTATGCATATTAAGCAACCTTTTTAATTGTTGATTTGGGTGCACATCAAAGGAAGAATAAAGTTTGAACCTATTGAGGTGGCATCCTCCTCAACCTTTTACCTTCACTATTCAGTCGTTTTTGGTATGTGATTTCTTCACCACGTACCTTAACAGCTTTGGTTTATTTTTGGACACTTTCTTCATTACTTTTTGGAGCGTGATGGCAACCAATGATGATAAAAGTGGGCAGAGCTGATGAGTACCAATCAGCAGGCTCAATTGGTGGTGCGCACGTGAGGTGCCATCTCGTCCCTTTCACATTTTTTCATATTTCTTTTACTATTTGTATTTGAAAAAACACCCGGTGTAGTCTATGTGTATTCATGCACCTTGAGGTTTGTCAAGGGGATTGCCACAGGTAAAACTCTCATTTTAAAATTGAAGGTGGCTAGCGTAGTGGGTGACTACCCTTTTCCCAAAAAACGGGGAGTATCATATACCTAAAGCAATAGGATTTGATCCACAGCTAATAAGAAATTACCTTACCTTCTAAGCCCTAGGCCTTTGTTGATAGATATTGATTGAGAGGAGGGCGGCCTAGGTTCTTTTTCCCTCTGTAGCTCCTTATTGCGTATATGTTTAGAACGGCGGATCAGCCGTGAGAGCTGTTTTTAAAGATTGTGACGAGATTGTCCTTTAGAGGCACACACACTCTATTATTCCCTTGTACCTCATTGGTCCCCACCCTAGTTTACATTCTTTGGGGTCGTGTTTTCACTCTTCAAATGGACAGAAACTGCCTTGCCTTTACAGACGAACAAATAGCAGCGATTCTATCTGGCCCCTCACTTTTCCCTGATGCCCCCCTATTGAATGTTACATCAGCAAGGGAAGAGTGGGAGAGACTTAGCACGACTAAGAAAAAACAAGTGAGGATAGCTATCCATGGGGCGTTAATGACAGAATATTTAAGAGCAGGAGCAGCCCCGGCAAGTCTTTTGGTAAGGATTGAACCTAAAATCTTCCTAGAAGACAAAACATTCAGGCTAGACTGGAGCTATATAGCCAATAAATGTACGCGAGACTGGCTTATCCTTATAATTAACACTGCCAAAAGACTTAGCGAAGATCTACTTAAAGAAATTGTGGACCTAGAGGAGAGCATAAGGCGAGACACCACTCTTGTTGATACCAAGGAACAGCTTCTGAGGATTCAGGAAGATTTGAGCGATTATAAAAATTATATGATCAACCAGAAAATCAAAGGGTTGAAGAAGAATCTTGATCGCTTTTCACACGAATGGGCATTTCCCTACGTGGAAGATAAATACTACGACACTGGAGTTGAACAACCCCTGAGAGGAGGTATAGGTAGAGGTAGAGGTGGTAGGCAACAGAGCAAACGCACACCGAGTAACTGGACCTTTGATAACACCTCCAGTGAAGAGGAAGAGTTAGGCCCACAGTCCAATCCATCTAGAGTTAGATTCAACGAACAGGAGAAAAACAACGAAGACCTGGGCGCTCCCCTACGCTCTTTTTTAGGACAGGACCGCAGGGGCAACAGAGGGGGAGGCCCACGTGGCAGGGGTCGAGGCAGGGGCAATCCAAACCAACAATGGCAAACTTTTTCCCCGAGGATAACACGGAGTCGTGGACGGAACCAGTTGTAATTAAAAACAACATTGTGGTGAACTTATCTGATCACACACTTACGACTAATGAAGAGAAAGTTCTAAATAAAGGGTTAGGGTTTGTTCCCACCCCTACTCATGACCCCTTTAAGTGTAGGATCGAGCTCCATGAAACTCTACGGAGAGTAAAACTGAAAAAGTTCTTTACTAACAAACCACAAGAACCATCAAACCTGTTTAATACCACACTGAAAAAGCCATCCAATTTTTGTCCAACAAATGCAATGGTAGGCCCTGAAGTAATGGTATTCGAGAACAAAGTACTGCAAGATATCTCCCGACTGGAACAACAAGATACTTCTCCCAGGTTTAAGAACATGAGTAGGGACGACTGGGAAGCAGTCAAGGGCCTTCAGAACAACCAACTACTAACGATTAAAAATGCAGATAAAGGTGGAGCTGTGGTCGTTATGAACACCATCGACTATGACACCGAAGTGATGAGACTATTGAGTGCCCACCACAACTACCGTCCACTAACACTAGATCCCCTTAATGAACTCTTAGAAATCATTAAGAAGATGGTAGGAGTGGCGAAAGAAAAAAAGTGGATAACGACCAAGGAGGCCGAGTTCTTGGTTAATAATAAACCGAGGACTCCGGCCTTCAATATTTTGCCAAAAATCCAGAAGCCGCAGCGGCCCCCTCCTGGTAGACCGATCGTTTCTGGGATCCAGTCGGTGCTAGAACCCTTGTCGCAATTTGCCGACTTTTTTCTTAGGGAGTCGGTTGTCAATCAACAATCGTTTGTTAAAGACACTATGGAAATCCTGAATATCTTGGAGGATTTTCAGTTTGACCCATGTACTGAATTTATGGTGACCATTGACATAGAGTCACTGTATACTTGTATACCTCAAGATGCTGCGTTGGTGGCAGCTGCGCATGCTCTTGAGGGGCAAGAGTGGTTCTATGACGCCCCCCAGTCCTTCGTGCTACAATGCATTGAACTTGCTTTGACCCGGAACTACTTCTGCTACAAAGACAAAATGTACCTCCAAACAACGGGCACGTCGATGGGCGCTACAATGGCGCCTAGTCTGGCCTGTATCTATGTGGGCCAGTTCGAGGAACACGTCATATACCATCTGTCTAATCCCTTCCAGAAGAGTATTCGTCTCTGGAAGAGGTATATAGACGACGTGTTCTGTATCTGGTCCGGACCAGAAGATGGGTTATTAGAGTTCCTCAATTGGCTCAACCTCCAAGACCCAAGCCTTAGGTTCACATGGAACTACAGTAGCCATACAGCGGTGTACCTGGATCTGGACATCTATGAAGAAGGGGACAGATTGTGCTCCAAAGTTCACCAAAAAGCAACCGATAAGAATTCTCTCCTTTGCTACAACTCATACCACCCTAGAGCACTCAGGGATAATCTACCGGTGGGACAGTTTCTTCGATACCGTAGAAACTGTTCATCCACCACCACTTTTTTGGACCAATCAGAAGAACTATGTGCCAAATTGGAGATGAGACAGTATCCACGGAAGATCATCAGACACGCTAGAAAAAGAGCAATGAACACCCCCCGTAGTGTTCTACTTCAGAAGAACGAAAAAGCAAGAGACGATTGTCTACCTGTGGTCATGACATTTGATCCTTTGGCCACCAAGATCCGTCAGTCCATACGTAAACATTGGACATTGTTGTCCACCAAGGATTTTACTATGCCCCCACCCAGGTTTGCCTTTAGAAGATCGAGCAACCTAGGAGATAAACTTGTGCACACCCGTGTAAAAATGGCATCTAGGTTGACAGAGTCGACTATTCCCCCAGGACACTATCCATGCGGATCTTGTTCCGTATGTGGTTTGACAAAGAAAACACAGAGTGTCACTCTAAATTCAGGTAAAACATGGTATTTGAAATATTTCAGTAACTTTAATACCGCAAATGTGGTGTACAGACTGACCTGCCAGTGTAACCTACAATATATAGGGCTCACAACGAGGAAGGTAAAGGTCAGAATGCAAGAACATCTCAGTAGGATTAGAGCCGGTAAACTTACGACCAAACTAGTACAACACTTTCACGAAACCAAACATGCCTTCACATGGGTGGTCCTTGAGAGAATAATGGACACATCCCAAAATATTGAGGACATACTGGCCTCAAAAGAATCCAGATGGATTTTCCAGGAGAAATCTGACCAATTTGGGCTTAATGACCAAATTTAGTGGGGAAGGGCAAGATACTGAAGTGGTTGATGACATACTTCATTCGAAGAACATTTTGGTTCTGACTGTAACAAAGTTTTCTTTGGCTCGATATTTGCCTACTTTGGTCAGTTATATTGGGTCGTATACAACACCCCCTCTAACTAGCTCTATTTATGAACCTAAGTGCAACATAGGAACAAGATTTCCACCTGGCAATGAGGGGACATATGTAGATTATAACATCATCCTAATACATAGGCCAGGAGTAGATGATATAAGAAACAAGTTATAATTACAGACTACATTGCTTCAACCTAACACCAACAGATAGAACCACATTGAGAATTAGTACTAGGTATCTATAAGCCCTGAGTTTTCTAGAAAGTACTATCTTCCCGATATCCACTCAAAGATGGCGCTCATAGTAACATTAGACTGGGATAGAGATCTGCAGGGACTTGGACCCAGTATGAACCACTTCCGTGCCCATAGCGTTTTTCCCTAAACGGATATCTATGATATAAGAAAGTCCGCATAGATACAGGCATGAGGGGGAATATTATTACTTTGAGTATCATCACGAATGAAAAATACCCCTATCCAAGATGGCGCCCAAAGCTATGCGCTACAGCATAGGCGTTTATATATATAAACACGATAACTATCACCTATGAGTCCTCCCGTGAGGTCCCCCACACATTATTTTCACAAACGGATGTCCATGACATAACAAATTTCGAATGGACACCTGTCTGTGAACCAGCTACATCTAGAGCGCTAATAAAAAACCTCCCCATTCTAAGATGGCGCGTATCATTGTCGCGCAAGAGAGTAGGTGCTGGCTGTATATAAAGAGCGAGGGGATCAGTGCACGAGTGACCGGCGGAGAGAAGGAGCTCCGTGAGGCTTTGGGTGATAAGGAGGTGCCATCGAGAGGGAGTGGGGATATAGATGTGAGGCTGAGTACCCATTTTTGTTATGACCCCGTGGTGTAGAGGATTCTGTGTATAGATTTTGACTAGAGCTCTTCCATATATGAAAAATAGGAAGGTGAAGGCGATACAGAATTCAACATCGCAATTATGGTAACAGAATCTGCAGTGTTAACTGCGGTACACTTTTCTCAGGTGATTTCTCTCCGATATATACATGAGACCAACAGGGATATTCATAAGTAGCCCAGACACTGTTAAAAGTAGAGTCTCCCTGAGTCCTGGTGTGTATGTGCTGGTGTGTACCACGGGTGACAATACAGCGAGTCTGAATATAGAATATATATCTTGCCTCTAACGTGAACTTGTAGCATGGAGGAGTATGTGGCTAGGTCTCCTCAAAAAGAGAAGTTCCAATAACTAAGGGGGTCTTGATATTTACTTGGTTTTCACATCCAATACAAGAGTGTGTTTTTACATCCAATACAAGATTATGTGAAGAAGAGGAATTTGAATACATCAAAAATACTCTCTTTGTAGATTCGCATTACAGCTGAGTGCGGAATCACTGCGAGGACCCACTTAAGGAGCCCGCGTAAGACCTATTGGAGCGAGCTGGTACGCGAGGCCATGGCTCACTAAGGGTAATTGATATATTCAAACGAAAGACATATATTCGTATATGTAGCAGGGGCAGTGGAATGAGCTGAGTGTTGTGTTTTTTTACCTTTTTACCTTTGGCAGTCCCCGAAGAAAAAACTCTAACAGTGTCCTGTGTCTGTGCCAAGCGACTGGAACTGCCCTGACGAAATCGCCATAAAAAGATTGGGCGATGAAACATGTTGGCACTATATAACGGTATGCATATTAAGCAACCTTTTTAATTGTTGATTTGGGTGCACATCAAAGGAAGAATAAAGTTTGAACCTATTGAGGTGGCATCCTCCTCAACCTTTTACCTTCACTATTCAGTCGTTTTTGGTATGTGATTTCTTCACCACGTACCTTAACAGCTTTGGTTTATTTTTGGACACTTTCTTCATTACTTTTTGGAGCGTGATGGCAACCAATGATGATAAAAGTGGGCAGAGCTGATGAGTACCAATCAGCAGGCTCAATTGGTGGTGCGCACGTGAGGTGCCATCTCGTCCCTTTCACATTTTTTCATATTTCTTTTACTATTTGTATTTGAAAAAACACCCGGTGTAGTCTATGTGTATTCATGCACCTTGAGGTTTGTCAAGGGGATTGCCACAGGTAAAACTCTCATTTTAAAATTGAAGGTGGCTAGCGTAGTGGGTGACTACCCTTTTCCCAAAAAACGGGGAGTATCATATACCTAAAGCAATAGGATTTGATCCACAGCTAATAAGAAATTACCTTACCTTCTAAGCCCTAGGCCTTTGTTGATAGATACCTCATTACGAGTGGCCAGTTAACTTCCAAGGCATTTCCCTATTACTGTTACTGAGGGTCACAGTAATTTTGGTGACGGGAAAAAAAGGGATTACAACTTTAACATAACAGGTGTATTTGTAAAGCAAATGATTACCCTTAGGTGTCCTGGCACTGAATAACGGATGTTTATTGTTACCCAACGGTACTCATTTTATTGACCGCAGATGGATGAAAGGCTGAGTGGACCCGTGGGGATTTGAACCTGTGACCATGAGGTCGAACACAGACCACTGCAGTGGCTGCTTTAGTCCACTGAGCCACCAGTTCCGGCTTTGAGAAGAAGACAAGTGGGGATCGGAGTTTCCAAGCTGATTCCTGTATATCTTCCATTGGAGTTTCACACAGGAATTTCAGAGGATTTCAGCAGTCCAAATCACGGTGTGACAGACCAAATATTTAATTCTCATGGCCCGTTAATTCCCGATGGCATCAATACTTCTTTACCTTTTTTACCTTAAATCATATTGTACAATGATCTGCAGAGTTATTTAAATCTGAGAAATAGGTTAGGTTCTCAATGGGGTGGTAATGAATCTATACTTCTACTATTGCAAGATAGTTCTTAGAACAGGCGACAGCTTTGTTGCTGCCAGGTGGGAAGATACCTATGTTGACGTTCTTTAACATATAGAATGGTCAGTCTGCACTCCAGGGCACAGCACCATAACTAACTTTCTGCTTCCATCAAAGATCAACAGGTTTGATATGCTTGGGCTGAAATGTCACCTACGTTTGGAAACGTATCGGCTGTAGTAACACACATGGAGCACAGAAACAGATCACAAAATATCATTGTCCATGGTGCCCCCACACTACACAAAGACATCGATTAGGAGTTTAGTTGGGGAGCAGCTACTACCCCTTAGGTGGGCAACCTGGCACTGCCCCTGCAAGCCCTAGTTTCAGCAGTCATCAGGGCAATTGCAGGATCGGAAAGTAATCTACTTAGCCTTTCAGAATCAAACAGGAAGCTGCTCAGTGGGAAATGGTGGCATGCCTTTAGAGGTTAAAGAGTGTGTGATGTCATTTCCACTACAGCTAGCTTCTTAGTGAACTAACAAACATGGCAGCAGAGAACCAATCCCCAGACTTACAGCATGCCAAAGAACACTGGCTGCAGCAGAATATTATATAGGAATGATATTTGTAAAAATATTTTGAAATGTCCAATAGGCAGTGAAATAGTAATGGTCATAAAGGTGATATCATGACCAAGAATCGAAGATAGACGTACCTGTCAAATAAGACTAGCTCTCCTTGGTGAAGAATATCCATCATGCACTATGCATTAAATGTGAAGTGCGTCCTGCGAGAAAATTACTCGGAAAGCGGCGCAGCTCATGACATCACCTTTATGACCATTACTATTTCACTGCCTATTGGAGATTTGATTCCATTTGCTTCTTTGATTGGACTGTTCGGTCAGTTCCATCCAGATGCCATAAATTGACATATGCGTTTGGCAAGTGCCCTTAACCAAGGTGCACCTTTGTGATTGGCTCAGGCGCCTTACACTTTTACTGCCCTGAAGAAGTCCGATGTCTAAAAGGACGAAACGCATTGGCTGATGTTTTGTATGAATGGGAAATACTTTAATAAAAGAAGAAATCAACATATGGATTGCATTCACATTGTTATTGATATAGTAGTGTTATATTTGACTGTAACATTTTCTCATTCTATACTTATGTTTGCTTGTCTGTGGTGCAGCTCCGACTCTGCTTTGTTGTTTCATATCCCCTTGTGAATGGGGGCACTTTTGGACATGAGGTGCATATGGAGAAGTGCACACAAAGATGTTCACTATTATGTGATATAAAATGCTTTGGTAATTAACTGTACGGGTGCTATATATGTGTTTTGGTCCACTGTTCATACTATAAGTTTTCAACAGAAGGGAACTAGCTTGTGTGCGAATGTGCTCCTTGTAAAACAGCAAAATGCAGTCGCTCAAAGTGAAGTTATCCAGTGGCTGAAGTGGGCTGAACCTTGCCCCCATTCTGTAAGCTGTAGTGGGTGGAAGCAACGTGTGAATGATGCACCAACAGACAAATGGATGAAGAAAGCTATCTGAAAGTCCTTTTAAAGAAATTATTTTATTTTTATAAAACACATTTTTAAATAAATATATATTTTTAACTAAATCAAAAGGTCTTGGCTAATACCAGACCTAAAAACAGTATCCACAAAACTTTTCCAGGAGTACATCTCGACCGTAAAAGCTTACCAGGGGTACTCCTTCAAAGGTTTGCTGATGAGAAAAATGTATAACTCAGCATCTGTGCGTGTAAGCACCATAGATGTCGATTTACAACTACTTTAGTGAATTGGTGCACAGCGTTCTTCAGAAGAAAGCAGAGGATATACAATCAGTGCAAGGCTGGCTGGAATACTAGTTTATTCCTAGCAGGCCATTAGCGCTAAGCAGAGTCAGTTACATGCCAGCCCACATTAATGTCATCCATTAAACTCCACGCCTGAGAAAACAGACTCATAAAATGAATGAGTCACAGAAAAATAAGGAACCAAGGCAGGTGACGAGAATGTTAACCTTTGGACTTGCAAAATATAGATTCCTGGGTGTGGTGAAAGAGCTGAGGAACTCCGAGTGCATCACCTGTGGCCTGGGAGAGGTAACCCCGTAATGAAGGAACAATGTCCGCTATGGACAGTGTACATGTGGCAGGCTTAAGGACCAACGCAGCAATGAAAAATGTTGCATGTCATGCCAGCAGAAAGGTACACCATGCAAACACAGCAACCATATCCAACCCCTTTCAAGTTTTGTTTTTTTAAGGGCAGAGATGAGATGAGGTTGAAGTCTTCCATGGATAAGCACAATTTCAAAAGCATTACTTATTTTATTTATTTTGAGGTTTATGTACTGCAGGCCACACACATTTGGGAGCCAGAGCCAGGGCAGGAATGGGAACCCAAAGCAGCCCTGGCAATTGTATTGGACCATCCGGGGGGTGTGTGCAAGTGTGAAGCACTGCTGCTTTTGTTATTGGGGGCTGATATTGTAGCACTGCTTCAAAACCGGCCCCCAGTACCAAAACTGGCCCCCAGCCTCCTGGGGAAACACCCGATGCCTGCTATTGGCAGTCTGGCCCTGGCCAGAGCACCAATGCTCAATTTAAGCTGGTAGCTGCTGGTGGGAGCGGCGCCACTTATTTTTCGGGACCTGCAAGTTTTTTTGTCAACTGAGTGCATGAGAGGGAAAATACACAAAACCGAAAGAAGCAGGAAGAGAAAGACAGCAAAACCGTTGCAAAGGGAGCTCCGGACAAGCTAAAGCAAACACTCTGCTTCCAGTGGGCGGGAGCTACCAAAGTATTCCCGCCTAATGTAAGCAGAGGTTTCACCTCTTTCCCCGTCCACAGACATGTATGCAGGGAGATACAAAAATCCAAAAGTTGGAGGAAGTTCAAGACGGCAAAACCGTTGCAAAGGGAGCGCCTGCCATGCTAAAGCAAAGACTCCACTTCCAGTGGGCGGGAGCTGTCAAAGTGCTCTCCCCTGATGACATGTATGCAGGGAAAGAGATGAAATGATTGCTCCTATGCAGAGGGGGCTGCCTTTTCAGCAGCTCAATCCATGCAGCAATGCCGCCTCACGCAAGAGGTGGGGAGCCGGCTGGGACCGTGGGGGCCTTAAGGATCCCACTGCGGTCCCGGGGAAAAAGAGCAGAAGGAAGCAAAATAAAGGACAGAAACGAGCAGAGAGAGGAAGAATAAAGATCAGCAATGAACAGAAAGAGGCAGAATAAAGGTCAGAAACAAGCAGAAAGAGGCAAAATCAAGGTAATCAACGAACAGAAAGAGGTGAAATAAAAGTGAGAAACGAGCAGAAAGAGGCAGAATATAGGTCATCAAGGAGCAGAAAGAGGCAAAATAAAGATCATCAATGAGCAGAATGAGCCAGAATAAAGGTGAGAAACGAGTAGAAAGATGCAGAATAAAGGTCAGAAATGAGCAGACAAAGGGAGAATTAAGGTGAGAAAGGAGCAGAAAGAGGCAAAAAAGGTAGGAAAGGGAGCAGAAAGAGGCAGAGTAAAAATCAGAAATGAGCAGAAGAGGCAGAATAAAGGTGAGAAACGAGCAGTAAGAAGCAAAATGAAAGTCGGCAATGTGCAGAAAGATGTAAAATAAAGGTGAGAAACGAATGAGCAGAAAAAGGCAGAATAAAGGTCAGAAACCAGCAGAAAGGTAGAATAAAGGTCAGCAATGAGCAGAAAGAGGCAAACATTACGTGAGAAACAAGCAGAAAGAGGCAGAAGAAAGGTGAGAAACGTTCAGAAAGAGACAGAATGAAGGTCAGAAACGAGCAGTAAGAGCTAAAATAAAGGTCAGTTACAGGCAGAAAGAGGCATAACAGAGGTTAGAAATTAGCAGAAAGAAGCAAACTAAAGGTTAGAAGTCAGCAGAAAAAGGCAGAAAACAAGGAGAAAATGAGCAGAACCTACTCAGGAAACAATTGTGGTTCGTGGCCCCCAACAACCTTCAGCAGGGAAGGAGAACTCATCCCCCAACCAGTAGTGCGCCTGGAGGCTCCTTTGCAGAGTGGTTCAGAAAGGGGAGGGGCCTCTGACGAGGTCTCAGCAATCCCACGATGGGGGACTTGCTTGTGGCGACAATAGGGCTTCTTGGCCCCCAACGATCCTCAGCAGCCAAGGGGAGTTCATCCCCCAACCAGTAATGCACTAAGAGGTGTGTTTGCAGAGTGTTTGAGAAAGGGGGCGAGGCCTCCGACAAGGCATCAGCAATCCTGCTGTGGGGGACCTACTAGTGGTAACAGGAGGGGTTCTTGTCCCCTAACTACTCTCAGCATCCAAGGAGACTTCATTAGGAGTGGCGTAGCAATACTCAGCCGGCTCACGGAACTCCACGGATTTTGGCTGAGTTTTTCATTAACTCCACGGAGTGAGACTCAGCAAGCTCCGCCCAGGCCTAGCAGAAGGAGGAAAATCAAAGGTCAGCAATAAGCAGAAAGAGGCAAAATAAAGGTCATAATTGAGCAGAAAAAGGCAGAAAAGGAGCAGAAAATAAGCAGAACCAACTTGGGCACTCATGCACCCACTCACAGAACAACTCAGACACTCACACAACCACTCAGACACTCACACACCCACTCACACACTCGCACACCCAGTAAGATATTCACACACTCACTCACTCACCCACTGAGACTCTCATGCACTCACTCAGACACTCACTTTCAAAGGTTACAGGTTGCAGTTAGGAAACAACATTAAAAACCCGTAGAAATTCACTGAAAAAAACAAAGGTTACAGGGACATTATAGTTAGGAAATAGAATTTAATAAACCTTAGAAGTTCACTGAAAAATCCTACGGTTACAGCGACATAATAGTTAGGAAATATATTTTTTTTTAAACCTTAGAAATTCACTGAGAAAACCAAAGGTTACAGGGACGTCTAGTTAGGCTCAGATTTCACTCATTCAAAACCAGAGAAATTCAGCACTGATATCTGTTCTGGTAGAGTTGGGCTTTACTAAAATGAAAAATAAAAAAAATTAATACAGCATTCTATGAGCAGAGTAGCTAAGGCAAAAAAGGAAAAGGCAATCACATCACATATGGTAACCTGAGAATCAGTTGCACAAATTGTGCCAGATATATTGGAAGGATGATAAGAATGGTATCAATATTCAAGATGGAGCATGAGTAAGAGTCACACATGGGACCAGGAGTGTAGGGTTATTCAATACATTTCTTAGTTGTAAACAAAGGACAACATCTATGGCTGTGCTGGTAAAGGGTTACAGTGGAATCAGACCCTGTTGGTACTGGGGAGGGAGGGGGTGGATTCTTCTTTTTCAATTAGTGGTAAGCTGAATTGAAACTTCCAGTAATTTCACACGCTTCTGCTAGTTTTTTATGCGCCTCCCCCTAATTAACAAGAAAACTAAATGTAGACAAAATTCCCTACAGAACAAGAGTTCCTAATTCTGCGGCGTGAGAAATGCACAGAAGAAGAAATTCTTGGAAGTCCCACACTTTCAGGAGCAGGGCAATATAATTACCTTAATATAATTGCAATGGATAATTACAGTGTCTGGCCCTCGGCACAGCATCAAAGCAAGTTCCCCAGCAGGGAAGACTATGTGTTGCACATGGCTCAGAGTCAGGGCCACTGGAATTATGCAGCAGTGTTGTATAAATTATGCGGCACGAAAAGGCAAACTATACAGCGTAATTCCGCCCATTTTGTGATATCATTACTTCATTATTTTGCCATTTTTACACCCGGTAACACTGTCTGAGAAAATATTTCTTATTATTAGTACCAATTTCACACCCAAATACCACAATAAGCAATGGAAAGATGGCTAATCAATCATTGCGTAGGGCCTTCCGGTACCCAGGAACACGGGTCACTATGCTTTAAGTAACATTTGATCCGTTTGAGCTAGAGACATTTCTTATGTTAAAATATGTAGATTATGCAGTAGATGATGAATTATGCAGCAAATGTGTCAAATCCATAACTATGCACAAGTCACTGCAGTTCAGAATCGCATAATTGCAGTGGCCCTGCTCATAGTGGGCCAGGAGGACCAGCAGCCAGGCATTGCACATGAACGTCCCTGCTGGGCAAATTCCTGTGAAGCCAGGGCAATGTTTTCTAATTAATGCAATTATCATCAAGGTAGGTACATTGACTCTCAACATGCAGTTCTCCTAGAAGCAACTGTGTTGGTCTTCCTTTTTTTCTGCCTGTGAAGCAACAGAGCAACTCTGATTATGCTTGGCAGGTGGGAAAAAATTGGAGAATTTTTTATGTTTCAAAATTCACCCGAATATTTTGCTCACCCATTGTGGGAACACACCATAGTGGCCACATATGCCACTGTGGATCCTGCCCACAGTGGGAAATAAATGACAAGAATATACTTCCTTTGCGACATTGAGCTTGGTACCACATTTCGAGCCTAACCCTGTTATCCATATCATCAGGATCATTAAATATGTATCAATCAATGTGGAAGTCTTTGGCAGCAGTATAGCACTGATTAAGGACAGGAGTCAAGGGATACTATTCAGGATCGTTTGCAACAAGCTGGTGTGAAAAGTTTTCCAAACTTAGGAGGGCCTGCAAGTACCACATTTGGATTGGAGGTCTTTGGAAGTTAGAAGGGATTAGAGTGAAAGGGAAGGAATTCAGCGATGGAGGACATCATTTCGAAGTCAGCTGCCATTGAGGTGCTTAGAGCCCACCAGTGTGCACCGTATTAAAGACAATAACCAGGGATCAATTTGATAATTGTAGGCAGCTGTTGTCTGGCTTCTCCAGGTTGAGAGTGACCAAAGTCAGATTTTGTGTGCTATAAATTTTTTTAAGTCTGGTGTTTTCAGCTCTCTTAAAGATCAGGTGAGTCAATGTGCCAGACGGAACTATGTTGTCAGTGAGTTCCAAACATTTGGGCACAACCAGGGAAGGAGTGGTTCAGCGTTTTTTACTTCTCTAAGTTTGTGTTAGAATTTGGGTTACTAGTTGATTGAGGTCTGTGCCCAGGCCAAGCAGCAATCACATTCCTAGTCAGGGTAAGGCACAAGCAAACCCCAAATTAACCTGTGCTCAATCCCCTGAGAGCTTGGCACAGAGCACTCAGGCTTAACTTAGAGGCAATGTGTAAAGTATTTGTGCAACACTTTAAACAGTAAATCAGTGAAAACACCACACAAAAAGATCCCACGCCAGTTTTGAAAAATAAGGATTTATTTAATAAAGACCAAAATTACAAAACTACAATTAGTTGAACCGAAGATATTACATTTTAGAATTGTAAGTGAAAATAACACTAAAAAAGCACATAGAGCCATTTAGGGCTATCTAGTCGCACCGGACCGGTCCAAAGTCACAAGTTCAGGCCGACCGCAATGGAGCTCGGGCTGACTACGGGGACCTAGTTAGGCCTGCTGAACAAAGTACCTTAAATCCTGGTTGAGGAGCCTTGTGTGGGTCAGTATCGAAGATGTGCTGCATGGCCAAAGCAATGCATTGGTTCCGAAATGCGAAGAAGCTGCGAAGCAAGGTCCTGATGCAACATCATCAAGGATCCTGCTGACAGGACTTGCGATGCGAAGTCCTAGCATCAGGGATGCAGCGCAAAGTTGCCAATGCGTCAGTTCCGAGCAGCTGCGAGGTTGCAATGCATAGTCCAACATCATCGAGGCTTCAATCGATAACAGATGAGAGAACCTGGGCTGTGGATGCACCGTGCCATTGGGGCGATGTGTCCGGTCCGAGGACTGTGGGGGCAATGCAGGTCTTTGCAACGGTTCCAATCCATGCAGCAGCAGCGATGACGCAGTTCTGCTGCAGGATGAGCCACTCAACCAAGGAGAGCCACTCAGCCAAGGAGATTCATCAGTTCTGCCTGGGGGATGGGCTGCTCAGCAGAGAAGAGGCATCATTTCCACTGGCAAGCACTTTTGGCCCACTTCCAAGGGTCCAGTACTGGGATGGCACCACTTGGAAGGTTATACTCATATATGGCAGAGTCCAGGTGCAGGTGCAAGGTTGCTGGAAGCCTGTTATGTTCCTGAGGCTTCAGACCAGGATGTCAGACAACTAGCCCTTGGAGTCACTCTGAGTTCTGGGTTCAAGAGATGTGGGTCCAGTCTTTCTCACTCAGGCAGGACAGCAGCAGGCAGTAGGTCAGCAAAGCAAAGTAGGAGCCCAGCAGAGTGGCAGTCCTTCAGCAGCACAGCAGTCCTTCTTCCAGGCAGGGCAGTGCTTAATTTGAGCCGGAGCTTTCCGGTGCTGAGCACCGGCATTTAATTGGCTTCCGGTGCTCGGCACCGGGACCTAATTGTCAACACCACACTTAGGGCAGTCTGCCACAAGGTGGAGCTGCTCATGTAATTTAGAGATCAGCAGATTGACAGTTGTTTAGGAAAACAATATGCATTAAAAAAATTACTAATACCTGCCTCCCCAGCCATTCCTTTAGCTTTGGGGACCCAGAATAATCTGAACGGTCGCATTTACATGCGAAAGAGATGGTAAGTGGTTGTTTTTGCAGCGATGACAGGGGTCATGGGTGGTGCAAGCTGCAGTGGCCTCCTGGTCAGAGCCCTGACACTTAATATTTTACAAATTAAGCACTGAGGCAGGGTATCCACAGGTCCAGAAGTGTACTGAAGTGACGGTGTCTGAGGTCCTTCCTTTATACACAGTTATGCCTCTGAATTGAGAGTAAGCTTCTAGAGGCATGCCTTGGAAGTTCACAGATGCCTGCCTTGCCTACCCTGGCACCAGACTAACTACAGGGGATATGCAGGACACAGCCTATTTAGGTGTGGGTGAGGCTGGGCCCAGCTCCTCTCCACCATCCTGCTTGTGGTAGCACACTTAGTCACACCTAAGCTCTCACTGTGTGTGGCTGTCTGGGAGTAATACACAAAGTACGACTGCCAACTATGCCCATTCTTGTGACTAGAGACAGGATGCAGACACCAAACGGCTAAGGCAAGAAAATACCAACTTTCTAAAAGTGGTATTTTCAGAATAACAATTTAAAATCCGACTTCATCATAAATTAGGATTTTAAATTAAGATTTCAGAGACACCTGGTCATAAATCTTCCATACTGTGCAGCTAACATGCCTCCCTGTATTTTCCCTTCAGTATCTGCTACAGTACCCATAGGAATTATTGCACTAGCAAACCACACGCCTTCCCTGTGCTCCATTCCTCTCAGCAATGTGCATATATGAAGAAGGGGTGTGGCCTTCTATGAGTGACAGGTTGGCACCAGGACTGCCGGGATAAATAGTAGTACATATCTTGTCTTTCTCCTGTTGCTGCACCAAGTGATTGAGTTCTCGGATCAATTATCGGCTTTGGCTCCATCCTGCTGGATGTCATATCCTAAGGAGAAACCTTAGGAAAGTCAGCCTGTTGCTGTTGCAAAAGGAATCCTATAGTATGGCCCTGGGGTATTCTCTCAGTAGTCTATCACAAACCAAACCTTCTTTTCTATTGTTTTAAATGGCCACGAAGCTTCCAAAAATTGCTTTCTGGAAGATCTTTTGTCACCAAGTCAGGTATGGTTTGAACAGCTCGACCCACTGAAAGTGCTGATGAGTTAAAAACACAAATTCCAGTTTTGATGGAAGTAGAGAGGGAGTCAAATGGATTCTCTAGCTTACGAGCAAATAAAGGTTGGGTCCCACACCTAAGACATTGGCTGCTGCCTGTTGGGATTTGGGATCTGGCGTCCAGATCTATAAGTAACACAGTTTAGGGAGTCAAATAAAGAATACAGAATACAGGGTGTGCCACACAATGTGTCCTTCATATCGTTTTCCTCTGGAACGATAGACTTGCAGCTCAGAACTTACTTCTGGTGAACTCCTACAATGGCATGATTCATTTTAAAGGTGGCATTAATTAATTATTCTTGCATCCTCAATCTCCCCAGCATCAATAATGAATACATTCATCTTTTCGACAAATGTTCGTCGACCTATCATCCCACCGTCCATGTAGGCCTTACTGTGACTCTGTACATGTATTCTGCACATGCCTGTTGTTGGTCTACCGCGGCATCTAATGCACGTGTCTCTGCAATGACCAGTGTGCCAGAATTTGGAATACTTACAAGCGGCCCATTTTTCTTTACTTTTGCACAATTTTTGAAAAATGACTTTGAGAACAAAGCTCACGACAGTCGACTTGCTCTGTAGATTGGTGAAGTTTATTAATAAATAATTAATGAGCATTCACTGTTTTGTTAATTCAAATTAACATTTCATTGGCTTCATGTGAATTTCTATGACTAACCTTTCAGCAATGTGCCCCAGTTCACTATAGGCACTGCTGCTCTTCATAAGGGAGTCTACTTCCAGTGCATTGGTTTCTTGTAGCACTGAATGGATTCTTCTCGAGATCGCTGCACGTGGTGGCACCAATCTATGCAGCAGCCCGGCTGTCAGGAACTTTGTTATCCAGGTCATTTCGTAAAAACTGTCCGCAAGTAAACCCAAGAAGCATATTCCATGCTGTGCCGTGCTTGTAAGTTTACCAGAGTCTAGCACACTCTTCCTTGCACAGACCAGAGTGTGCACGTTGGCCAGTAGCTCCAGCACAAACAAAGCAGGTTAGGTTCAACCAAACCGTGGGAGTGCTTCGAAAGAGCAGGGTACCAGTAGAGTAGCAAGGATGCCCTGGGTCCTGATGCAAGCAAGAAAAAATCCCATTTGACTGCTATTGGGGTGGTAAAATACCTAAATTATTGGAGTTCAATGGGCACCTCCTGGATATGGGCCACAGTGCTACTGAACCTGCTGCACCAGTGGTAGCTGCTCCCCTGCCGGATTGTCTCGCTCATCAATGCAAGGGTCCCCCCAAAACGGAAATCTTGTACTTCCCAGAAACACTCTTTGTCACCTCTGAGACAGAGGAGACCCCTATCTGGTCTCCCCACTCCAAACTCTTTTACATGCTTGCGGCTGTTTGCAAAGCTCCACTATTGGGGGGAAGTAGCTGCACCAATAAGGAAAACATCACCCCGATGAATTAAGTACAGTTACTTTTGCTCACAAGGATCATTTGCTGTGTATTGTTATTAATAAAAGAGAGTTTTCACAATGATTATAATTTATGTGAACAATCTAATGATTGTGAACAAAAGAGGACACAAATGGAAAAGTAGTCACCATCATCTCCCGTGCATCTGTCTTGAGCATTTCCTTTAGCTGGTCGTAAGACATAATTTTGTTTGACTCCTGAGTGCAAGATAGAGGATTGATGCTGTCACCAGAATTGACAAGGACAGCACACCCCATACCTCATCTTCCCATTGACTGTCTGGTTCGTTTATGTAAGGTTTTCCTGTCACGCAAGGTCTTCTGGAACTGTCCTTTGTTACCTCTGTACCCAGTCCTTCATGTGCAAACGAGGAGAGTGGTTCCCCACTGCCTGGAGAGTGCACCACTCTATACCAACATTTCTATTTTCAGGGCCCAATACTCTCCGTTCGGGCTGGGATCAGCGTCACCAATGCACACTTTCGGTTCTCCAGACATTGTCAGGTTGTGCAGATTTAAAAGTGACAAGTGGACTTGCTTAGCAGTCAGAGCAAGATCCCAGAGAAGGTCCTGCCTGGGCCTTAGGGGGGCCACGCTGCTTATACCCCCACAATGTTCAATTTCTCTGGGGGTGGTATAGTAGGATGACCACCTCCTATGTGAAGGTGTTTCCTTCCTGGACTCTGAGCCGTTGACCCAATGTCACAAGCAGCTTGTTAATCACACATGGGATCTGATTTATAAGCTCTTGCCGCACCCACGCCATGAACAAGGAGATGGCCCATGATGTCTGATTAAATTCCCGCTGTAAAGCTTAATAGAGGAGAGTTAAACCAGACATACAGTGATTTTACCATTGAGCAAGTTTTCCTAAAAGTTGCATGAAATCTGTCTGTTGTACTCTTGGTAGTGTTGCGATCGGTTTCTGATGGCCAACTGTACATCAAGGGTGATGCATGTTGGAAGACAGGCTGGGTTTCAGATCCCTTTCAAATGACATTGCTCCTTGTTGCCCATTAGCATCTGCACATTGTGAAGAGAGTTTCTCGATCACTGAGATGATCATGAACAGAACAGTGGGAGGCCGATTTGTTGAGCAAAGGATCGGTAGACAGATCAAGTCTTCCGAGCGAGGGCAAGGATCCTTATAGTTTCTGAATTTTGGATTAAGAACAGTACACACACACACTGTTTTGACTCATTGTATTGCTTGTGATACTTGTAATGTAATTTGTTGAGTGATTTGTTACTACTTTGTTTACTTTTTGCTCTCTATTTTATTAAAGTGTTGTTTTATTTAAGGACCCGCGATGTCTGGACATTCCATCTTTAATCAATTTGCAATAACTGTGTTATACTGTGTCTATTTTTAATCTTTATACTGCTTCCTTTGAGCTAGGCCGTGACTGCTTTTCCAAGCTAATCAAGAGAATCAAGGTCGCTTGGAACACTAACTTTCAGTCTCAGACCACATATCCGGCTTCTTGGTTAGCAGGAAAACATATTTGAACTACCATTGTGTTCCTAGAACATAACCCAATTGAGAAAACGTCTGATAGTGTGCACGGGTATCTGTGTGACTTTTGTCTTTTATGCATGGTTAGCTCTATGTTTGTGTCTTTTGTGCTTGGGACCCTGGCCAGGTACTGCTGCCCAAAGCTGCTGAGCAGTGGTGGCAGCCATAGCGCTTCCACCAGTGAATCTTAGTTACAAGACGCCTGGTTTCCTGCAGCTTCTGGGAGCCACTATTGTTTCTTAACTTTGCAGCCTTCAAATGCAGACACCTTGGTATATTTTTTTTAAAGTATGCAAAACTCCAAGTCAGTACATTTTGCAAATCCGTACAACTCTTATCGTGCAACACACTTTGCAGGCATTGCAAGTGGAAGCATAAGTGTGTCATAGCCAAGGTTGTCCTATGGAATTTCTGAAAATTTTTGTGTGCTATGGGCAAAGGGAGTGGTGAGTTGTAGAAGCTGTTTAGGCAGGTTCGTGATGGATTAACCTATTGATAGCAGTGTGCAGAGCAAGGGATAGGGATGTGTGCTGATGCATGATGGTCATCTCATTGGGGAGGAAGAAATCCTGGGTTAGAAAAAAGCTTGCTGGTGCTTAGGGCTGTTATTATTCCAAGATGGTGCCTAAAAGGAAAACATATCACTTGTCCCAATTCAAGATGGCGGGCGTGCATTGCAGCGCTGCTTTGGAGCTAGTCTCCTCTGGTGCCTAATTCAGTTAGATGCCTTCTGGCCTCCTCCCAGTTTCATCTGTACTTCACTATTTGCTCCTCCTCTGACTCCTGCTGCTAAGCCCCTGCAGCGTCCCTACCCTTTAGCAGTTGAGCACCTGACTCTGTTTCTTACATCAATGCAGACTGGTCTGACGGCAGGGGTAGTGGTTTCGAAGCTGAAGTAATTCTTTTTTCACACTTGGTAGTGGTATTTTATTGACGCTTCTTGTTTTGTCCTCAACCAGGCACCTATTTGAATCCACATGGTTCCTTCTACTGAGTGCTTCCTTTAGTAACCTCTGTGTGTTTAAGATATTCAAGGTAGCAGCAGGAAAGAGAAGACCTCGTCTCTTTCCCTGAAAAGGGGGGTCCAGGTAAGAAATACACTGACAGCAACATGGCAATCTTTTCACCAAAATGCCAAAAGCAGAGGACTTGAAATCACGTGCCCTGTGATCACTAATCACATCACCGGGTTGACCTCTTGTCCTACCTTTTCCTCCTACCTGCCTCCTACTTGCCACAGATGGGTATGAGGTACACAGGACAGAGAGTAAAAGGGTTCCACGAGCTCTCAATATTTTCTTTCCCTTCCACACTTTTCATGAGCCCTGAGACCAGGGATATCAGGAGCAGTGCCCGTGGCACCCGAAGGTAGGCCAGTGGTAGCAGCGCATCCTCCTGGATGCAGAGGCAGCTACTGCAACCCCTGGTTATCCTTAAAGACTCAATGGCCTACTCAGGCAATGCTCAACTCATCTCCTGCTACCTCGAAGGACACATTATGCCATTCAGCCTCGCAGATCACATGGGCAATTACATACATCAACCCAAGCCTCATTCGGAACACATTGACTCACACTGAAGACTGTTGTTTGTTTATGATGTATACATATATTTTATATGTTTATGGACTGGTCCATGTGAGCTTAATACTAATAGTGTTCGACAGAAGTGGCTTCATGTAGAGTTAAGTTGTAATGGACAATCTTCTCTTTTCTGGAGAAAATACTAAACCTGGTTCAAAACCCTCCACAACACTATTCCTGGGCTGGAGATAATACCACTGATTGTTTCTCCTGCAGATTCCTATTAATTGTGTTATCTTGGTGCGGCCAACCACACAATGAAAAATGTGTGCATACATATCTATGTGTTTATACACAATGTATGCAAGAATACGAAAAACGGGCCAGGACACCAACATCATCTCAATTACACATAAGCAAAATATGAGTATTCCAGGATTGGCAGTGGTGTAGCAAGCGGGGAGTGGGGGAGGACAGTGGCCAAGCCCCAAAAATGTTTTGAATTTTTCATAACTTTCTGATTTGATAGTGGTCCCCTGGACCACTGTCTATTTGTCCTAAAACTTTTTACAATATTCACAAAGGAGATGTGTTCTATAGGAAAACATTTACTTTTGTGAATGGGTTACCACCACAACTTGGAGGCCAATAACATTTCACTGGTTTACAACCAGAATAATATTTGCAAAACATTGATACAATGCACACCGATTTGGTATTTGGAAAGGACGCCCACAACAAACCCTTTCCCAATTGCAAAATCGGTATCCAGTCGCAATCCTATTTTATGAGTCGGTAAACCTTCACTAGCTTCTGAAACTGAATTCATAAAGTGCAAAGACCATTTTTCGTTCATATGGCTCCAGGTCTCAAGGATTTCCTGAAAAAAAAGAGCATCAGATATGGCAGTAGAGCATGTCTTGCAGTCTCCATGAGACACTCCTCCTGATACTTTCCATCCCGATCAGAATCAGTAAGTGCATTCCTGTCCAATGGAATAGTCCCATGTAGGATGGGGCATGCCATTATAACTACTCTCCCAAAGAAGCCAAAATCAAACCAAGACCTCATAAACTTCCAGACAATCACCACACCTGTCTCACAAAAGTGACGCAAAGTCTTTTTTCCCCAATTTACTCTCCAGTGCAAAACTTTTTTGGGACTGGAAATTCACTTGAAAGCAATGCAAAGCACCGCATAGAGCTACTTTTCATTACATACCGCCAAGTGGACGTTCCATGGGTAGTGCATGGGCGTTTCCATGCAGCCACCCATGCTTTTTGATGTAAAACCCTATTTACTAAAAAAAGTAGACAGAGTTATGCGTCGAAAAATAACACCCATTTCAAATAGGCACTATGAAGGAGAAATGCTTTTATTTCTCCTTTCTTTTCCGACTTTGCATCTGTGCTGCACAATACAGCACACATACAAAGTGGGAAAAGTTTTAAAGTTAGCCTAAGAATTGTATGTTGTACTGGAAGGCTACCCTTCCAGTACAAAGCCTATGCTAGACTTAGGGAGACACGCTTGCACTATGGTGTTATGGTGTGCGCGTGGCGCACGACTACCTGATTTTGTGCCGGCGCTAAAGAGAGGGGAGGAGAGTGCCATATCTCTGTAAATGTGACGCTCTCCTTTTCACGCAGCGCAGCCATTTTGACTGCTGCGTGACAACTTGGTAAGTAGACTCTACCTGGGCGTAGTTCGCGAAGTAGCACTACGCGAAGCTACGCAAAGTGCACTTTGCACTACGCGAGCTACGCGTAGCACTTCGCGAACTGCGTAGTAGCCTGTTCGCACTGTGCAAGATGCTGTTTTCAATGATTGCACAGTGCAGACAAGCATAGATTTTTACTCGAGCAGCAGCTTTCTCAACGCGGACTGGTAGTTTCTCATCACGAGCGGTCGCAAGCATACGTGACCACTCGCAATGAGTAACCTGACCTCCCCGCGTTGAGAATCTCGCCGGGATGTTTATTTTCCACGCTCGCGATCGGCAACTTGATGTTGCTGATCGCGAACAAGGAAAAAGTCTCGCCGGGATGTAATTTTGCTTGCTCGCGGTCGCCAACTTGATGTTGAGGACCGCGAGCAAGCAAAAAATGACCGCTGCACTACGCAAAGCTACGCTACGCATGTTTGCACTGTGCTACGTGCAAATTCGTGTAGTGCGAAGTAGCGCAAACTTCACAAACTACGCGAGCGTAGAGTAGTGCTTTGCCCAGGCTTAAAGTAGACCCCTATGTGCCAGACTGATTGTTGGGAAATCTGAAGCTGAACCCCCTTGACCAACCCCCATCTTACTGACCAAGCTACGCCCCTGAAGATAGGATTCTCTATACTTGTTCTAAGTGCATCTGCCCGCGAAGAAAAGGCACTCTTACTGTTACTGTTAAAATTGTATGCAATATCTCATTCAAAGCAAATAAATAAATAGATTTTAAGGCAAGCTTCAGTCCCTACTTTTACGTAGCAACGTGACTTGTATTTATTCATTCTATTTCTTTTATGCGTCATATGCGTGCAATAAGAATAAAACAAACTAACCATCACCGTCGCTTGCCAAGATCACACATGTATAAACTATGCGCACTTTGTTGTGATTAACCCATTCGAAGGTTGCACAACACTGGGCGACACGTTTGTTTTCGGTCATGGATCGGCATCAGCGTTTCGTCGTGTTTTGGCACAAACATATATTTGCATCTGATGAGTTTCTTTTTTATCTATATGATAAAAACATTTTATAATGAACACCCAGCACTCGATGAAACACGCCCTCAAGCACGGGGTCCTCGAGCGGCCTGGGATGTTTGTTTCTTCGTGGATTCGATTATTCAGGACGCTTTAACCCGCTCACTACAACCCCATTGCCCCAACCAGTGCTTACTTTGAGCCGGTGGTTGCCGGTGGGGGCCACCGCCACTGATTTTTGGGGACCGGCTTCTATTTTCCCACCTCAGACTGACATTTACCAACGGAAAGAAAGCGGGAACCTGCGAGTGTGAGATACTCGGGCAGGGAGTGGCTGGTGGTGGATTAAAGACGCATGGGGTGGATTTAGGACTGCAGCCTTGGCATTCGGTGCATCAACATGTAATTGTACCACCCGAGGCCTTCTGAGCTGAGCCCTGGGCACGGCACTCACTCTTTCACAACATAAGCCCTGGGCCCAACGACCTCTTACACTGTAGGTATTTCCGGGGCATTGCGCCGCGAGCACCTTTCTCTTCCGCTCCAGGTATTTCCCTCCTTTCTCTTCCATGCCATACATTTCCAGTTTTCTGCCTCCATAACCCGTTCTTTCCCGTATGTTGTAAGACTGCCTATGGCATAGGAACCAGGGCCAACTCTCCGCGTCTTGTGATGCGGGTATTTTTAGGTTTCGCTATAGATAGCCTTAGCGGTCTGAGAGAGGCCACGTGACCTCATGGTACCGAGGCTTTAACAAGCACATCTGAGAACTAGAACGTGGAGCGCCATTGGCTTTCGTGTCCTTCTCATGCTTTGCCTTTCCTAGGATGGGCTATGGTACTTTGTGGCTGCTTACATTGCCCTATTTTTGTTCCCGTTGAATTTGGGTGATGGGATCAAGGAGCCCCCAGAGCCGCTTCTGCCTCGTATGCTGGTGCTATTCATCCTGAAATTGCATCCGGCGGCTGTTTCTTCTTTCAATGTTGTTATTCCCCTTAACATTGCCCCAAGTGCCCATTCCTGCCGTGCATGCTGTTGTTATTCCCCCGTCATAGTATCTAGAGCATCCTTCTTTGGCTTTGTTGTCATTGTTCCTCTTGTCATCACTTCTGCAGCCTTCAGCCTTCAGCCTCCGCCCCATGGTGTCATTGCACCCACAGTTCTTTTCTGCCTTTTACACTGCCATTATTCCATTTGTGAGTTCACCAGGCTACTTTCTACCTCTTACAACGTCAATAAGTGGATTTCATTGCATTTAGAAACGTCATCCTTCCATCCAAGATTCCCTTGTCACAAGAGTTTTTCACAACTGTGATTGTAGAGCTTAGTAACTCTATCTTAGCCTGTAAGAAGACTCTTGACAATAGCACCAGACCACAATTTCTTTAGGTACACTGCTAGTATTTCCCATCAAATTAGATCTAAAGGTCAGTGTATCCTCTTAATCTTTAAGGATTCTCCTGAGATAGGATCTAAAACTTCCTTCCTTCCTACAAACTGTAAGAGTTTCCTGAAGCACTTGATCTAGAACCCAGTATCTGCTCTTAGCCTGTAAGGATTCCCTTGCTGGGGTGGATTCCCTATGACACTCGTTTTCCCTTCCTTACTGTATATCGCAAAGATGTCTCATAACATTGGATTTGGAGCCCAGCATTGGCATTGTGACCTGTTAGGATTCCCTTGAGAGCGAAGTTTCTCGTGATGTTGGATCAAGAGCCTAGCAACTATTTGCTAGCCTGTAAGCAGGGCCGGCTTTAGGGAGTGCGACCGGTGCGGCAGCACAGGGCGCCGGTCTGTGGAGGGGGTGCGAACCTCAGAAAGGGGCCCTGTGTTTAGCAATAACTTATGATAGGAGAGATGAGGGGCACTTCTGCCTGGTGGAAGTGAGAGAATCCGAGAAAGCGGTCATAGGGCATGGAGCGCCAAAAACGAATACGGGCGCCACCAAGCGCTAAAGCCGGCTCTGCCCGTAGGAACTCCCTTAACAGTGGAGCCAGAGCTCCCTTCCTTCCTTTGCACTAGAAGCCTGTCCCATGACACTGCTTCTGTACCCCAGCACTGGCAATGTGACCTCTAAAGATTCCCTTGACAGCTGAGCTTCTCGTAACATTAGATCTAGAACTTAGTATCTGTTTAATAGCCTGTAAGAACACCCATGAGACTGGAGCCAGAGGTCCCGCCTCCCTTGTGCAGTGCAAAGATGTCCCATGATACTGGATTTGGAGCCCAGAATCAGCATCGTGACCTGGAAGTGATTCCCTTGACAGCTGCGTTTCTGGTGACATTGGCCCTAGAAGTTAGTACCTGTTTAATACCCTGTAAGAACACCCATGAGACTGGAGCCGGGGCTCCCTCCTCTACTGAGCTCACTCTTTCCTTTGCTTTGGAACACAAAGTGTGCCTCTCTCACCTGATGGCAACGGGTTCGGCTGCACAACATCCAGGAACAGGCGCACCATGCTGTAGAGCGACCCCCAGGTGGCAGACTCGGCGCGCGCTACCACAGGCACGGTGGAGTTGGCACCAAGGTCAGTGAAGTGCAGCACCTCCGCATTCTGTGAGACGACACACTGCTGGCCTCGGACTGGACCCAGCAGGGACATGGCGGCAGCCAGGAACAGGCACTGAAGAGGGACTCTCCGGGATCCTTCCCGCCATCCTCCAAATCCAAGGGGCGCCATGTGTGAGAAGCAGCAGTCCCGGAGGAGAAGTGCGGCGCAATCCAGCAGCCCGCAAAGACACCCACAAGCATCATGTGGGGAGCTGCGGTGACGGATGGGAATATGTCAGCATGTGTCCCTCAGGCTGGGCTGACACAACCCATCGCCCTCCCCGTCTGGGTGTATCTCCTTCCAGCCGGCCACCGCCTACCGTCGGCCTGCTCTGCTGCTGGGATGGAGGCGAGGACAGGGGTGGGTTCAGCCATCGCCTGCTGTTCAGCGCGGAGAAGCCTGTTAAATCCCGAACCTGACGGGCCGGTTTTGTGAGTGCCAGGTAAGGATAGGCCCATCGCCTGCGGCGTTGGGATGAGCATCCTCGTCATCCCTTCTTACTCAGCATCGCGGGCGGGTACAGATGTGCAGTGCATCGGATACTCTCCCAAAGGACACGTATTCACAGCACACGCACGCGGGCACGGACCCACCCACAACAGGAGCGTTTTGCGGGAAGCCAGGAAGCAGCCATTAGCTTTTCGGACGTAACGGTCAGAGCTGCCGACTTTAGAACTGGGGTATCAGGTTCAATCCTCGGCGTCGGCTCAACATCCTGTGATTCTGGGCATATCGCTTAATCTTTCCGTGCCTACCTAAATATTAAAAAACTAAAGTATCTTTGGATAACATACCAGGTTCTCATGTAAAGCGCTCCACCTTCCGATCGAGTTCGGGCTATATTAAACTGCAATAAAAAAAGACAATGAAAACTATAGCCATATGCAGGTCTAGACCCTTGAACATCTCCTGGGCTCCTAGCAAATGGAAGCTAGTGTGCTGCCTGGGGCTTAGAGCCAGGGGCCTAGCCATTGGTGCAGCAGGTCTACTGAGGCCCAGAGGCCAGAGGGGCCCACCGAACCATGATTATTGCTGTATCATATAATTCAGACAACAGTCAGGGGACATTTCTTTTCTTGCTCTAGGGCCCAGGAGACAATTAAAGTGCATTGAGTAGCCATGGCACTTAGAGCAGAAGGGGGCAGAACCTGAGTAGCCATGGGGCTTAGAACAAATGGAGCAGGCAATTGGGAGTCAATTGGGAGCCAAGAACCAGAGTAAAAGATGAAGCATTTAGAAACCAGGGGACTTGGAATGCATTGACCAAGCAATTAGGCGCCATGACACTTTGAGCAAAAGGACCAGCTATTGAGAAGCTATGGGACTTACAACAAATGGACACAACATTCTTTGAGTCATCAAGACTTCGAGCAGAGTGGAGCATCGACAATTCGTGAAATGTAGAGCAACTGGACAGGACATTGCAGAAATAGTGCAACCGTGGCAGGCATTTGGGAGCCTTGGGACTTAGAACAAATGGACCAGACATTGCGGAAACATGAGAGGTCGAACAAAAGGACCAACTGCTACAAAGTCTTGGGGCTGAGAATTAATCAACCAAACATTACATAGTCATGCAACTTGGAACCAATAGAACAGACATTGGGGAGTCATGTTCCAGAAGACTTGGGACTTAAAGCAAAAGGCCTTCAGAAACTATAAGGACTTACAGGTGAAGCGGCAATCCTTTAAGAAGCTGTGGGACTTAGAGCACCCTTGAGAAGCTGTGCAATGTAGAGCAGTAGATCTTAACGTTTTGACTTTTTGTGGACTCTCCACTTATTCATAACTGGAACCTGAGGACCTCCACTGAATCATTATTTGAATTCGAGGACCCCCACAGAGCCATTAATGGCGCAGGGGACCCCTAAGCATTTTTGGTGATTTGAACCTCAAAACACTACACAAAAAATACAGAAACAGGTATTCACCAAACAAATACACAAATGATGAACATTTTATTTTATTCGTAAAGAAATATGAAAAAAATCAAAATTTAAATTTTATTAGGAAGGTTGAAGCTTCTCTGAATTCAATGGAGGAAGTCCATCATCCATATTATATTCTGTTTGATGCACTTGTACTGTTCCCTCAAGTCAATCTGAGGATCTTTGTGTAACTTGTGGCCTCCAATTTTAAATTCCTTCGCATTGACAGAGTGTTTGCAAATGCTCAATCGTACATTTTTCTTTTTTATTTATATACACTTCATTATTCTCTTAATCTTACTTAATTTTCTAAGCAGTCATGGATCCCCTCAGTTTTTGAGGACCCCAGGGATCCTCCACAAGTTAATAACCACTGATGTAGATTAAAAGGGGATGGTATTGAGTAGTGCCAGACAAAGGGGAGTCATGAGACATTAAGCAACAGGTTCAGACAGTCAGAAGCAATGGGACTTAGAATTAAGACAAAACCAATGAGCAGAAATGGGAGTATGAAGAAAGGGAGGGACTAGCTAAAATGTTTAGTAAAGTGATTCTTGTATCCGGAGCGCATTGAGTGAACACAAGCAGTCACGGGGCAGGAAACACAAAGAAAATAGGCCTGGGCAAAATGTGTGCCACGCCTGCATAATCTGGTTTAATTCCAGGAATCCCACATTAATCTTGTTACACAAAATTCCTGAAATGTTGCTGTTACACTACATTGCGTAAGCATACGATGTTCGCAGTAAAAACTTAGGTTGGGCGCACAAGAACAACACATAAGAAACGACGGAAGTAGCTGTTTTATTCACTATGCTTATGTTTAATTTCCTAGATTTTTACTGCAAAATGCTAAACTATAGCATCAAATGCTAATTCTGCATCTTGCATAATTTTGAGTAATGTTTCTGGAATTTTACCTAATTATGTGAAAGCAAATATGGTGAATTTCGCACACTCCAAAAAAAACACCACTACCAGCAAGCGGCTTGGGTCTCACAATGAGGGGTTGGTTGCTGGGGATTATTCTGTGTTTGGCTCTGCACTGATGTAGACAGTAAGGGATGCCTGATTAAGAGACTGTACATTGCCAGATTGTACTTCCTGTTGCATTTCTGCATTTTGTGAAGTAGGAGCAGCAAAACTATTTGTTTAAATGTGTCCGGGGCATGGGATCCAATGACTGCGACATGTTGTAGTGTGTCCTCAGACACAGGTTCTAATGCTTATTGGGTGTGAGCTGTCCTACAAGATAAGAGGTTGGTCTGATTCGGGAAGTGGAAAGCACTGGGGTTACAATAGGGCATCTAGGGAATTTGTACAGGAATTGCAACTTTGTTTGTTGCATGCATGTAGGGTGATTGCGCCCCACCTCGGAGCTCAATCCTTCTATTGGGGCAATAGGTTTGTAAATTACCTTGAACGACATGGGAATCAGGAAAAGTTGGATCTATGCTGTCAATAAGCGATACAATGAACATACAATGCTTGATAGATTGTCAAAATAAGCCATCTTCTTTGAATATGCACCACATCACTCACTAAACTTTGGAGGGAATGCAATAGATGGTATACACAGTTACAGTATAACTACAAGCATAGATATTGTAGGAAACAATGTCTTTATTTCTGTCATTGTCTTTACTCCTACAAAGATTAAATAGAGCTGTTGGTGAACCGAGGAGCCTTTGGTGAAGACAATGGCGTCCTGGGAGCCGAGTCGTGTTGTACATGGCTCAGTGAATTATTTGCTTGCTGCTGAAACATGCAGTGATATGAACACCATTAGTTAGCATCTTGGCACGGCAGACTTAGTCCTCCAAGGTGGGTAAATTGAGCACCATTGAATTGTCTAAGAGTAACATTTATTACTTACAGAGCTAAGAAACATCAGAAGCCTGGTATGAATGTTGTATATAAAACAAGCTATTGAGAGGCAAGAGTCACATGGAAACCTGTGCACAGTGGTTTTGGAGATGATAGGAAGGCAGAGGCTCCAGTCAGGTGAATGAAGGCAGCCCAGGGACTCCTGGGCTAGAGTTAAAAAAATGGCCAGGCAGCCAGCCAGTGTATGATTGAGAGAAAGCGGCAAGTTGGAGTGCTGCACTAAATTGTAACTGGAGTGAAAGAAATGCAGTGCAATAATTACGTCAATCACTGTCTATGCCTTGGGGATAACCACATGCACTCCCTTTATGGAAGACACAGTGATAACCCTGGCTAAGGGCTATAAACCATTCACTCCCCAGAATGACTGTTAGCAGCGAGAGTCAGTCCCTAGGAGAGGCAGGCTTCCTTTATCAAGACAAATGACTTCCACCTCAGTGAGTTTCTTTTCCTCATTTGGAGTATTCTTGGTGATTTATGTAATGCCAGAATATGACCTGGCACCAGCAGCCATCAGGGTCAGTTTCCTTGTCTTCATTCTGTGTCCATTGCGCTTCCCTAGTGAGTCCTACTCTGATTGTACCCAATACCATAGGAGAGAGAACCCTTGTATCCATGCTTCGCTAGTACCTCATTCCAGAAACTACTGTTGCAGGGATTCTGCCCAAGAACAGAACTATGCATAGGATTAAGGGCCCTTAGTGCATAGGGACTGATTCATCCTACCACCTTAGTACCCATGAGCCCAGGACCGACTAGCTATAGTGTCTCACTTGCCCTCTCACTCACTCACAGCTAAACAAGTGATTAGACACCCCAGAACACAACACTCCCGAATCTCTCAGGACTCGTGGTTGCAATACACACCCTTTCACTCACACTCTTGTACCTGTCCGAAATAAGATCTGACAGAGACACAAACAAGTTTAAAATGTAACTAACGTGCTCTAACATGCAGTATAAGTGCCACAACACGCAGAAAAATGCATAATACAAATACAGTCAGCATAGCAGCTACTCCATAAATCATGAAGGGAGATGTCATCATGAAAAAAACAATAGAGCCTATCCTCCCTCCCCTTGCTAAGAAGCAGTATATTATTTATTAGAACATCTCTGGGTTTTGTCTGCAGATCCCATACCTTAGACTATAGATGCTAGTTCTACATCATAGGTGCTGTCTCGCTCTTCTCACTTGAAAGGTCCCTCTTCAAGTGTGTGCCCCCTATGCATATATCCCAATGTTACCAAAGTATGATTTCCAAACAACAGCTGGAATGGTATGTTTTGTCTAGGTGACCAGAACTGAATAACAAGGGGGATTGTTTATAGACCTTGCTCACAATGTTCAGACTAGATTCCAGGAGCTGGCAGAGAGTGAATACAGCAATCTTTTCTCATGTGAAAAGTAGGAACAAAGTCTTTGCAAAAATAAAAGCCATGTAGTAGCATGCGCAAAGTCGCATACTGTCTGCAGAGCTCATGCTAACTTTGAGAAGACGACAATGTCCCCGTGGGCCATGTGACACCCTCCCCTTGATCAGGTCAGTAGAAGTAAGCAGGGACAAAGCGGTTCGAACAAAGGCCAAATAGAGATCTAAGGTCAAATCGAAAGCACGGTGAACAAAGAAAAAAAAAAAAGAGAAAAGAAAAAAATCTCAGTTCTCATCTACAGCGTCTCTTTGGAGTCTAAAACATCATGGGAAAAGTGGAATGCCATAATCTCCAATAGGCCGTCTGAAACTTCTATAATAAAAGGTATGCCATCTAATTGAGTAAATCGAATGAGCAGACATGATCCTCATATCCAGAAGCTGCTAGGAGCATTTCAGGGCAACCTGCGTTAAATTTGATGAAACTCTGATCCAAGAGGCGCTGTGCACGAGGACAGGTACTCAAGCCTGCCAACGCTCCAAGTGTAGGAACATGCACAAAGCGTCTACCCATGGAACAGTCCTGGTCATGGGCCATCAAAGGACCCACCAACAGTTCATAATCCAGGGCAGCGTGTGATGTACTGGAGAAGCAGACATCCAGGGCCCATTGAAAGGGGCACCAGAGGCAGTAGAACACAGGTTGCACTTAGGCGAAGTAGGCATAACGGAATGTTAGCCAATAGTCAATGTTAAGAGCTTCCAAAGGCATCAAACCAAAAAGTTGCTGCATTCGTTCACTGTACAGCTGCTATTTGTCCCAGCTTGGCAGCACCACAAGTCTAGCAGTCATTATGGAGCAGCTGCAGAAGTACAAGTACACCGCAACTCAAAAGGAGGAATAAGGGAAACCCTCCAAAGGCGCTGGAAAAAATAGAATAAATAAAAACTGGGATTACTCAAAAATAGTCTAAAAGGAAGTGACAAGGCCGGATAACACAAGTTTGAAAACGTGGGCCAGGCCCTCGGTATCAGACGCATTAAATATTTGGTGAATTAATTCCCCAAAACGAACGGGGAGATTTGTGTTCAGCAATGATTGAATCTCACTTGATGTTCTCGCCACCTGCAATTCGAAGGTCCCACGAGCTGATGAAAGAGCGACTTCTTGTTGAAACAATAGCTCTTTGAGTCTGCTTAGCTTACTGAAATTGGATTTTCAAAGTTGGAATGGAAGGCCACAGCAAACTATCTACAATCCCGTGTGGGGGTGAAAAGAAAACATTGCTGCAACCTGTAACATGTTGTGAAACTGTTACTATATACGGCAAGTCTGCCGGTAAGCCACAGCAATTGTGGTTATTTAGGATAAGATAACTGCAGTTAGAAAGCAGAGTCAGTGTGGGAATAATAGCCGGGACTGGTGTTCCTTTTAAAAAACAGGCCAAATTTGGGGCCGAAATGTGGCAAGCCACGTGTAGTTTCACTTGTTTACAGACTAGGGAGTGTCTTACCGTTGAATAAACAATCCTGCCCTGTAAGGAAGACTTCCTTATCTTCCCATTGACAATGGAATGCGAAAGGCAAGGGCCAAAATTTATGAATAAAGCTACTTCCAAGGGGATCATATCTACCTACTGGCTAATGTTTCATGCATGCTGTGAACTGGAACAGTGAGATGGTCAAAGAAAAAACCCTGTGTATTAACCACACAGCAGAATCAGTTTCTGCTACTGAGAATGGCAACTGTTCTAGTTTCTCAATGTGTAACATTGTGTCAGGAATCAAGTAAGTGTCATTCGTTGGGTGAAGAGTTTAAGTAAGAAGCGCAGGGTAATAGTAAAACCCTCCTGTGTCAATCTGTGGGTAGATGTGTAGAGAGAGAGAGAAAAACACATTCTAAGATGGCCGCCAAGTTTTCCCTAATATCCATGCATAGGTGGAGAAGAGTTAAAAAATCTCATGAGACTCGAAATTTCGATTTCTAAGCATGCACCTTCTACAGCGCACTTCAATTTGCTATTTGAGTGGAGAAGTTCGTTTTCTGAGGCGCCCTTGCTAACGTTGGTTTATTTAGAAAAGCGTATAACCAGTGGATTCTGCGATAGTCTCCTGACTATTTTGGCGAGTACTCCGAGTTTTGTTACATCTGTTTGTATTTGCCGACGAAACTCATTCTAGCTACAGTCATCCCGAGTGTCTTCACCGTCCGTGGAGAGCACTCAGATCCAGCCGATTCAGTTCCAGAGTCTACTCCTCACAACTGAAGCCTTCATTGCAGTTTTCCGGTAGGCTTACCATCGAGAATCTTGTTTTCAGGGAAAACACGCGAGAGAGTCACAAACAGCTTGTTGTTCTAGTTCAAGTAAGCTGAATTATTTCATGATATTTTACCTCAGTTGGATTGAGCGCCTTGACAGAATCAGGCAGTTGCGCTCAGCTCAAGCTTCTTACCTCACCTACCTAGTGTTCCTTCCTCTATCTGTCCTTCCTCATTTTACCTACCCTGTGCCTTTTTGCGCGTTCCTACCTTTGAAGCTGAGCACTTGAAAATTCGTTGGATACGAACCAACTGCAAAATAAAAACTGTAACAGAGAGACATTGACTTAATTGGGAATTAGTAAAACTCCCTAAATAACTTACACAATTCATTGATCTGCAATACCTTTTTGAACAATTGATAAAGAAAGATTACCTCATTTACATATTAGGTAGGAATCAATAGTGTTAGTAGACCTAGTAAGTATAGGAAGGGGTGAGCGGATAACCATGATTTGTGTTTCTTATCTGCATTAGGTATCAACAGCTCCAGAACATTCATTGCTGAGGTTACCACAAAAATAAATGAAGAGGAGCAAGTGCTCATGCAGAACCTGGTAGTGGGGAAGAAGTAAATTTAATAGAGAGGAAAGTGTAGGAGTAAGCCAACTAGATTTTGGTTCTGAAGTTTATCTCTCCATCTGTGCATTAGGAACTCCAGCAATTGCCTAGTCGGGTAGAATAAGTAGGAGTCTAGGTCCAGCTCGAGTGTCTTTTCTCTGTCCCACTCCCCTTGCCCCCTTCCTGGAGCAGCTGCATTTACGTAGTGTGTTCTGGGTAGTGGGAATTGGGAAACAGCTATGTTCTGCCTCCGTGGAGAATCCGGTGCTTGACACATTGAGTATGTTGCGTCCTTCATTAAAACATAAGCTTCTGTATATCTGTCAAGTTAAATGGTAAAAACAGAGTGGAAGCATTCAAATAATCCCATGGCACTTTCCCACTTTTCCGTGTTTGCAATGTCCAACCAAATTGCATAACAGAGCGAAACTGATTTTGACCATGATACAATACAGACACTTCACACTGAATAATGTCAATTACAGATGATACAATATTATCTAAAGTATATATACAAGAAGACAAAGTGTTATAACTGTTATCAACCACGGCAAGGACTTTTTCCAAATTATCTTGATCAATTTGTCATAAGCATACTGCAGCTTCCATCTGGGACAGATTCCAAAATTCATTATATTCAGCATATACGCAAAATGTTTAGTGGGAGGAATTTTGGACCTAAAAGGAAATCAGCCAGTTCGATGTCACCTGACATGAGAGAAAGGTGTTGTTTCAAAGATGAAAGTTTGGAATGTTGTAACCATTGTTGACACAATTTACCCACCGAATATGTAGTAATTGTATGGGAATGAGGAAAACGAGGATCAGGTCTACTAAGTGTAAACCCTTTAGAGGCATTAGAAAAGCGTAACTGACAAGCATTGGTATTAGTGGGCCACACTAACCAACCTAAAGGATCAATATTAGAGGAGTTAGAGTACCATTTTGAACCATTCCAGTCAATTCTTCAATTGTAAAGTTGGTATGTGTATGCCATGTGTCATAGATAGCCAAAGGTGGATTTGAGGGAGCATTTAAATTTTTTAGCAGTGGCCAAACCAAAACGTTCATTTAAAAATATCAGCTGAGATGGTATTAAACACGCACGATGTAACGATTCAGTGCCCTGCACCTGCCAATCTTTGGTACCCCATATTGATTTTAAATCAGTTATGTCCTTCCAATAATCATAACCTTTTAAGGATAAGTTGGTTAGGAAAGATGAAGAATAGACCAATTTAGTATGGGTAAGCATGAATTTTGTGCATGTACACAAAGTCAATTTGTGAAAATATGATTTCGAGGCAGTAAGATCAGAACCAGAACAATATACAAATTTACTTTTCTGTGTCAGTGAACTCCCCTGGGATGGTGTTGGGCAATGTTCCCATTGTGTATAATTAAAGGGTGGTCTCAGAATGTTGGGTTTGTGTAAGAAATGATGGCCACAATGTTGCTAACCTCATAATTTTCAGAATTTAAAAACAAATCTTCAGTTTCATTTTTTTTTTAAATATATTTTTTATTTTGCCCCTTTTATGCAAGGTTTTACAGATACATATGGCAACACAAGGTTATGATACAATACAGACAAATAAAAAATAAATAAAAAATAATCAGAATTTTTCATAGCAGCTAACAAAGTATAAAAGTATTACAGTATTACAGTATAAAGAATAAAGAATAAAGATGGGCAGAATATAACAAAACATCACAATAGTGAAGCTAGTATCAAACTTTAATTAATAACCAGTCCGGAACACCGCCAAACCCAATTGAATCTAAATCCATTCAGATATTGGAGACCAAATCTTCACTTCCATTGATCTTTTCCTTCTCCCTTTGGTTTTATAAATTGATAGTTCTAAATTGTACATTGCCAGCAGCCTTGAGCCCCAGTTCATGAAAGTCGGTGGATCAGAGCTAATCCAATCATTAGTGATACAAGCCCATGCCACCTCCATACTAATTAACAAAAAAGATATAATGGCCCTTGACCTTGCCTTTGCCACGGTGTCCGACCCAACCCCGATTAAAACCAATTCTCCAGTTATTATCAGAGGGGATCCTATTAATGTTCCCAAAAACAACTCAATTTCCCTAAAAAATTCCCCTAACTTTGGACATGAAAAAAACATATGAGTTGAGTCTGCGGCATATAAGCCACATCTGTTACATTTGACTCCTACGGATGTCCCCCATTTAGAAATCTTACTTGGGGTATAGTATAAGTCAAACAGGGCCTCCCTGTCATCAGGATTTGATTGGCAAGCTCTAAAGATTCCTTAATACTGACATCCTCTACCCCCAATTTTCTTTCCCATTTCATTTTACAAGCATCTACATCATCAGGAAGTGTTTCTACTAATTGTAAATAAAATTGACCAATTGGCGTTCTCTTCTTCATTTTTTCAATTAGCGGGATCTTTACAAACTGTTGTTCATTTTCAGACCCTCGCCTGGCTAGAAAACTACGAATTTGGAGGTATTTAAAAAACTCATGTTTGCCTAAACCATATTTCGTCTGCAAGTCTGCAAATGACGCTAATTGAGCATCGTCACACAGATCCCCAGGTATTGGATTCCTTTTAATCACCATCTATGTGCAACTTGATCTCGAAAGATTATTGGGAGCAACCCAGGAGCTGCGAATGGGGTATAGGCATTTAGCTTAGATACACGTAACTTACGTTTGACTTGTTTCCAAACTGAATAGGCTGCCTTAAGAATTTTAAATTTCGTTTTCTTAAAATAACTTGGTTCAATTATCTTGACTAGACATTCATTAGTCTCATCCCCCAACCCAAATTCATATATTGATGGTTAAAGACATGGCAAAAGTTCAGCCCTGACCCCAACTACCAAGGGGCTGATACATTGCATCATTGCTGCCCAATAATACAACATAAAATGTGGAATACCCCAGCCCCCACAACATAAAATGTGGAATACCCCAGCCCCCACATCTTTTGGTAGCACCATTTTCTTAAAAGCCCTTCTCTGTCTGCTGTACCCCCATAAGAATCTAGAACAGATCCTCTCTAGCTTGTTAAAGCATGACAAAGGGAATTCTAGGGGGATTGTTCTGAACATATATAAGAATTTTGGTAGTACCAGCATTTTTAATACATTGCATCTCCCATGGAGGGATAAGTGCAGATGGTCCAACCGCTCCAATGTTGAGTTCACCTTCTCCATCACTGGATTAATATTCAGTTCTGGAATATTCCCAACGGGTGTTGTGATTTTAATTCCCAAATATGTGACTTCTGGGACAATTGCCATATTTGCCGGGGGGGTCAACACCTGCGCAGAGGATTTGAGTTTTTTCTATATTTAATTTATAGCCAGAAAAACACCCAAACTGACTTGCCAGTGTTTTAATTGCAGGAAGTGCAGTAATGATATCCCTTGTAACAATGACAATGTCGTCGGCCTAAGCTAACGCTCTATACTCCATATGCCGCAGTTGGACTGGTTTTATGTCTATATACCGATTCAGTTTATTAAAAATTAAAAGAGGGGAGCTAGG
This sequence comes from Triturus cristatus, assembly GCF_964204655.1. Classification (NCBI taxonomy): domain Eukaryota; kingdom Metazoa; phylum Chordata; class Amphibia; order Caudata; family Salamandridae; genus Triturus; species Triturus cristatus. Next base: position 367,367,429 of record NC_140594.1, on the reverse strand, counting down.
GCACCCTTGCCATGTACCCCGACTAATATTAAATGAACCCGACTCTTGACCAGAAATTCGTATACTAGCTTCCGGACAAATATACAGTGTCTTTACTGCTTGACACATCTTGGGGCCAAATCCTTTCAGTCGGAAAACCTCCCACATATATGGTCAGGAAACCCTGTCAAATGCCTTCTTGGCATCTGTACTGCTCGATTTTCCCGGCCCTATTGTGTTGATGGGTGATTAGGGTGACTTCAGTCTCTCTACCATTCAAGCCTAAGGGTTAGAGTAGTGAATGAGGTCTATTTACTAGGCACTTCGACATGATCCTGTGTTCTTCCCCATAGATTAGGGTTTGCACACATATCCTAGGGGATAGATTCGTTAGTATTAGGGATAACCTGCCCTGTAGTGAGGGTATTTCATGGAGCCGTGCTGAATTCAGGCCTGGTAGGCCTCAAACGGGAGAGACTCCATCTTTCTTTCTGCTCCGGCAGCTTGAGATGCTTCTAGGTTAAAGGGGATGTTTTAGTTATGAGGTGTTATTCGCTTGGAGAGAACCGGTTCAGACCGGCCCTTATCGAAGGATTGTATTTTTCTTCATGCCGAAGACGCTACATCAGGCCGGCCGGCTGGGAAAGTGTCCTTGGCACGGGGAGGTACAAGAATTTGGTGGGCGGCAGGTTACGGGCCGGAATTTTCCATGAGGAAATGCACCTCTATATTAGCAAAAGTCTGAGGCAGTTACGGGGCACTTACTTCAGTCCGTAGGCGGCATCTAGCCGTTAGCAGTAAAGCTACTACTTATTCCAGGGAAGACAGATGACAAACTTGAAGGCGGAGAAAAACCGAGAGACAGATACTCTTCTAGCAGAATTGCCAGAGAGGAGAGAGTAGCCGATGAGGAAGAGGTCCCAGTGACTCGGAGAAGGGAGCTACGGAGGTGTGATCTCCAGGCGAGCCGAGGCACAGACGAGAAGGGAACCTAGATGACCATTGAGTGCAGGCTACACACGACTAAGGTGATGTCGACCCCTTTCTTATTAGAGTGTACAACCTAATCTTTCACTCTTCTTTGCAGGTTATGTGTTACACAGTAATGTTATGTGATTGCGTATATAATAAATAATAAAGTATCCAGTTTGTAGTGAATCAACATGTGCTGCGTGTTCTTGTATAAGAGGGTAGCCTATTCTTCTAGTCAGCTGTGACTTGACATGAACAGATGTTAATCCTGATCAGGTAAGTGGTAACTGAATAAGGGAGAGAGGAACCCCTCGAACCAGAGAACAGGTTGTGCTCAAACTGGCAGTTCTTGTGTGATCTGGTAAATAGTCCCCTGCTGTATCTTATGGTAATCATAGGATGAACTTGTGCTGAGGCTGCCGTCTGGGTAGGAAGTCCTGGGTCCGTCTGGGACCGCGAGGCTGAGGCTGCCGTCTGGGTAGGAAGTCCTGGGTCCGTCTGGGACCGCGAGGCTGAGGCTGCCGTCTGGGTAGGAAGTCCTGGGTCCGTCTGGGACCGCGAGGCTGAGGCTGCCGTCTGGGTAGGAAGTCCTGGGTCCGTCTGGGACCGCGAGGCTGAGGCTGCCGTCTGGGTAGGAAGTCCTGGGTCCGTCTGGGACCGCGAGGCTGAGGCTGCCGTCTGGGTAGGAAGTCCTGGGTCCGTTTGGGACCGCGAGACTGAGGCTGCTGTCTAGGTAGGAAGTCCTGGGTCCGTCTGGGATCGCGAGGCCGCCACTTGTATTATAAGAGGTCTAGATGTATGTATATATGTATATATATATATATATATATATATATATATATATATATATATATATATATATATATATATATATATATATGTATATATATATATAGTAGGAATTCCCTGTCCTTAGGTGGTATATATCTGTGGTTACTTGTTGTGAATAGGCCCTAGGGAGAGGGTAACGTTCTGGCTGGGTTAGAGAGGCTCTGATGAGCGGGTTCTATCTGATCCGAAAACCCAAGCAGAACAGCATCCAACAGGATTACACCCAAAGCAGTCTCAGTCGCTTGTGCCTAATCAAGAAAAGATATCACACGCCTCACATGGTCAGCAGTATTCCTACCTGGGATAAACCCGTGTTGAAAATTGGAAACTAAGGAAGAAATAATTAATCCTAAATGCTGGGCAATAATCTTAGAATAAATCTTACTGTCTGAGTTAATTAATGAAATTGGTCTGTAAGATGTTGGTAGTAAATCAGGCTTATCCTTTTTAAAAAAACAATAATAATGGTTTTACGCCAAGACTCTGGCGCAGTTCCCCCTTGAGCAGCCGAGAATAGCATCATAAATTCTGATTTTAACACTCGACGAAAAGTCCTATAAAATTCATGGGGGATACTGTCCGGACCAACAGCCTTGCCTGCTGCAAGTGAGGTTATTGCCCCTTCTACTTCTTCCCAAGTGATATCTGCATCTAATTCTTCATTTTGATCGTGTATCAATTTTTTAATTTCAATATCAGAGCAAAATTCCTTCATTTTCACTTCTAATCCAATTATTTCATCCTCGAGTATAATTTGTGATAAAATTTACAGAACAGATTGAGCACTTCCCCTGGGGTATCTTGTACTTGTCCAAGATGGTCCTGAATCTTATTGATCCTATTTACTGTTTCCTTCTGATGAAATCTTTCTGATAGAATCCTATCAGAATTCTCACCAACTTCATACAATTCAGATCTATGTGTAGCGATTTTTGTGGCTAATTTTGTGGCAACATTTTGATATATCTTCATTTTTTGAACAGCGATATCTTTTTAAAAAAATTCCGTATTTTGACACCTAATTACCGCCCCATAAGTTCTATTTCTAATAACCTTAACTTATTCAACCCATCCTGAATTTCACCACGTATTTTTTGTTGTTTAACAAGAGAATAGCTTAACGTTTCATCCCGGACACCAGCCTTAAATGTATTCCAGACAATAGGATCGGAAGCGGTACCCCGATTATTTTTGAAAAATTCCGTAGTCCACTTACACATATGCTAACAGTATGCGGAATCCAACAAAAGTTTATGCTCGAAAGTCCATGCCTTTAGCTGCGGTCTACTGCTAAAATCCAATTCTAACACAACCGGGTTATGGTCTGAAATGATCTTAGGTTTAATCTCAATCTTAGCGTTTATTTTTTCTGCTGTTATAAAGAAATAGTCTAATCGCAGATGTTTTCTATGGGGAGCAGAGTAAAAAGTTTCCCCCGGAGCTCCCTTACCAATAGCACACCATGCATTCGCCAACCCAAATTCTTTAACTAACCCTCTGGTAGCTTTAAAAACTTTAGTTTTTTCCCCACATATAAACGATCACTCGTAATATCAAATCCGCCCTCCAAATGAAGGTTAAAATCCCCACAAAGGATTAGCGGAGATGGCCATGCCACTAATTCAATACTCAAAAAGTGCATCATGTCGGGATCATCCAGATTTGGACCATATATCGAACATATCGTCATTTGGGCACCATTGATCCATAATTCAGCAATAACCCAGCGTCCCCATACGTCTTATTTAACCCGTTTGCAAACCCGCAAGCCATATCTTTTCAAGATCGCCACCCCTCTAGTGGTCGTACTCTGCCTAGTGCAGCCAAGTATTTCCATGCCCAGATCATTCAGCCACTTCCTGTTATTCCATACAATATGACTCTCTTGTACACAAAGCAGATCCACCTGCATCGTAGTTAAAATTTGAGCCATTATCCCCCTTTTCCTTTTATCATTTAGACCGCAGACATTCCATGAACAGACAGAAAATTTACCATTCATTATAAAGTTTTATATTGAATTTCCTTGTTTTACTCTGCCCAAACCCTGAGCTAAGTTTTAAAAATACAAAAAAAATGATTCCTATAAAAAAAACATCACCGTAACCTTGATGCCAAACAAATACCCTATGCGTAATATGCATTCCATTGCCCCTCCTCCCATACCCACCCAAGATCACCCTCCCCCAACCCCAACCCCCACCCAAATGAGGCATAAGGACTGAGTTAGTCCTTTTGTGATTGTGAGAGGATTATGTATGCTCCTCCGACCCCCCCCCCCGAGGAAAAAACAAAAACCTAACTGTTGAGCTAAATTCTCTCTAAATTGTGCTAAAAAATTCCTTCGCTGCAATTTCTGAAGCAAAAAAAAAGCATTTTATCTTTATGGATGATTTTCAGTTTAGACGGATTAAGGAGGAAGGCCTGTGCACCTTTACATTGAAAAAGTGGGATCATTTGGCGCAAATGCCATCTCTGTTGAACCGTGGCCTGACAAAAATCAGGGCGAACAAAAAACTCGCAGCCCTTCCCGCCTCTCTTCCTGTCCGGCCTTGCTAAGTCATACAAAGATTCCCTAAGCAAAAAGTTATCAAGACATATCAGAATAGCCCTAGGCTTCGCATTAGGCCCCCCTGTTCCACCCCGCAAATGAAAAGGAAACCTATGTACTCTCTGAAGTTCTACTTCCCACTTCCAATGTCTCAGTTCGGGGAAGGCTTCTGAGAATAAGTCAATAACAAACTGTCGTATGTCTTTACCTTCTTTTCCTTCTGGAACCCCTAGAATACGTAAATTGTTCCTTCTGGAACGATTCTCCAAATCTATAAGTTTCAGTTAATATCATCTCTCAGAGATTGCAAGGATCTTATAGTCGCCTTCTGCTGCACTATCTCATCCTCCATTGTAGAAATCCTCGCCTCCGCTTCCCCGACCCTGTCATGCCCTGCGGTTAAGCCCCTACAGGCAGTGAGTATATAAGGGGCGAAGAGCGTGTAAACGCCGCTTCGCGTTCTAGCTTTGAGCCCCATTTCCGTCCCGTGTGTTGTTGCCTGACTTCCTGTAGCGGTAGTTCCGGTTTCCTGTTGTGAGTCGCGGACGATTCCCGGCTCCGGTGGTTGTTGTGTTGTGGATCCTGGTGACACGTGGCGCTGACGGGGTCCTCTCTCTCCAGGAGATTTGGCGAGAGTTACACCCGCTTCCTCTGGTAGTGATATCAACATTCAAGTAAGGTCTGCTGGGTGTTTTGATGTACAGGGGTGTCCTGTCTCGCGTCGCTCCTTACCTGAGAATTAGAAGGAGATTGGCGGAGCGTGTTCTCCCTTGCCAGCGCTTCTTGTCTGGGAGTCTTCAGACCAACGCCTCGCTTCTCAAAGAGTTCTAGTTGAAGCCTTATCAGGTGTGTGTATAGTTGTATATATTTGTATATAGTTGTATTATTACCTGTGGTTAAGGTAACTCCAAGGTTGTGCATTTTTGGAGTCTTTTCATTTGTGTATATACCTCGCCCCCAGTAGCATTTACTCCCCTTCACCTTCACCCGGTATATATCCATCCCCTACGTCATCCTGAGCTTCCATCAGGTATCCGGAGGTGATAACTGCGAGGACCATTGAGTAGGGGGTTAGGTTTCCCGCTCTTCTTCACAGAAAGAAAGGTATTTGATCTTCCCACTCCTCTCCTATGAAATAGAGGCATACTCTACCCCCTGAGTTTACCATCTCTCGATACCTACTCCCCGCAGCTGCTCGCAAAGGAACCTCTACTTAGAATACACCTGCTTGTTCCCACAGACTCATACATAAGCAGCTGATGAAATTCCCGGTAGGTGTTGGGGAAGTACAGAATTGAAGGAGCATAGGTGGCGGTATAGAGATATTTCACTAACCCTCTTTATGTTACAGCTGGGAGGCCCTCTTGTTTGTCCTGTCACGATCCATCACGCTCCTGCTGTTCCTCCTGCCAGAATCACCCATCAAGACCTACCGGATTCCCCCACCTATCCTTGTTTTGTTTCCCTGTTTTCCCCGGTGGGTTCTCCGCACTCTAGAGTTTGATAGAGTATATTATAGTATATTACTTCCTGTATCATGTAACTCCTCTTGAGAGCTTCTATGATTTCGGTTATCAGTACTAAGTAATGTGTGAACCGGAGACTGAACGTCCTCCTGAGGGTTAGCAAGGAGCATTGATACTTCCGATATAAGCTGGGGGAGAACAGATGATTCGGGTGCCTCTAATATGTCCACTAGCTCCTTCGTCTTATTCTTATTATTGTTACCACCAAGGGATATTCCTTTCTGCAGCATAGTTACTTGCTGCGCAGCTGCCCCCCCCCTGCACCAACAACATTACCCCCTGAGTCAGGCAATCGTACGCTTTCTACATTCAATATCGACACCATTGACCCAGGCAGCATTGAGGGCTTTTGTTTCGTTTTCGGTTCAGGTGTTGCTGTTGTTACTACTGGTACTGCTGCAACTTTGTTGCCAGATTGAGCGATTGCTGGAGTCCCTGGTGAAACAACAATATCAGGGCTCTTACCTTTCCCCTGCGGCTTCTTAAATATTACGGGAACCTTGAGTGTTTTGCATGCAACGCTGTCTCCATTCTGTAAGACCCCGGGAGAAGATCTAGTTTTCTCAAGCCGTGCTCACGTCACCGTCCGAGCACTCCAGTCCTGGATTTCTGGCAAATTCTCCGCTTCAGCTATCCGTCGGGACCGCCGCTACAGACAGAACGCTCCTGAGCTCCAGAGATATCTAATGGGACTGCACTGCTTGCGACGGTCCACCGGCAAGGATCCTTCAAAACACAGGTAACGCCACATCCACAGCATGCCCACAAGATTTGAGCAGGTTGGTCCTCGGGAGGTTACACAGGGGGGGCTACTACCAAGGAGCATCCACAGCCTGCTCACTCGAGCGCGACCGCCATCTTGCCACCGCATGGACAACAACAGGACAGAGCAGGCCCACAGCACCCGTGACCCATCCTCCATTTAACGTACATTTTTTGACAGAGGCAGACAAAGCACATATACAGCAACAAAGCATTTTACAAATTAACTGGCACATGCATCAACAAAGACTTTTGCGATTCCTTAATTGCGATTTTTAAGGAATCGCAATTAAGGAATTGCAAAAGCCTATGCATGTAGGAATCGCTATAAAAATAGCGATTCCTACACATTCCTTAATTGCAACTCGCAAATTGCGAGTTGCAATTAAGGAATGCCTTCCCATTCATTCCTATGGGCCTCCAGGCCCATAGGAATGAATTGGAGATTGCATGAGCAATTTGCGAGTACCAGTAGGTACTCGCAAATTGCTCATGCAATTTCAAGGGTGCAAGGGTGTCAAAATGACACCCTATTGCACCCCTGAAATTGATCTGTGCACATATGTTGCACACACACATGCTCTAAGGGCATGTGTGTGCGCAACATGAAACTTTGAAAAATGTACAAAAGTGCATTTTTCAAAGTTTTTGCAAATTACCATGAAGTTCAACTTCATGGTAATTTGCTCCCCCTATTAGCGAAATCGCTAATAGTTTTTACTTTAATGCATTGCATTTAAGGAATCTCAATTTGGGATTCCTTAAATGCAATCGCAATTTAAGGAATCGCAATTTAGAGATTCCTTAAATTGCGATTTTTGCATTTGGGATGATGCATCCCAAATGCAAAAATACCGGTAGCAAAGGGGCAGATTCTGAGAATCTGCCCGTTTGCGACCGGCTTTTGCTTTGATGCATGTGGGCCTAAGTGACTAAATCAATGCACCGTTGTTAGTCATACCACCACACTCGACTCCACCACTACACAGACATGTAGGTCTGCTGTGGTTGTTGTTGACTTGTTTAACTTTTATGCCACTCATGAAACGCCCTGATTTATTCCATCAATCATCTCTGATCCTACTGAGTGACTGCGAAGGTACTATGTCACTGTGGTCATCATCATGGTGTTGTCCAACTCAGTGTACAGAATGAGTCCACATTCCATATTCAAAATGCAATGGATCGGCCTGCAGTAGAAGTACAATGTTGTTATTAAAAAACAAGAAGTGCCTCAATAAGGACGGTCTACTATTATACCAGTCTTTAAAAAAGGCCAGAGAGGGGACCCACGTTGCTATAGGCCTATATCATTGATTGATTCTGCCGTAAAGATTTTGGGTAAAGTGATCTTGGCTAAACTCACAGATTGGGTCAATGATAATGGGGTATTAACCAACCTCCAATATGGCTTTAGGTCAGGAAGAGGTACCATGGATCAGTGCCTCAATTTATACTTACTGGCTGGTAAATATACGATAGCTAAAAAAGGTTCCCTGCAGATGGCCTTTGTTGGAGGGAGGCCCGCCGGGTAGTCGGGGAGACTATTCCGGCACCTTCCTACCGCACAGTTATAGCCGAGCGCCACTGAGAAGCCTCCTCGGGGAGGTCTTTCTCCTATGATCGTAGTAGGCCCAGTAACACCACCACACAGGACTCAATAGTAGTTGCGAGATTAGATTCTTTATCGGCAGTAATACGTGCAATATTTACAGAGGGATCGAGGGATCCTGTCAGAGTCTCAGTGTTCGTTCAAGAGGATAGGGTAGCGGGACAGTCTTAGTGCCAGCCAGGCACGGGAGGGCTCTGTGCCAGACCTTGGATGCCGGTCTCAGAGCGGCTCGGACGTGGAGAGCCGCGACGTCGTCTGCAGGGCTCGGATGGTAGTTCCGCTTAGGTCGAGCCGCGACGAGGTCAGCTGGGCTCTGGTGGTAAGGTTCAACAAGGTCGGGCCGCGACAGCGTCAGCAGGGCCCCAAAGGTTCGTGAAGGTCTTTAAGCACGGTGGAGCCGCGACGTCGTCAGCAGGGCTCAAGGGGTGGTTCAGGGTGAGTCTTCTTCGTAGGGTCAGCCGCGATCCGATCAGCAGGGCTCTCGACTCCAGGATACAACTACTGCCCTGTTGTCGGGTCGCCCCAGATATAGGACGAGAGCCCTTTGATGTCCGGACCCGTGCGCCCGGAGGGGGCGGAGAGGACGGGAAGGGGGCGGCCAGACGCCCAGCAGGAGAGGCGCCAGGCCCCAGAGAGCTGTGGGGTGATCACACCCAGGTGTGGGGAGACGGTAGGGGGTCCCATCGATACTGCCCTCCGCCGAGAGTGGGAAGGGCTCACGTGGTATCCCCCGAGCCAGGGGTTGGCGTCTCTATGTCGGGCCTCGCTGGGACCGAGGCCGGGTAGAGCAGGGTCATACAGGTGGTCACGTGGAGTGACGTGCAATCCAAGATGGAGGAGCCCCGATGTGCATGGGACCTCGTGCGGCTTGCGCGGGGAAACAGGACCACGCCACGAGGCCGGCTCCCACACGCGTCCCCCCCAGCTGAAGGCAGGGAGAGTCACCCATCTTCTTGGGGGTTCTCCTCGCCGAGGCGGAAGAATCGGGACAGGCCGTCAGCATTGGCGTGGTCGTTGCCGGGCCGGTGTTCAACAGTGAAGTCCATCCCTTGTAGCGAGATGGACCAGCGTAACAGCTTGGGGTTCTCGCCCCGCATTTGCATGAGCCACCGCAAGGGCCGGTGGTCAGTCTGGACCCTGAAGTGGGTACCGAAAAGGTAGGGCCGGAGCTTCTTGAGAGCCCATACCACAGCGAAGGCCTCCCGCTCGATGGTGCTCCACCTCTGTTCTCGCGGCAGCAGTCGGCGGCTGATGAGGGCCACCGGTCGGTCGAGGCCCTTGGCGTCCAGCTGGGAGAGGACTGCCCCGACCCCGTACTCCGAGGCATCGGTCTGGACTACAAATTCCTTGCTGTAGTCGGGGGCCTGTAGCACAGGGGCAGCGCACATGGCTGCTTTGAGAGTATCAAACGCGGTCTGGCAGCGGGGCGTCCAGTGCACCGCCTTGGGTTGTTTCTTTGAAGTGAGTTCCGTAAGGGGGCCCACAATGCTGCCGTAATCCTTTATGAAGCGTCGGTAGTAGCCTGTGAGGTCCAGGAATGCCCGGACAGCGGTTTGGGTGGCGGGGGGCTCCCACGCCTGGATGGCGTCCACTTTGAACCGGAGGGGGGCCACCTGGCCACTCCCCACCTGATGGCCCAGATAGGTCACAGATCCTTGACCGATCTGGCACTTGCTGGCCTTAATTGTGAGGCCGGCTCTTTGGAGAGCAGCCAGGACTTCCCCCAGGTGTCCTAGGTGCGCGGCCCAGTGGTCGCTGAAGACAGCAATGTCATCGAGGTACGCCGCGCTGAAGGCTTCGAGACCTTATTTACCAGCCTCTGAAAGGTCGCTGGGGCGTTCTTCATGCCGAAGGGCATCACCCGGAAGTGGTAGTGGCCGTCGGGGGTAGAGAAAGCTGATCGTTCTTGTGCGCCGGGAGTGAGCTTGATCTGCCAGTACCCAGCAGTGAGATCAAAGGTGCTTAGGTAGCGGGCGGCCCCTAAGCGATCAATCAGCTCATCGGCTCGTGGCAAAGGGTGGGCATCGGTCTTGGTAACTGCGTTCAGGCCCCGGTAGTCGACACAGAATCTGAGTTCGGGGGCCGTGCCGGGGGCGGCGGCCTTCGGCACCAAGACTATCGGGCTGGCCCACGGGCTGTCGGAAGGCTCGATGACTCCGAGGGCGAGCATCTTGGCGACCTCGGTCTTTATGCAGGCCCGGACTCGGTCAGGCACTCTATAAGCGCGGTGTCGTACAGGGGGGCTATCCCCCGTGTCCACGTCGTGGACGCACCAGGGGGTTACCCCGGGCGTGAGAGAAAAGAGGGCAGCGAAGGGTTGCAGTAGCTTCTGGCAATCATGGCGCTGTTCTGGTGTCAGGGTGGCGGAGAGGTGGACGCCCTCCAAGGAGCCGTCTTGGCTCGAGGACCCCAGGAGGTCTGGTAGGGGCTCGGAGTCACTTTCACCCCCATCGTCGGTAGCCAGTAGTAAGCTTAGTTCAGTTCGGGCAAAATGGGGCTTGAGCCGGTTGGCGTGCAGGACCCTGAGGGGGTTCCTCGGAGACTCCATATCGACCAGGTACGTGACGGGGCTCTTCCTTTCAACTATCTTGAAGGGCCCGGTCCACTTGTCCTGCAGGGCGCAGGGGTCCACGGGTGACATGACCCAGACTTGCTGGCCCGGCTCAAACTCGACGGCTGAGGCATTCTCGTCATACCAGCGTTTCATATCTTCTTGGCTGGCTTCAATGTTGGCTTCTGCCAGGGCACGGAACTTTCGAGTCTGGTTCCGCAAGGTCAGGAGGTACTGGTAGACGTCGGGCGGGGCACTCTGGACGTTCGCCTCCCAACCCTCCTTGACCAGGCTGAGGGGCCCTCGGACGGGGTGCCCATACAACAGTTCGAAGGGGCTGAAGCCCAGGGACTTCTGGGGTACCTCCCGGTAGGCGAACAGGAGGCAGGGCAACAGGACATCCCACCTCCTCCTGAGGGGCTCTTCCAGGCCCTTGATCATCCCCTTCAGGGTTCGGTTGAACCGCTCGACCAGTCCGTTCCCCTGGGGGTGGTAAGGGGTGGTGAATTTATAGGTGACCCCACATTGTTGCCAGAGGGATCTCATGTACTTCGAGATAAAGTTCGTCCCCCTGTCGCTCACCACTTCTCGGGGGAACCCCACCCTGGAGAAGATGCCCATCAGGGCCCGGCCCACCACTGGAGCGGTCACAGTTCGGAGGGGAACAGCTTCTGGGTACCGGGTGGCGTGGTCGACCAGTACCAGGATGAAGCGGTGGCCCAGGGCGGTCCGGGGGTCGAGGGGCCCCACGATGTCTATCCCTACTTGTTCGAACGGGGTGTGGACGGCTGGAAATGGTTGCAGGGGGGCTTTCACGCGTCCCCCAGTCTTCCCTCTAGCTTGGCAGGTCGGGCAGGACCGGCAGTGCTGGTCCACGTCTCGTCTCATTCGGGGCCAATAGAAATGGGTCACGAGGCGGCTGTACGTCTTGTCCCGCCCGAGATGTCCGGCGAGGGGCACGTCATGTGCCAGGTTCAAGAGGAATTCTCGAAATCGGAGGGGGACCACCAGCACCCGGCTGGCCCCTAGTTCGGCAACTTTCTGCTCGCTATACAATAAGTCATTGTCCCAGTAGACCCAGTGGGTTCCCGAGGGGTTCCCCGCAGCCTGGGCGGCCGCCTGCTGTCAGGCCCCCTCGAGGAACGGGCAGCCCTCCTGTTCTTGCTGGAATTGTTCACGGGTGGGGCCCCCGTCGTGGCGCCACTGGGCCAGCTCGGGGATCTCGCTGAGGGGAGCGGCCTCGTTGGAAGAAAGTTCGGAGGGCCCGGCCTCCTCGTCAGGTTCCTCCGGGCTGGAGGAGGTGGATGGTTCGGGGCCCGCCGGTTTGTCGGGGGCCGGGGCCGCAGCTGGCTGGACGGTCATGGACCGAGTGGTGGCGCAGGCCCACTCGGGTAGTCCTAGCATCCCCAGATGCTCTCGGCGCTCCACCTGGACCCAGGGGGAGCTCTCTAGGTCGTTCCCCAGGAGGCAGTCCACCGGGGCGTCGTCGCGGACAGTTACTTTTAGGGTGCCGGACACTCCTCCCCACTCGAAGGGGATTCGGGCCATCCGGCACATGCTCTCGGTGTTGTCGGCGGTCCGGACAGGGCAGAGGACATGTGGTAGGATCTGTTCGGGGGTCACCAGATGGCAGCGGACAGCGGCCACACTGGCCCCAGTGTCCCGGAGGGCCTCGGCCCGTCGCCCATTGATGGTGACCCACTGTTGGTACTTCTGGGTGTTGCTTGGGATGGTGGCGCGGGGCACCATTTCTCGGGAGCCGAGGCATACAAGCGACATGGCGGCTGGTTCCCACTCGGGGGACCCGTCGTCGTGGTTCTCCTCCTCGTCCTCTCCCTCCCCCAGGGCTGCGGCGGCAATTTGTCGGGGAGGTGGCCCCGTGGTCCCGTTCCGTCGGTTCACGGGGCAAGCCGGGTCACTTGCATAATGGCCGGTCTGTTGGCATCCGAAGCAGGTTACTGTTGGTCGTGGTCCAGACCGGGCGATAGGGGTCCCTCTTCGGCCCTGGGTCGGGGAAGCGGGGTTGGTTGTTTGCCCTTCATGGCGGACTTCTGGGTGGTCCAGCTGGGAATTCTCGACTGCGGTGGGACCCCCCTCCTCCGCCGCGCTGGCGGGGAGGTCCCGTGGTGCTCCGTTGGTAGTCCCCCATCGGTCCGCTTCGGCGGCGAGCTTCCGGGGCTCGGTCAGTTTACTGTCCAGGAGGTGTTGCCTTAGTTCCACAAAGCAGTTGTTGGCGAGGTGCTCCCAGACAATGAGGTCGAATAGTTCGTTATATGAGGTGACCTTGCTCCCTTTGATCCATCCCGCCAACGCTCGGCTGAAGAAGTCCACGTATTCGACCCATGTGGTACCGGGGATCTTCTTGCAGTCCCGGAAGCGTTGCCGGTACATCTCGGCCGACAGTCCGTAGCGTGTGAGTAGGGCTTCCTTCATATGGTCGTACGAGGTCATCACTGCGTCGGGGAGTTGCAGCAGGGTATCGCGTCCCTCGCTGAGGAACGTCCCCCATAGGCCGGCGCCCCAATCCTTCCGGGGTACCCGATGGGAGGTCATGGCGACTTCGTACGCTCGGAACCATTGCTGGATGTCGTCATTTTTATAGTACTCCTTGACGACATCCTTGGGGATGTGAACCTTTGGCTCGGTCGGGGGCAGAGCGTCCCGGGCTCCGGGGTTGCTGGTCTCCCCAGCTTTAGCTTTTAGTTCAAATTCTTTAAGGCTCCTCTCGTGCTCGAGGGTTAGCCGTCTCTCCTCTAGCTCCCAATGCCTTTTCTTCTCCTCAATTTCTTCTTGTAGTCGTAGTTGCTCCAGGGCTATCTTTTTCTCCGCCAGTAGGAGCTCACCGTCCAGCCGGAGTCGGGCAAGATCCATTTCGTGTGTCCGGGCCCTTTCCAGTTCTCGTATCTCTTCGGTGGAAAGGCTGGTGTCTGGGATGGTTCGCTCCCCGTTTGTCAGGGCCGTGGTCGGCAGGTTTCCGTCCCGGGCCGAGGTCCCTTCGGCTCGGGGTGGAGGGGTCTCGGGTTCTGCCCAGGCTTTCAGGGCTTTCTGCATTTCCTCCTTGGTGCCCAATCCTGTGGTTGGGATCCCTTTGTCTTTGCAGAATTGTTTGAGTTCCTTGTGGGTGTATTCCTCCAGTTTCTCCAACTGGAAGGTTGCGGTCATGGTTGCTTCTTGGCCATCCATGGTTCCCTTTTTCTCTTCTCGTCTGGTCAGGTAGTGGTTGCGTTACTTGCTTGTACGATTGCGTTTGCTCGGATCCCACCGCTGCCACCAAATGTTGGAGGGAGGCCCGCCGGGTAGTCGGGGAGACTATTCCGGCACCTTCCTACCGCACAGTTATAGCCGAGCGCCGCTGAGAAGCCTCCTCGGGGAGGTCTTTCTCCTATGATCGTACTAGGCCCAGTAACACCACCACACAGGACTCAATAGTAGTTGCGAGATTAGATTCTTTATCGGCAGTAATACGTGCAATATTTACAGAGGGATCGAGGGATCCTGTCAGAGTCTCAGTGTTCGTTCAAGAGGATAGGGTAGCGGGACAGTCTTAGTGCCAGCCAGGCATGGGAGGGCTCTGCGCCAGACCTTGGATGCCGGTCTCAGAGCGGCTCGGACGTGGAGAGCCGCGACGTTGTCTGCAGGGCTCGGATGGTAGTTCCGCTTAGGTCGAGCCGCGACGAGGTCAGCTGGGCTCTGGTGGTAAGGTTCAACAAGGTCGGGCCGCGACAGCGTCAGCAGGGCCCCAAAGGTTCGTGAAGGTCTTTAAGCACGGTGGAGCCGCGACGTCGTCAGCAGGGCTCAAGGGGTGGTTCAGGGTGAGTCTTCTTCGTAGGGTCAGCCGCGATCCGATCAGCAGGGCTCTCGACTCCAGGATACAACTACTGCCCTGTTGTCGGGTCGCCCCAGATATAGGACGAGAGCCCTTTGATGTCCGGACCCGTGCGCCCGGAGGGGGCGGAGAGGACGGGAAGGGGGCGGCCAGACGCCCAGCAGGAGAGGCGCCAGGCCCCAGAGAGCTGTGGGGTGATCACACCCAGGTGTGGGGAGACGGTAGGGGGTCCCATCGATACTGCCCTCCGCCGAGAGTGGGAAGGGCTCACGTGGTATCCCCCGAGCCAGGGGTTGGCGTCTCGATGTCGGGCCTCGCTGGGACCGAGGCCGGGTAGAGCAGGGTCATACAGGTGGTCACGTGGAGTGACGTGCAATCCAAGATGGAGGAGCCCCGATGTGCATGGGACCTCGTGCGGCTTGCGCGGGGAAACAGGACCACGCCACGAGGCCGGCTCCCACAGCCTTTATGGACCTCAGTTCGGCATTCGATCTGGTTAACAGATCGAAACTGTGGTCCATTTTACTTGACATGTGTATTGATCCGTGCCTGGTTCATTTTCTAGCAGATCTACATCAGGATCTCTCAGCTGTAGTTAGAGTTTCTCGGGACGGCAAATGTACCAGACCCTTCATGTCAGATAGAGGAGTCCGCCAGGGGTGCATTATGGCGCCGTTACTTTTCACTCTCTACATTAATGCACTAGATAAATCCCTGGACAAGGCCAGCTTGGACATCCCTCGTATGGCGAACAAGTCTGTCCCGGTCCTCCTTTATGTGGATGATGCCGTGTTGCTATCACAGACTGCTTTAGGGCCTCAGAGACTTTTGGATGCATTTGGGGCCTACATGAAATCTTTGGACCTGGTGGTGAACATGTCTAAATCACACATTATGATAATGGGTCAAAGACCCAGAAAAGCTAGAACTTTTTTCTGTAACGGGGCTGAGGTCTCTAAACTGTCTTTTTTTACGTACTTGGGGGTCCTGTTCGACGATAGATGCTCCTGGGTCCCCCAATTTAAAGCTAAGAAAAATGCAGTAGTCAGATCGACTTCAGCACTATTGGGGTTCTCAAAGCGGTTGGGAGCTAGACCCTTTGAAGCTATTCTTGCTATTTATCGTTCTAAATGTTTGGCTATTGCCACATATGATGCTGCTATCTGGGGCTATAAACTTGTGACAGGGGTGCAGTTGGCGGAAAACAACTAATTACGCTCCCTTTTGTCTGTGCCCCAATCATCCCCAACCTTTTCTATCCACCAGGAACTAGGGTTGGGGTATGTGACTGACCTATTGAGACTGGCCCCCTTAGTTTGCTGGATTAGAACATGGCTTAATCCGGAGCTGACTCTGCACCACGAGATCTTACGTGATTGTGTTGCTCTGGATAATGCCAGTAGTATCCCGTGGCTGTCCTATGTTAAGTGCATGTTTGACAAGTTAGGGCATCCCGAAATTTACAATACTCCAGCAGGGATTAAAAAAAAAGATGTAAATTGGGTGAAAATACATTTTTTAAACTCATTAACGTTGGAACGGGAGCAACTAGAGTTACAAAAATCTATGGTCAAGGCCCATTACTTAACAATTTCTTCTTCATTGATTGAGCCCTATATAAGAATCGTGACCAATCCTTATCACCGTTGGCTCCTGACTAGATTCCGTTTTAATTTAATTCACCCCTTGTTGGGCAATCACTCTGGCTGGTGCAAAATAGAGGAGATGGGCCCGTGCCAGTGTGATAACTTTTCACCGCAGGACACCTTGCACTTTACCATGTTTTGTGATTTTTATAATGATTCACGGAGGAGGTTTTTAGTCCGTCTCTTGAGGGAAAAGGGCTTTATCCAGGTTAGACCAGCCCTTTTACATCTTCAACTGCTAGACGATGTAAGGACTATTTTTTGTGTGGCCAGTTTCCTTGTTGCTGCTGTTCGCCGCAGAAAAAGAATGTTGCCCATGGCCAATTCTGACTGAATTTTAACTGGATTCGTATTTTAACTAGGACTGTGATATCAGGTTGTAGATTGGATTATTTATGTAATTTTAATTTTTTATTATTGCCCATTCGCTTTTAGGATAATACATTATTTTTATATGTGTGTACCCATGCATTGTACTTTTATGATTTTAATTAATCGAATAAAGTGGTTTTGTCTGTCTGTCTGTCTGTCTGACTGAAAACTTGATGAATGAAACGACAGCTTGACGTCCATCTTCCAGAGTGGGGTGGGGGTGAAAGTAATGCAAGCAGGTGCCGAGGTCTTGAAGAAGCAAAGGGGCATCAAAAGGCGAGGAGATGGGGGGGGGGGGTCGAACCAGTTGATGGGCTCCGAGGAGGGATGAGGAACTCCATAGAGGGGGAAAAAGTGGAGGGAAAGAATGAGATCATCGAGCAAAAAGGGGGCACGAGGGTGAAGGGGCTCAGGGAAGACGAGGACTTCTAGAAGGAAGGGAGGGTCCCCATCGGGGAGAGGAGAGAGAGGGGAGAGGAGAGAGATAGGCAGAAGGTCAAATGGTTCTAATAAGGTACACAGGGGTCCTGATACACCTATCTGGGACCTGCACAGGGGTCGTGCTACCACGGGTGCTTTCTGGATTCACCCACCCCCCCTCCACCCAGGCTCCTTTGCTCTTCAAGCTTGGGTTTTGTTAGTGTAAACTTTTTAGATGAAGAAAGCCCTAATACTTTGGATGCAGGTCACAAAGGTACATTTCTTCTCACTGTGTGAAGTTGTTATGCTGATGCCTCTAGAGGGGGTGAGACGGAGGGGGGCTTAACCACTAGTGTGCCTTCAATTTCATTTCTGAACGCGCTAGCCTTTTGTTATGTTATTCGCGATATGCGGGAGGTTGGTATAGTTTAGTTTCATTTGCATGACATAGAACGCTAAACTATTGACTGGGACAGAAGTCTTAACCAGACACTTTGCAGGGGGGGGGGGGGGGGGGGGGGTCACAATTTACAAATTGACTGGCAAAGCGAGCATTGCTATTATAGCCGCATTGGAACCTGTAGTAAAGGAAGGGCTCCCCAGGGCCCATTGTTATTGAAACATTTTCAACCTTTTAGTGTAACATAATTAATTTACAACACAAGAGGCTGTACCCCCTTTTAACCCATGCTGGCATGAGCAGCCCCGCGGTGTTCAAGTGGTGAGGGGGCATTTTTTCTTTTCCAGTTAGGTTTTCTGTTAAATACTACGCCTACATTTAAGCTTGTATACATAAATGCATGTTTTTAGATAGCACTTCTAAAGTTACTTACCAAATGTAATGATCATCGCATTTGTAAATGTACATCTTTTTGAGAACGTTGACGTATGAAAGGCTCACTACAAACTAGTCACAGGAGGGCCAACGGGATAAACCCAAGTAACTCCGGAGCAATCTCGCCTGTGCCAACACTGGCGAAGAAACACAAGGTACAGTACAACGTCAAGAGAAAGTCAAATCTGACGCACGTTTCCAGATCTGGCCACTCTCCTTGTGAGGCCGCCTGAGGCTGCTTGAAGAGAAACGCACCAGTACGCGCCTCACCGTAAACAGCCAGAATACAACTGATCTCAATGTGACCTCTGGAGGCCTTTAAACTTTTAAATATGATAAAATGCGTGCTGGGGGAGGGGGCTGGGGGTGATGTGTCAGTCTGATGTACACAAAGCTGCTATTAAAACGGCACTAGAAAGACTTTCCATACCTCTCCCTAAAAGCGTTAAATAGCCAATCCGATTCTCGAAATTATAGTACCCCCGCCCCCGCGTTAGGTTTCTCAGCAAGTGCAATGCTAAATTCTTGTTTACAGACCTTTTTCCAAAACAATCACACATAACTAAGATTTAAAAATGAAACATTGCAGCCTAAGAGAACATTTGCTGTAGCAAATGCATTTTATAAACCATAACTGCAGTGAATTTATTTGAAGTGCATTTATAATGAAATGGCTCTTGATTCCCTATTGCTCTCACAGTATGCTTCCTTCTCAGAAAGCTATGTTTGGGGCGTGGAATACTCCATCATAGCCTAGCAGGCGCGCAACGCCCATTGGGCTCAAAGGGCTTCAGCCCCCCCACCCCACCTCATGTGTGGCACTCCGGGCTGAGACAGCTACCCGGGGACACACAGCCGCACCCGTGTACTTCACAGGTCTTTAAAAGACCGTTTACTTGCTAACGAGGATTTGTTGTGTTTTCACCCCTTCTTAGAGCCCCTGCATCTCCACTCTGCCAATTGCTTGAAGAATCAGCACCCCCCAATTTTTTAGTAGCCCCCCCTCTCGAAATTTGCCTTAGTTGCTCCTCTGTAGCTTAGAACAACGTGGTGTGTTCTGCCACACTCCCAGTGGGCGGCAAGCTCTCTAGAACTAGGACTGAAGGTTCCACACTGGACCAAAACTGCCAGCTGCCCGGGGTCCATGCAGGAGACCCGCTAAGAGGGCAGCCGCCTTAGTGCCACAAGAAGGTACAGGAAGCAGCCATCCAGTCTTTGGGACCCTCTAGGGTCTAGTAAGTGTCGCGTCACTTCCGGGGAGAGGGGACGGGGGGGTTAAGGTATTTATACCTTCCCCTGCCCACTGGGTGCCCTCTTTGCCACAACCCTGATGCCGTTTGGACGGCCGCTGCTGTGCTGCTGCTGGACACGAGGTTGGTCTGATGCCTTGTGCAGCATTGTTGCCCACCCCCCCCTCGCAGAGTCATTTTCAGTTTTGATTATGGGATGGTTTTGAGGGAGGTTGGGTGCGGTGGGGAAGCTGCACGGGGGCGACGGGGTCGGTCCGCGGGGCTTGCTTGCAGAATCGGGGGAGGCTGCGCTTCGGGGCATGCATCAGGAGGGGGAGTGCGGGGTGGGTCGGGGGCTCGTCGCCCGGAGCAAATGTAGAGGTGGGGAACAGGGCTCCGGCCCCTGCCCGCGTGCTCCTCGCACTTACCGCGAGGGATTTTGCGGCTGGCCCCGGGACACGTGTTCAGGCTGGGGCAACGGGGCCTTGCTCCGGGGCCCGAGGCAGCTGGTTCCCGGGGTCCGGCGCGTGCCCCACCCCACTTGTGTCCTTGGCGCCACGCATTTAGAGGGTAGTTTTCGAGTGGTCGGTATTTTTCTGTGCCACAGATGAATGGTCAGCTTAAATGCAACTGGTGCTCAGGTTGGGCTCTTAAATTCGTACTTTCTTATAGCCCTTGATTGGTGTATCACCGCTAGGGGAGGTCCTGCGGGGATGTCGGTCTTGTCCCGGACAACTCGCGATGCAGGACGCATGTGGGGGAAGGGGCTCGGAAACACGATGATGCAGCGCAGGTCACTGGTCGTGTGCAGGTGACTGGGTGTGCGCATCATGCATGGTGGGTCCCCGGTGCCGCGGCAGGCGCCTGACCGGGTCTGCCGTGTCCTGTGCTGAGTTTTCAGGCCCTGGATGAGTGTAAGGATTGGGGGGCGGGTTGGGCCTTAGGCGCGAAGCTTCCGCTGCAGCCCACCCTCTCCCCTCTCTCCCCCCCCTCAGAGGGGAGCGCTACCCCCTGCCCATTGTCGGCCGTTCTCCGGTCAACGGGTCCCATACGCCTGCTGGCAGCCAGCGCTTGCGGGCCTCAGGGGTTGAGTGAGGCCCGCATACCTGCTCGTGCTTTTGCGCCTCACCTGTGCAGGACTGCGGTTGTCAGCGCCTCATTGGTGGCTTCGGGTGCCGGCTTCTTGTCAGGGGCTCCCAAGAGTGCATGGGCGGCAGCGCCTCAGTGATGGGTTTCGCTCGCTGATTGAGGCAGCCTCGCGGGTCCGTGTTACGCGGCGGCGTGCGCGTGCACCAATGTCATGGCGGTAGTTTCGGCGGCGTCAGCGCTGCTATCGCGGTATTTCCGTTCGCCAGGTCTGCCGCAGCAGTAGCGGCTCCCATCCAGGTAGAGGATGGGGGCAGCAATTTATTTATATATTGTATTCATGTAATGCGCTTTTTATAGCGCAGAGTTTACCCTAAGGTGTCAGAGCACTCACGATAGGAACAGCACTGATCAGTGAGGAGAAAATTACATGTGAGCCTGTTACAAAAGCAAACGTTACGTTACATGAGGCAATAGTGACAATTGTGCATGTATAAAGAGGAAACAAAATACAAGAGGTAGCAAACGTTACATTACGAGAGTAAAAAGTGACATGTGTGCATGTTACAAAAGCGTACAAAGTACAAGTAGAGGTATAATTCTGCAATAAATGGCAGACACTCAAAACACTAAAACAAACGTTACGTTACATGAGGCAATGAACAAAGCAGGTCACACGCAGCGCCACAGAGGACATCCGGCAAGGGGCAGCAGGGGGCAAGAATAAAAGGCCACATTGGGATATACTATAATTAAAAAAAAAAAAAGCTTTATAATCATATGCAGAGACGGGGATTAGGGGGTACATCCATTTTCATCTACAGAAGGGGAAAGTGCCAAAGAACAGGCTAACTAATAGGTAGAGGGGGGAGATGTTAATTCCTGTTGGTTTGCATTTCAGCACTTTCATGAGAGCGACAAGCACGACGCCAAACGTCATGGCCAAGGCAGGCCAAGGATCAGGAACTGGGTCAATGGGTTCCAAGTGAAAATTGGACAGGGTTGCAAGGAGCTGGATACAATAATGTAGAGAGTGTTTTAATGTTTTATTTATAATTTCAGATCTGGCCGGAGCGAGAGACAGTAACCACGCAGGGAAGCGTTGACAGAGATCAAGGACAGGTATGGATAGGGTCACACTGAAGGGGGAGACAGGCAGGCAGACTTGTCAATGTAGTTGGGTCGACTACTGGAAGGGGCAGGTCACTTGGGGGGGTATGACTCCGGTTTTAACCCGGGGGCGTATTTTAACTTGCTTCTCTTCATCTCCGCACGCAGAGTGCACACGGAATCTGGATGAGGGGCACACAGAATAAGGTCCACCGGACTATTCGGAATATGTGAGTATTAGGAGGGAAAGGAACATGAACGGCAGGCGGTTCAGGCCTTGTAGGTCCAACGGAGAACAAGGGGAATGCACTGGTGGTTTTGCTGACTCCTATTTTGTCTCCTCAGATTGTTGTGCCGGTCGGGCCAGCGAGGCGGCATGGAAGGCCAGGGTTCCCCCCCCCTATTTTCGCAGACGTCCCAGGTCAAAGACTCCCTGCCCGAAACGTCCCAGGAGGCTCAGTGGGCAGCATTTATCTTGATGGCCAAGACCAAAGGTTTGGCAAGGGCCACGGATCTCTTGAATGCAAGGGACCCGGAAGATTCAGGGATTGTTGTTGACGCCCCTATCCCTGAGCAGGAGAACATTTTGGAGTCTGGTTCATCTAGGCCCAAGCGGGCACGCAAGCCTACGACTAAGGACTTCACGGCGGATCCACCACCCCCCAAGACCAGGGCTCTGCCTGCAACTAGAGACACCGGTTCTCAGCTGATCGTTTCCCCGCCCGTGGGTTCGTCTATCTTCCCGGACAGCGTGCCGACCGCAGTTAAATTCGCCACCCAGGAAGACCTGGGTAAGATCTTGGACACGATGAGGGACTTTATGGCAGAGGTCAGAGCAGGTCAACCTGGGCCCAGCTCACCGCAGGTGGGGGGCAAGCCAGGCTTGGATACAGCAGGGGCGCGTGTGGCCTGGGGTAATCAGGGTTGCAGCCTCCAAGCACCTCAAGCGGTCCCTGCTATTGCGCCCCTGGTTTTAACAGGGGAGACAAACCAAGTTACTTCTAATCCGGCTAGGGCATTGGGGGGAGAAGTAAGTGCACCCACTACAGTCAGCCAGCCTCTCAAGAAAAAAGCTAGCACAGGTATGGACATTCCGGCCGCGGGGGGGCGCTACCTTCCACCAGCGCTGCTAGTGTTACTCCCCTTTCTGGAACGAGCGACCTCGCTGCAGGGTCTCTCCCTAGTCCCGTGCCCGCATTGGTAAGTCCACAACAGTTGACCAAGCCTCCCACCCCCACACAGTTAGTTACAGCAGCGCCACTGCTCTCTGGCCATTGCTCTCTGGCATGCAAGGCCCAAGGCGGCCAAGGAAGCAATTTGGAGGCGCGAACTGATAGACATTTTCTCCCTGTTATAACTTGGCCAGGATGGCATAGACTCCAGGAAAGTGGGGGTAAAGGAAGAAGACAAAAAGGTAAAGTTTCAGACCTGGCCTGAGAAAAGCATAGAAAATTGGCTTGAAGCGTTCTCCATTTTGTCGGCAGTCATCATAGAAAAACTACCTGAGGTAGCACAGGGGCTCTTGCAATATGGAAGGTTAATCCACAAGGAGGCGATGAAGTGGGTGGAAGTGGATGGTTGAATTACGACAGAGAGTTCAGGAAGAAGATGTCCATGAGTCCTGAGATGGCATGGGACCAGAAGGAGGTCCAGCTATGGCTGGACCACATGGGTTCCCGAGCACACCAAACCACAGAGACGCAAGGCAAGGCAGGGCGGGGACCAGCAAAGGCTCTTTTTGGTGGGATTCGCATGATTTTAAACAGCATTTCGGGGTGGGTTCAGAAGGGGTGGCCAGAGAGGTGGCTTTAGGAGCTTTCCCCAGGGAGATGCCGATTGTTTAACAAAGGGTCATGCTCATGGGGCATAACGTGCAAATTCCAGCACGCATGCAACTCTTGTGGTGGATCACACCCTGCGGTCAAGTGTCACACTCAACAGGAGAAATTGCCTGCCACAAAGGGCCGAACTAACGCCGGCCCTATGCACACCACGATCCCTCTGGTGCACGATTCATTCGTCTCTCAACTATTATTCATTACTGGGTTCCGAATCGCTATTTCCCGCATCGCCCGATTGAATACCCGAACCACATCGTGGTTGCTTGGTTGTTAGTCATTCACAGTGCTATACCCTACACTGCCTTAAAATTGTATGTAACCAGTCCTGATGATGGCCTAGATTTCAACAGGCCGAAACGCCGTCGACGCCAACAGCGTTATTTTTGGTGCCCTCTTGCTATGGACATCCAATTCATTGTTCTTCATATTCTTTCACCATTAATTGTTTGGATGTCCTAATATTTGCAAAATTTGCTGGATCATTTTATTCTTTGTTGCGCCCTATATCACCGCTGTATATACCCCTTCACGTGTCACTTGCGCCGTCACAACTTTCACGAGCACTTGTGCATAGTATTCCATCGGTTACATTTCCAATAATGTAAACGCAGTGCTTTCTGTCCATGTGTTTTGTGCATATGATGTTTAATATGTCCAACATGCTTTAAGTAATTCGAAAACAAAAAAAAAATTCTACCTATTTTTGTCTCCCTGTGTCTTTCCCTACGTTGATTTACTCCTTAACAGACACTATTTGTGCTTACTATATTTGTGCCTTAAAATGAAACCCACATTGAGACATTGTTGTTTGATATAATGTACTGCCCCAGTCTCACTGTGGTTTACGCGCTACCTCCTGTGGTCTGATATTGCCACAAAGGGCAAGCAGGATAGTTGAGGACCTAGGCACAACCAAACACCATGTCACAATCCTCCCCCCTCCCAGTAGCAGCACCCTTTTGTCTCATCTGTCAATTCCAGCAGTACCCCCCTCCCTTTGGACATCACCCCAGTTACCAGGCAGGCAGTCAAGGGCCCTTCACCAGTCAGCCTGGCCAACCTCATGCCTCTCCTTAGACGGTACCCAAATAAGCAGGACGGCTTGCTACTGTTGCAAGGCTTCAGCAAAAGTTTCAGGATTCCCTATGTGGGCACGCTGGGGAGTCGGGAGGGAGACAATCTTAAGTCAGCAAGGGAACATCCAGCAGTAGTCAGAGCTAAGGTGGAAAAGGAGAGGGCTATGGGCAGGGTGGCGGGACCTTTTCAGTGGCCACTGTTGGACAATTTTGTTGTCTCTCCTCTGGGGGTGGTGCCCAAGAAGGAGCCAGGGTCTTTCAGACTCATCCATCATTTGTCCTACCCTGAGGGAGAATCTGTCAACCACGGCCTGGAGGAGGGATCTTGCTCTGTTACGTATTGTACGCTGGATGTAGCAGTGGACCTAGTCAGGAGGGCTGGAAAGGGGGCTTGGCTGGCAAAATCAGACATCGAATCGGCGTTTCGCTTGCTGCCAGTCCACCCGAGCAGCCAACACCTGCTAGGTTTGAGGCTGGATGACAGATACTTTTATGACAGATGCATGCCCATGGGTTGCGCAGTATCCTGTGCCTATTTTGAGGCGTTCAGCACTTTCCTCCAGTGGATCCTGCAAGCAAGCTACTGGGTGGTAGGTGTTACGCACTACCTCGACGACTTCCTTTTCATAGGAGGAGAGGGCACTCAGGATTGCAGGGAGGCCCTGGAGAACTTTGAGGAGTTGGCTCATCATCTGGGTGTTCCATTCGCGCCAGGAAAAACCGAGGGTTCTGCCCAGGTACTAACTTTCCTAGGGATCGAACTTGACACCATAAAAGGAGAGTCCAGGCTGCCAGCTGACAAAGTCCAGGACTTAGCAAACCAGATTCAGTCATTATCAGGTCAGGACAAGGCATCCCTGGGTTCCATTCAAAGCCTGCTGGGGAAACTCAACTTTGCAGCTAGGGTTATACCAGCAGAGAGGGTGTTTGCACGTAGGCTAGCCAGGGCAACGGCAAAGGTAACGAAGAAACAGCACATGGTGAAGCTAAGCAAAGGTATGAAGGAGGACCCTTCCATATGGGCTACTTTTCTGGAGAGTTTCAACGGCTCAGTTATATGGAGGGCACCCTGGACTGAGAGTACTGAACTTGCTCTTTATACAGATGCGTCAGGTAGAGAAGGTTTTGGGGTGATCCTAGACAGGGAGTGGTGCGCTCAGAAATGGCCCAATGCTTGGCACAAAAAGAAAATCATGGCCCACATTACAGTCCTGGAATTGTTCCCTATAGTATTAGCTCTGCATCTTTGGCCAGCAGTACTATCAGCGAGTAGAGTTGCGTTCTGGTCGGACAACATGGCTGTGGTCCAGGCCATCAATTCTCAGTCGGCGACTTGTCCCCTAGTTTTGTGTTTGTTGAGGGAACTGGTACGAGTTTGCCTAGTCAACAATGTAGAATGCAGTGCGCAACACATCCAAGGGGTGCAGAACATTGCAGCTGATGCTCTCTCACGTTTTCAGTGGCGCCGGCTCCGGGAGGCGTGGCCGAGAGTGAGAGAGGACATGACACCTTTCCCGCCTCACCTCTGGTTCCTGCTGAAGTGGAAAGGCGACTGAGGAGACTGGGCGAGCTGTCCCTGGCGCCAAGGACCAGTAGGCGTTACCGAGCTTGTGTGGCAAAGTTTTGTACAGTGACAGGAGCCTGGGATGTAGGGAAAGCATCACTACAGTGCAGGGTGCAGAAGTTTGTTATTTGGGCCAGGAACGAGGGGAAGAGCCACCCTTGGATAGCGAGCCATTTGTCAGCAATAAGCCACCATGCAAGATTACTGGGGCAGGAGGATCCAACAAAATCTTTCTTAATCACGGCAGCGTTTAAGGGATGGGCCAGGTGCGAACCATGACTGCCAGACACTAGGTCCCCGATTGATTTTGAAACACTGCAGGGGATGCTAGACTGTGTGCACAGGGCCACAGATTCGCTGTTTGAAGCAGCACTGTTCTCGGCCACTTTCAGCCTGGCCTTTTTTGGGGCCCTAAGAGTAGGCGAGTTGGTAGCAAGGTTCAAGCAGGACAAATCTGGTGTTGCGTTTAGCAGGCAGGATGCCAGCCTGGCCGGAGACACCCTCACAATATGGTTAAGGAGGTCGAAGACGGACCAAGCAGGGAGGGGAGGGTAATTGTGCTGCATCAGCTTGAGATTGACAGATACTGCCCAGTGCGCCTGGTGTCTGCCTGTCTAGTGCTCCGCCCAGCAACTGAAGGTTACCTACTGATACATGAAGACAGTACCCCCCTCACAAAGTTCCAAGTACAGAGTATCATGCAGACATGTTTAGCGTTGTCAGGAAACAAAGTACAGGGTAAACGTTTCTGCAGCCATTCATTCTGCATAGGGGCAGCCACCACAGCATTTAGGGCAGGACTGTCAGCTGAACGCATTAAGCAAGTGGGGCGTTGGGAGTCCCAGTGTTACAAAAAACACAGCCGTCCCCGAAGACACTGTTTTGGGGCTGGGGACTAGGGACTAGGGAAGGGGTTGCCAGTGACAAGCGTGGAACAGCATGAACAATTTGCGGTTATTGATGCTGGTGGTGTGCAGGGTGATTTATAAGGTTACGTGATTGTAAACAAGTCAGTGAGGCAATATAATGTTTGGTGAACAATTGATGGACATACAGAACAATTTTGCGGCACTTGATGCCGGTGTCTTGTAGTGAAGTGCAATATGTACATTTTATTTGTAGATGTGAATTGAGTCAATAAAACCTTGCAAACTTTCATTTCTTTAATTGCCAGGGACTATAGTCTGGTTGATTGGCCTTTCAGGCGTGTTGCAATTGGCACGGTGGGCTGAGAGCAGGAAATGGAGACACGGTCTCACGGCCACAGACATTGTCTGGCTAGGATACCCAGGCATGCGCTGGACCTGCTTACTGGAGAAGCTGCAACAGAGACTGGGGGAGAATCCCCCTCCTAATGTATTGGTGACACACCTGGGAGGGAACGGCCTGGCATCTGAGGGTAGAAGGGCACTACTCCATGAAATGACTGTCACCATGTGCAAGTTGAGCAGTCAGCTGGGGACCTGTGAGATATGGTGGTCTGAGATAACACCCCGGCTGGTGTGGCAGGGGGCGCGATCAAGAGAAGCCATGGAGGTCTCTCGCAGGAAGGTCAACAGCGCCATGAGGAGATTCACCGGGCAAAGGGGGTTTGGCTTCATCCGGCATGGGTTACTGCACACTAAGGCCACAGGGTGTTGGGAGGATGATGGGGTACACCTCTCCAGAGTTGGCATGGACCTGTTCTTACTTGACCTGGAGAAGGCCTTAGGGACAGCAGGGTGTAAGTAAGGGATATGGTGGGGGGCTCTGGGGTGACGGTGGCCACACCCAGATCTGTGGCGGAGTTACAGGGCTATCCAGAGGCTGTAAGGTACATATGGGTACCCTATGCAGGAGCAAAATAAGGGTGCAAAGGCCAAATATCCACAGGGAGGTCCTCCGGTTGGACCCTGGAGGAGCGACGGCACCCCGTTAGTCCCACGGACGGTTGTGGACCTGAGCAACCGAGGTTGCCTGGCAGGCTCCTCCACCCTAGGGGGCGTGAGCAAAAGGGGTGGGCTGTTGGCCCACTGATGGGAGGTGTCTTTCCTCTCCCAAATATGGCAAACACCATTGGGTAAGGCCCCGGTGTAATTTGGCTTATCAGGTGGCAGGCGGCGAGGGGCTGCCTGCCTTGGGATCGCCCGTAGGCTAACCCACCAATCTTGGCATAGTTGTAATGCTAATAAGCCTGCAGCAATATTTCTTTCCACAAAAAAGGTGTCTTGTCTGGTTATTTCTTTGAGATTGCTGTGGAAGTGGGGGATGGTGAATGTTGCCTATATTGGCACTATACACGCCGTCCCCGAATTTCTGCCTCTGTACCTTCACATACTTATATTAAGCAAAGCGCTACTCCCTGACTTCAGGTATGATAGCTGTAATGTTACCCTAGCTACAGGTACCTCTGTTGTAACAGATTTTCGCTTAAGCTGTCTGTCACAGGATCTTATTAGGCAATATTTACCCTTGTTACAGCGCCCATTCCCATAATAAAAATTCCAATTAGTAATTTCCTATTGTATCTGGTCGGGGAAGGCATGGGAATATTATGCTTTTTAACTAGGCAGAAGTTTACATGCTTGTGTGATGAACAGTAAGGGAATGCAGCTGCGTCATGCAAAGGTATCGACCGCACTAGTGTTTTGTTACAAGGAACAAATTCTTTTTCCCCGGATAACAAACATAAAAGGTGAATAACAGGGGGGCTTTATTTGATACACAAATGAGTACATGTAAAATGTATGTTATTGCAAGGTCGTTGTTCTTTCTCTCTCTTTTTATAAATAACTTAAGGAAATACCATACACGGACTATTATAAAGTCTTTTGGCAAAGTGCAAGTCGTGATATCGTTACTGCGAATATAAAAAAACAGAATCCTTCCTTTACAAAAAAACCCACACCTGATCGATCCATTGACTGTGTAAAAGAACTGCAAATTTTTAGGCAAACATCTCACAAGAATGTGACCAACAGCGGTCTGTAATTGGCACTTTTGGCAGCTTGAGTCTGTTCCTCGATGGGTGAGATTTTAAAAATTCCAGGAGCTGTCACGATCCGGGGACACTGGGGTCGCCAGTCTTGTTCTAGGCACGGAGTGAGAGGCGGGCGTCTCTGCCCCTGTGTTGCAGGGTTCCTGCCTCAAGTCCAGTCTCAGACCACAAACAGTCGTCGACCGTAAAGACAAGCATCGATCTCTTGTCTTTATGGGGCCATGTGTTTCTAACACATGGCCCCATAAAGATAAAAAAGTGCTTTGCAACAGACGCAAAGCAGGCCACCGAGTCCGGCTCGGAGGCGAAAGGGCGTCTACAGAAAACCCTCATTTCCAATAGCAGGCTACCATTTAGCATAAACGGTGACGCCAGCCAATGGAAATGAGGGGCGGGGCTTAAAGCCCCCTCCTGACATGTCCTTCATTACAAGAGTTCTCGCAGAGCGAGCAGTGCGTTGTGCTGCAACGCTACACACGAGACCTAAAGACTGTCCCCCCGAAACCAATCCACATGAAGAGAAACACCATTGCAAGCACCAACCAGATGTATGTCCAAGGGGGAACAAGGTAAGTTCTTTTAAATCAGGAGATGAAAACAGAAACACATAAACACGCTCTGTCTCAGATGACGATGATGAAGATGTATCAGAAGAAAAGTTATCCCAGTCCATATAGTAACCACTGGAACCTAGACAAAATAATAGAGGCTGCTCTTCATCAGAAGGTAAATAAATTGTACTTCTAGACCATCAAGGTCTGGCACAACATTTTAATGCCAAAGAGCAATTCGTAGGGGGTCCGCCCACCCAGAGATCTTCTAGGGAGATTATTAAGTGTACGTTGGACTCCATACAGATGAGTCAGTCAGCCCCTGCCAGTACCTACTACTCTAGCTGTTAAATATTGCTTTAAGTCACGGTTCATCCACTCCACAACAGAATTGCCCTCAGGCAAATATGGAGACGAGAGTTGCACCTGCACCCCCAGAGACTTCAACGCATCACAGTAAGCCTTAGAAGCAAAAGCTGTACCTTGGCCAGAATGGAAGGTGCCACAGGCAAATGTCCCTACAAAGACATGCAATTCCTTTATAACAGTTCACGCGTCAGCACTGCCTTGCGGCCAAACCCAAAGTAATCTAGTGCAGGAATCCACTGCAACCAAGATATATTTAAAAGCAGTGTCAGAAGTTTAAGGACCGCAGTGATCAAGATATATACAGCCAAATGGCTGATTTGAAATGTAAAGTTGAGTATGAGGTGGACGTGGAACTGTAGAAAGTTTAATTTGTTGACAAATGTCACAGGAAATAACATATTTACGCGTTTGCTGGTATAAGCCATGCCACCAAAAACATTGCTGTAAAAGCAAAATTGTCGCTTTCACTCCGGCATGGGCAGAAGCCACGCCTTCATGTGCAGCAGCGATCAAAGAAAGTCTGCAGTCCTTGTTGGGAATCAGCCGAGCCCCAACGGATGGTATAGTTGCAAATGGTATTTGAATGGACGTTAAATGATATATGTAACGTGAAGGGAAACCTGTTTCCTCCTTTGTCGCGGCAATTGCCGGCAATATGTCATCAATTTTAGTAATAGA
This sequence comes from Triturus cristatus, assembly GCF_964204655.1. NCBI lineage: Eukaryota > Metazoa > Chordata > Amphibia > Caudata > Salamandridae > Triturus > Triturus cristatus. The sequence goes on along the minus strand of NC_140594.1, from coordinate 367,337,065 downwards.
CCCAGTAACTGCTGCTACTGAACAAGTGGCAACTTCAGATTTGGCTGCCTCATCAGCCAATGAATTACCAACAGTGTTTGCGCCCACACACTGATGTCCTAATGTATGAACAACATGTGTGAGCGGCAAACGTTCCTTAAGAGCGGCCACTCGGACCCAAAGTATTTTATGCTTGATTGCGCTACCTTTAGAATCACAGAAATCATTTTGTGAGCAGAAGAAAAAGTTGTCATTGAAGGACACTGTAAAAGGAATCACACACTACTAGTGAAAGGACTTCAGGATCAGCAAATTCTAGAGTTGAAACCAAAGCATGTAACTCAGCTAATTGGGCTGTATAATCCCCAAGGGATTGTGTGTGCATCAAGGAAGACTTAAAATCCCCATTGTTAGAAATGGGGGTCTCTAGTTGGCAGAGGCAGGTACCTTTGACCAAATAGGGACCCTTGCTTCTAGTCAGGGGAAGGGGGAAACACACTCTAGATAACCCCTGCTCACCCTCTTGGTAGCTTGGCACGAGCAGACTGGCTTATCCCAAGGGCAATGTGTAAAGTATTTGTACCAACACTCACAGTAACACAGTGATAACACCACAAATGGACACCACACAGGTTTAGAAAAAAAAAGTATTTATATCTAAGCTTCACAAGACCAAAACGACAAACATCCGACATACATAGGAAAAGGATTTCAGTACAAATGTCTTTTATAGGTGTTGCCAAAAATAAACTTGTAGACTCTGTATTTCTTTCACAGGTGTCACAAAAATAAACTTGTAGACTCTATTTTTCTTTCACAGGTGTCACAAAAATAAACTTGTAGACTCAGTATTTCTTTGTGCGCAAGAATACTAGGACGACAGAGTCCTTGAATTGTAGCAACTTATGTGCGCAAACGTGGTATTACAAACACGCGGCACTTTGGCACCGACGGACAATGCCTCTGCTGTTTTGAGCTCGCAATACTCTTCCAAAGCTGGCTCGGTGGCCAGAGATCATGAAGGTATGCCCCAACTTTGCTGTAATTAAAAGGGAGGCGTAACTCAGGCCCCCGGAACGGTCGATCCCCCTCCGTTCAGGTGCGGGCCGTCTGGGTCTCCTGGAGAGGAGGCCCCGTTGTTTAAATGGCCGCCTGAGCAGCCCCTTGCAGCCCCACAACCTAGCCAAGGCAGCGACACACACAGTGGCTCAGGACTTCGGTCCGAGCGTTACCTGGGGCTTGAGGTTCCTTCTCTCGCAGCTGACATTCTGACGTGGGACCCGTGCTCACTACGCCACTGGAGTCAAGCTATCCTGGCTGATGACGGCTGATAGCCAGAAACCGGTCCTAGGATGCTTGATTCCGGTCCAGGGAAGACATGGCTTGGCAGTTCGGGCTGGACTGTTCCCATGAGGCACAGGGTCAAGACTGATTTGCATATGGCCATGTCTGAACTGGGGTGGCGTAGTGGGCAAAAGAACGATGGATTTAACCCAGATCTCTTGACTGGGGGAGAATGTCTGCATTGTCAGCATTCCGTCCATCATTTGTTTGTTGTAACGACATTCTGGCAGGCAGTCCTGGCGGCAGCAGCTGACCAGTACAGGGGAACCCTGTTTGCTAGGCAACTCCTTGTCTCCGCTACGGTTACAGCATTGCTCCTTTCCTCGCAGCTGCGGTCTTGGGCAGTCGACTCAGGTTGGCGGTGGTGAAAGCATGCATCACTCTGTAGGTCACGGCTCGGGCCGGCGACGGTGAAAGCACGCAGCACTCTGTAGGTCGTGGCTCGGGCCGGTGGCGGTAAAAGGCACGTAGCTTTAACCCACTGCAGAATTCACGGGGATCACAGTGCAGGCAGGGCTGCGGGCTGACACACACACACAGCGGCGCTGCGACTTGGGTTGACGAGGGAATCAGATAAACAGCACTTGAAATGATCAGGGCCTCTGGATATCACTGCAGGTTTTACAAAGGTTACACGCTGTGCCAAGACACACGCACACAGCATCTTGAAGATCTTGGAATCTTTAGTGTCCCGGAGTTTCCACAACAGGAGGCGAGCTCTCCTCAGGCCCTTGGAGATCTCCTTTTAAGCAGGGGACACAGCACACAGCAAATTTCTCTTCCTTCCTTTGGCAGAATAGCACTGCAGGTCAGCCCCAGAACACACAGCAAGGGCAGTCCTTCTCAGTCTCTTCCGCTCTTCTCCTTGGCAAAGGTTCCTCTTTATTCTAGGATGATCAAAAATTCAGGGGTTTCAGCTCTAATATTTATACCCCCAAATGTACTACCTTTCACATACACTGCACCCTGCCCAGGGGGGTACCTTGGGCCTTCCATAGGGGTGTCCTATGTGCAAGGAAAGGGAAAGGTAGGGCCTGGCAAGTGGGTGCACTTGCCAAGTCAACATGGCAGTTAGCAAACTGCACACAGGCACTGCAGTGGCAGGCCTGAGACATCTGTTTGGGGCTACTCATGTGGGCGGCACAATCAGTGCTGCAGGCTCACTAGTAGCATTTGATTTACCAGCCCTGGCACATGTAGTGCACTTTACTAGGGACCTACTGGTAAACAAATATGCCAATCAGGGAGAACCAATCCTAATATCAATTTATACAGGGAGTACTTGCACTTTGACACTGATCAGCAGAGGCAAAGTGCCCAAAGCATCTAAGCCAGCAAAAACGAAATCTAGCACAGCATCAAAAACACATGAGGTAGAGGCAAAAAGTCAGGGAAAGCCACGCCAATCTGGCCAGGTCTAACATGTGTCCCCTCCAGCTGAAAAGTGGGGAGAGCTACCTACCCTCTTGGTTGTTCTCATCACTAAGGCAGAAGAATCTGGACAGACCATCTGCATTGGCGTGTTCTGTACCAGGGAGGTGGTCCACCGTAAAGTCCATTCCCTGTAGGGAGATGGACCACCTCAACAGTTTGGGGTTCTCACCCCTCATCTGCATCAACCATCTGAGGGGCCTGTGGTCTGTCTGAACCTAGAAGTGAGTCCCAAACAAGGGCCTTAGCTTCTTCAATGCCCAGACCACAGCAAAAGCTTCCCTTTCAATTGCACTCCACCTCTGTTCCCTTGGAAGTAGCCTCCTACTAATGAAAGCTACGGGTTGGTCCAAGCCCTCGCCATTCAATTGTGAGAGATTTTCTCCCACACCATGCTCTGAAGCATCTGTCTGTACCACAAACTCTTTGGGGAAATCAGGCGCCTTGAGCACGGGCACCGTGCAAATGGCAGCTTTCAGGGCATCAAAAGCGGTCTGGCAGGCATCGGTCCGGATCACCTTCCTGGGCTGCTTCCTTGAAGTCAGCTCTGTAAAGGGGGCAACAATGGTGCCATACCCCTTGACAAACCGTCTGTAATACCCGGTGAGACCTAAGAAGGCTCTAACCTCTGTCTGGGTCTTCAGGGGCTCCCAAGCCAGAATGGTAACAATCTTGGCCTGTAGGGGCGCCACCTGGTCGCCCCCTACTTGGTGTCCCAAGTACACCACCGACCCCTGCCCTATCTGGCACTTACTTGCCTTGATAGTGAGGCCTGCTCTTTGCAAAGCCTTCAACACTTCACAGAGGTGTTGCAGATTTTCATCTCAACTAGAGCTGAACACAGCAATGTCATCCAGGTAAGCGGCCAGTCTCTGGAAGGTGGCAGGGGCGTTTTTCAATCCAAAGGGCAGAACACGGAACTGGTAGTGCCCCTCAGGTGTTGAGAATGCTGACCTCTCTTTGGCCCCCTCAGTTAAGGCAATCTGCCAGTACCCAGATGTTAAATCAAATGTACTGGGGTACCGGGCAGTGCCTAACCAATCCACGAACTCAGCCGCTATGGGGATGGGGTGTGCATCAGTCTTGGTGACCGCATTGAGCCCATGGTAGTCCATACAAAACCAAAGTTCTGGAGTGGTACCGGGTGCAGCAGCTTTTGGTACTAAGACCACTGGAATAGCCCATGGGCGGCTGGAGGGCTCAATTACCCCTAGCGCCAACATTTTGGAAACTTCTTCCTTGATGCTGGCCCTGACCTTGTCAGCTACTAAAATTTCTGTTTCACAGGTAGACTGTCCCCACTGTCCACATCATGGACGCACCAATTGGTGCCTCCCGCTGTCAGGGAAAACAGGGAGGCAAACAGGTCCAACACATGGCGACAGTCCCTCTGCTGTTCTGGGGTCAGTGCAGGTGAGAGGTTCACCCCATCCACTGACCCATCCGGCTCCCTTCCTGACAGGAGGTCAGGAAGAGGTTCACTCTCCTCCTCCATCCCATCATCTGTGGCAAGCAGCATTGTCACATCCAACCTCTGAAAGTATGGTTTGAAGCGGTTCACATGTAGGACCCTCAAAAGGCTCCAGGGAGACTGCAAGTCAACCAGATAGGTTACTTCACTCTTGCACTCCACCACCTCATATGGACCAGTCCACTTGTCCTGGAGCATACAGAGCTCCACTGGTGCCATCACCCACACTTTCTGCCCAGGTTGAAATTCGAACAGAGTGGCAATCTGGTCATACCATCTTTTAATTTCTTCCTGGCTAGCTTCCAGGTTCTCCTGAGCAAGTTTCCCGAAGTGGTGAGTCTGGTTCCTGAAGGCCAGCACATAGCTGAACACATCCTGTGGGGTCTTACCAGGAGACTCCTCCCAAACCTCCGGCTCCGGACTCAGAGGTCCTCTCACAGGGTGACCGTACAGTAGTTCAAAGGGACTGAACCCTAAGGCCTTCTGGGGTACCTCCCTGTAAGCCAGAGATCTTCAAACTTTTGTCAGCGGAGCCCCCCCATCTAAACCTTTTTACACGTTGAGCCCCCCCCCCACCACCTGACAAAAAAGTTCTGGAAGCTGGTACTCTCATCATTGATGACCATTCCCTCCTGCAGAGCCCAGGTGGTAAGGGCTAATAACATGAAATAAAGAGCTCCACCTCCAGTTTTGAGCAGTACCTGGGAACTGGAGTGCTCACACAATTTTGTATTCTATTTCTTGCAGTTTTATATAGTGCGATCATGACCCAAAGGTATTGGAGCACTTTAGAGGAGCATCTTTTACATTACACAACCACACATTCAATTTTTGTACGCACAGGGCGATAAAGTAATATTCCCAGAATCACTGGATGTTGAGCAGACACCAAGAATTGAACCTGGTTCCCCAGCTCCACAGTCATCAGCTCTGGCTGTTGCACCGCATCCTTGCCCTAGACAAGATATCAGAACAAGCATTGGCAAAGCCAATAGGTCTCGGCAATCAGATAGCAATCAGATGATGGCAATGTAAGTGCATTTATGTAGGGCTCAGGGGCTGTTTTTATTGATATCCACAAATGTATTGCCACTGATTGCTGAGACCTATTGGCTTTGCCAATGCTTGGTTTAGAAACAGCGAACGTGTCTGGAGTTGTTCTCATTATTATTATTATTATTATTAGGAGCTTATAAAGCGCACTGATACCCGAGGGTGTCCTGGCGCTAGAATTCTGAGCATCCCTGGAGAGCGAGGGCCTTGTCCCTAAATAACCAGGTCTTCAGCCCCCTCCTGAAAGAGAGGAGCTCCTCCGCTTTCCTAATATGCGCTGGCGGACTATTCCACGCAGTGGCCGCACCATAGGAAAACATCTTTCCTCCCCAGCTGGCCTTTTTTGTCCAGGGCACAACTACTAGATTGCTCTCAGCGGAGCGCAGTGCTTTCCCTGGCACATACCACTTGAAGCACTCCCTCAGAAACTCTGGGCCAATAACTTTCAGTGCTTTGAATACCATGCACAGCGCCTTAAAATGAGATCGTCTGTGTATCGGCCGCCATTGTTGTTTCCTTATTCCTTCTCGAATGGAGGCATACCTGGGAGTGCCTGTCAGCAGTCTCGCTGCCGCGTTTTGTACCATCTGTAGTCTGTACAGATGGGTTTTTTTCAGATTAAGGTACAGACTATTACAGTAGTCCAAACGCGAATAAGTGCTGAGACTGCTAACCGGAAACCATCCGTGGGAAGAAATATTTTTACTTTCCTCAATATCCTGAGGATATGGAAACACAATGAGACCATTCCACTGACCTATCCCCCAAAGTCCAATGTTCTGGTCCATGATAACGCCCAGATTCCTTGCTTTTGGCGTAGGCACTGGTGGCTTCCCCAGAGCATCGGGCCACATATCCGGAGTCCAGATATTCGAATTGTTCCCGAATATCATGACCTCGGTCTTCCCTGCATTTAGTTTAAGGCAGTTTGAGGCCATCCAGCTCACGATGTCTTTCAGACAATCATGACACCTCGCCGCCATATCCACTTGGGACCCTCTCTGTATGGATAGCACGATTTGCGTGTCATCTGCGTACGAGGTGAGTTGCAGGCCAAAAGATCTGATCAAGGCTGCCAGCGGGTTAACATAAATGTTAAATAGAGTGGGGCTCAGGGATGAACCCTGCGGAGCCCCGCAGGGGAGGGCAAAGGGTTTGGACCTATCAGATCCCAAATCAACTGTCTGGATTCTGTCGGCCAGAAAAGATTTCAGGAGGCTCCAGGCCATGCCTTCCACCCCTGCCCTTGACAGCCGGTCCATCATCACTCCATGATGGACCGTGTCAAAGGCTGCTGACAAATCCAATAAAATCAGAACCGCCTCACCCCCCTAGTCCACCACCGCTCTAATCTCCTCCGTAGCCTTAATCAGGGCCAGTTCTGTGCTATGTCCTGCATGAAACCCAAACTGCGTAGGATCGAGGGCCTTAGTTCTCCCCGAAAAGGAGCTTAATAATTGCCTGTTTATAGCCTTCTCGAATAATTTCGCTGGAAGCGGAAGCCGCGAAATTGGTCTGTAACTATTTGGGTCATTTTTATCTAGGGTGGATTTTTTTATTAATGGGTGGATAGAGGCAACTTTCCACCTCCTCGGATAGATACCTGACTCGATAATAGAGTTAAACAATGGGGTAAGCGTGGTGGCAATGACTTCGGGACAGGTTTTGTGAACCGCCACCGGACACGGATCACTGGGGGCTCCCGACCGAGCCGCCAGCAGAAGGCCAGTGACCTCCTCCGTTTGTAGAGGGCTAAAGCCCCTTAATCTGTCCTGAGACTGCGCTAAACCAGCATCCAAGCTCAGTGCTGCATCTCCTACCTTTCCATAGACTTTGGAAAAGGAGGAGAAAATCCCCGCCACTTTATTCTGAAAAAAGGTGGCCAGTTCTTCACACAGATCAGGACTAGTCAGTGTAATAGGTTCAGATGGAATCGTAAGCTTAGTTATGGTCTTAAACAATTCTCTGGAGGATGAGCTGGCCATCTCTATTTGCTCCGTGAAATATGCTTTTTTAGCCTCACTTATTAGGTTTTTGTAGATAGTGAGGCTCTTTTTATATATTTCTTTATAAGTGGGACTAAACCCATTACGCCATACTCTCTCTCCAGTCTCTTACAGTCAGTTTTAAACGTCTGCAGAGATTCTGAGAACCACGGGGCCGAGGGCTGGGCCCGCCTGGGCGTAAAAGATTTTACTGGCGCAAATTTATCACAGGCCCTCTCAATCCACTTAGAGTACAATTCTACTGCTTTGTTCACATCCGATGGGATACAGGGGACATTAGACTTAAAAAAATTACCCATCTCCAACCCATCTATCTTTTTCCACGCCCGGATAGCAATCTTATCCCTTGGCTTGGGATCAGGCAGTATCTGGGTCCCTAGAGAAAGTGTGAAAATTATCGCAGCATGATCTGACCAAGAGAGTGGCAAAATTTCCACAATGTCTAGATCCGAGTTGTTCGTAAAAATGCCATCAAGGGTGTGCCCTGCAATATGCGATGGTCCCACCACCCTTTGCTCCAGCCCTCCTGCAACCATAAGGTCCATAAGTTGCTTACTGTCTGGGTCTAATTTATCATCCAGATAGAAATTAAAATCACCCAGAATGGTAAAAGAGTTGGCACAAAGTCCATCCTCTACCAAGGTGCTGAGCAAATCCAGGAACGTGCATCTGGGCCCATGGGGACGGTAGATCAAAAGTGCTTTAAAAGTGTTATGGGGGGAGAGGCGGACACTGATAGATAAAGCCTCACACGCTTGGTTGGAAGCTGTGGAGAATGACGGCTCCAAGATGTTGTAATAAATCACAGCGAGCTCTCCCCCCCTTCTTGAGGGTCGGTCCAGCATATAGCAGACAAAATTTACTGGGAGGGCCTTCACAATATCGGGGCCTGAGGCACTATTTGTCCATGCCTCTTTGATAAAAGCCATTTTAATCCGGTGCTGTTCCATGAACAAACTACATTCCAGGCTATGCTTAACCAGTGACCTATCGTTCACTAGTAAGCATTTCCATGATGGAGATTCAGTCACTCGGTTCTGTGAGCCCTTCCATTCTCTAAGCACCAATCTACCCTGGCGTGCAAAGATATCTTGCAATGGGTACTGACAGATCCTGCAATCAGCGAGTGACTCTTTAGGAATCATGCAGGGAAGGAGCCTGGGACAACCGGCCTTCCCACCCTCTGGGTCCATACTTCTGAGCTGGTCAAAAGAATACCTCAAAACCTCTGCTGTGCCGGAACCAGGGGGACTAGCCCTGATCCCGGGCCGAGCGCGGACGGGCGCAGACGGGCTTGCATTAGGCACGCCTTAGGCACGCCGGTGGCGCACCCGCTGCGCGCGTCTGCTGCGCGGCCGCAGCATACTGGGATTTAAATGTCCTGCCAGCTCACGCGCCGAATCAGAGCCCCCTTCCCGCCTCTCTCTTCCACCAATGAGCCGCCTCTCACTCGGCGTCACCGGGGGAATCCGGAAGAGCGAGCAGCTCGAACCCCAGCCAGCCCGGTATGCCCGTGCAAGTAAAATGCCCTAATTAGCAGCGTAAGCGATGTTAAAACAAATTTAGCAGCACACACGTTTTTAAAAAGTCAGTTAAAATAAAGCAGCATAAGTTATAAGGAGCGTAACCTGGCGGGTATTGAACACAACCCGATCTCCAGGGGTCAGCTCAGCGCGTTAAGACAGCTGGGATTTAAATGTCCTGCCAGCTCACGCGCCCAATCAGAGAACCGTTCCCGCCTCTCTCTTCCACCAATGACCTGCCTCTCACTCGGCGTCACCGGGGGAATCCGGAAGAGCGAGCAGCTCGAACCCCAGCCAGCCCGGTAAGCCCGTGCAAGTAAAATGCCCTAATTAGCAGCGTAAGTGATGTTAAAACAAATTTAGCAGCACACACGTTTTTAAAAAGTCAGTTAAAATAAAGCAGCAAAAGATATAAGGAGCGTAACCTGGCGGGTACTGAACACAACCCGATCTCCAGGGGTCATTGAAGGCAGGTCCCTTTTGGAGGGGGAAGGACTGGCCTTTTCACCACAGAGATGTGAGGGATCAAAGACACAGGTGTCTGTGTCTTTGAGCCCTCACACATGCACATCTGTGTATGTGTGTGAAGCCCACACATGCACAGATAGATTATCACAGCCCCTCAGCAGAGCAAAGCCCTCTTGCCTACAAAGAGGGATGTCCACAATCCCTCGGTGGAGCCAAGGCAAACTCCCACTCTGGCACAGAGTGTCAGGCTATGTTACAAATTGGTTGGGCAGGGGGGTTATTGGCTTATTAAGTTTTGTCACAAGAGGAAAATGGGAAGAGAGAGCCCAGACTGAGCGAGGGGGGAGCAGGTTAGAAACAGAAAAGTTAAGGAGAGACCCTAACAAAAAGCAAGAGGATGCAGCGTTGGCCCAGTGTGGGCCTAGCGTGGGCTGGCTGGACAGGAATTTGGAAGGAATTCAAGACTGAGGAAATAAACAGCAGGCTAAACGGTAGATACATTTTTGAAGTTGATGGTAACAGATGGATTTTAGAACCTCATGGGTGTGAGTGGCAGGCGCGCAATGCCCATTGGGCTCAAAGGGCTTCAGCCCCACCCCGTCGTGTGTATAAGCCTGAGACAGCTTCCCGGGTACACACATAGCAGCACCCGAGTACTTCACAGGTCTTTAAAAGACATTTGCTTGTTAATGAGGCTTTTTTTTTTTTAACCCTTCTAAGAGCCCCTGCATCTCCTATTTGTGGAGTAATTACCCCCCCCCACTGAAATCTTTTCTTAGCCCCCCCCCCCCACAAAATTTGGCTCTAGTTGCGCCTCTGATGAGTGGTGTATCAGGGGAGAAGAGATGTGCTAGTTTGACCATGTTAGGATGTAGTTACGTCAGTTTAGAATGTACGTCTAAACCGAGGGATGTTACGTTTGTGCACTCCACTTGCTTCTGAAACAAAGGCCTTTTTCACAAACAGCAAATGTTTCTGTAGTCGTTCTCTGCCAGTGTGAACTTCTGAGTGAGAACCCAGGTCTGCATGAGAACATCATGCTGCTCATTGTCGGCATACTGCGCATTTGCAGAAACTCTTTGACCCTGATGGCTGGTGGGAATTCGGTTAAAACAAACATTCCCAAGAATTCCCCTTCTTTGTGCACCTATGTCCCTCATGTCCCTCTTTGCTTTAGGCATTTGGATAATCCCTGAAGCTAGAAAATAAGCATAGTCAGTTTCTGTGGTTTTATTTAACGCTGACCTCTATGGAGAAACTAATATGCTGGCTCTCAAGCTGCCTTCAGTTGTTCCCCCAACTTAGTCCAGGTGTCATGCAGGGGTTGATGGTGCAGACCTCTGTCCACTTGAACGCCTGCAAGAGGGAAGCGAATATTTGTTTGTCCGCCACAGTTGGCGACTCGGTGCACAAAGTGATTTTTGACAGCTTAGAATTCTTTAAATTGTATTGTAATGTTGTAATTGAATTTATATAGCGCTTACTACCGAGGCGTTGAAGCGCTTGTCTTCACACCTTGAGTAGCCCATAAGGGGCTCCTAAAATATGCGCACATGCACACAGCAGCTCGAGCTGTAGCAGCAGCCCGGCTGAGACACACAGCGGCGGGGCTGAGTCACTTTCAGCCTAATAGGCGTTGCGCGCCTGGAAGCAACAATGAAAGGAGTAGTGGTAGGGTGGAGTGCGTGCCCCCCTGAGGAGATGCTGCACCCCCCCATGGGGACGCGCCCCACAGTGTGAAGACCTACGGTGTAGGCAAACAACAGGCATGGCAAAAAGACGTTCCACTTCTGTCTCATGGGTTCCGCAAGACCCTTGATCATGCCTTTCAGAGTTCAGTTGAACCTCTCAACCAACCCATTCCCTTGAGGATGGTAAGGAGTGGTGAACTTGTAAGTTACACCACACTCCTCCCACAAAGATGTCATATACTTCTAAATGAAGTTGGTACCCCGGCCGGAGACCACCTTTCTGGGGAACTCCACACGGGATAAGATCCCCATCAATGCACGGCCCACCACGGGGGCTGTGATTGTCCTGAGAGGAACAGCTTCCGAGTAACGGGTGGCATGGTCCACCAAGACCAAGATAAACTTGTTGCCTAAGGCTGTCTTGGGTTCCAGTGGCCCCACAATGTCGATGCCCACCCGCTCAAAAGGGGTGCTCACCACAGGGAAGGGTTGGAGGGGAGCCTAACACTTCCCTCCACTCTTGCCACTTGCCTGGCAAGTCTGGCAAGTCCTACAGTGCGTACCGACGTGCTTCCTCATTTGGGGCCAGTAAAAGTGGGTGACAAGCCTCTGATAGGTCTTGTTGCACCCCAAATGTCCTGTGTGAGTCACGTCATGAGCCAGACGCAGTAGGAAGGTCCTGAAGTGCTCAGGTACCACCAACACACGGGCTGCACCGGGCCAAGTATGTGGAAAAACAGCCTCAAGTTGCTCAAATTTTTGTGCAAGTCAATATTGCAAGTCATCACGATTTTGAGGATGTTTACCCATCACTGAGTTAATCATGACGGGACTAATAACAAGACCTCCACCCTGACCTGGTGCCGTAGGAGCAGCTCCAGCCGGAGCAGCTTGAAGTGCATCAGCCATAAAATGTATGACCCGTCTATGAAGATGAACCAATTGTGTATATATTATTCATAGCTCTGTGACAGTAACATTGAGATAATTGTAATGCAGTGTAAAACCAGCCAAAACAGGCCAAGTAGCTCCGTCAATGAACAAGGGGCCCATTCGAACAAAAGAGACAGGGTGAGGAAGGGCACCATTAAACCAAATGATATGCTCTCAGGACGTCAACAGAACTTCAACTAATGCATATGGCCAATACGCTGCTGGTGGAGCAGCAGTCGTGTAAGAGTGAAACAAATTATCATTCACATTCACCGCGGGAAAAGTAACCCAAGAATAGAAGACTTTGAAGCGGTATGCTGGATCAGCTTCAACCACAAAAATAACATTACCCCCTGCATTGGGGATTCTGTGTTGAGTTAAATAAGTCGTAACCGCAGCGTGGTTATTGGCCATAATAGCAACCAGTTGTGCTATATTTGAAATGGAAAAAGAACAAGCAAAACGGTAGCACAAAATTGGGTTGTAAAACCTTTTAAATTTCAAGCTTGAAAAACCTATATAAATAGGTATACCCTACAAATATAGGGGGCTAAGCCCCCTCACCACAGACGTCTCCATACACTGGTGTGAGGGTATCGTAGACAAGCACAAGCACTACTCAGGGGTCTTGTGTATAAGTACCAGACCAAACATTGGTGGTGCCATGTTGCAGGGATTTTGCCCAAGAATAGAACAATGCATAGGATTATGAGACCTTAGTGCATAGCGACTGAGTCGTCCTACCACCTTAGTACCCATGAGCCCAGGACCGACTAGCTATAGTGTCTCACTTGCCCTCCTACTCACTCACAGAGAAACATGTGATTAAACACCCCAAAACACAACACTCCTGAATCTCTCAGGACTCGTGGTTGCATGACACACCCTTTCACTCACACTTGTGTACCTGTTCACAATAAGATCTGATAGAGACATGAACAAGTTTAAAATATTTATTTTAACAAATCTACTTTAACATGCAGTATACGTGCAACAGCAAGCAGGAAAATGCATAATATAAATACAGTCAGCATAACAGCTAGTCCATAAATCATGAAGGAAGATGTCATCATGCAAAGACAATAGAGCCTATTCTCCCTCCCCTTGCTAAGTAGCAGTATTATTATATATTAGAAGATCTCTGGGTTTTGTCTGCAGACCCCATACCTATAGATGGTAGTTCGACATCATAGGTGCTGTCTTGCTCTTCTCCTTTGAAAGGTCCCTCTCCAAGTGTGTGCTCCCTATGCATGTATTCCAATAATACCAAAGTACGATTTCCAAACAAGAGCTGCATTGGTATGTTTTGTCTAGGTGTTAGGGCCTGACCAAAACAGAATAACGAGGGACATTGTTTATCAACCTTGCTCACTATGTTCAGACTAAATTCCAGGAACTGGCAGAGACTGAACACAGCAATCCAGTCTCTTGTAAAAAGTACGAAAAAAGTCTTTGCAAAAATATAGCCATGTAGTAGCGTGCGCAAAGCTGCGTACTGTCTGTGGAGCTCATGCTAACTTAGAGTAGACGACAATGTCCCCATGAGCCACGTGACACTACTAGAGGTGGTATAGGGACTAAGAAACCTATTTATTTCTTTAAAAGGACCCTCACCCACTAGTACCACTGGTGCCATGTTTCATCCTTGGGTCCTCACCCAATACACCTAGTGTGTATGGGTCGGCTCAACGCTGTTGGTTATCAGAACTCCTTTTCTAAGGGACCTGGAGTTAAAATTGCCTGCAGGCTTTCCTATTGAAATTAGTAATTTACTTAATTTGGGAAACCTTTGGCAAGGTTACAAACATAAAAAGATATTCTCATGGTATATAATGTGCCCCAATATATAAGGTCGATATGTTTAACTACGCATCACTTAGTAAAAGAGCACCGCTAGCCAACAGCATTGAGCCCACCCATACACACTAAGGGCCTAATTACGAGTCTCGTGGTCCAAGAATCGCCAGACCCATGGTGGCGCAGCTGTGGCAGTCCAGCTGCCACTCGACTGCCCTATTACAGCTTGAGGGTCAGGCGGTAATTGGACAGCTAGCTCCGCCAGGGAACTGTCAATTCCTGGCGGTGGCACGGTGGTCAAAAACTATGTAATATGCAGGTGGTGCACCAGCAGCACCACCATACATATTGCAAGTTTCAGGACCGCCAGGGTTTCATGGAGGTTTTTCCTGCATGAAAAGGCTGACAGTGCTGAAACAAAGGGCGTAGGGCCCCCTTCAGCCTAGGGATGCATGCAGAGGGGCACAACATGTATCCCCCTGTGTGCATAGAACCAGGTTCCTCCACAGCATGGACTTTCGAGTTCATGCCATGCAGGAACCCCTTGTGGCGTTCCCATCACGGTGCCTCTTTCAAAAGCATTACAGCCTTTGAAAGACGCACCGCAGCAGGATCACCATGCCGCCCCAGACCACAGAATTTGTCGTAATCTGGCAGGCGGCAGCAGCGACCTTTGGCGGAGCGGTGGTGCTGCGGTTGGCACCACCACGCCACTGCTTTGCCAAAAGTTGTAATTAGGCCCTAGGTGTATTGGGTGAGGACACAAGGAGGATGCATGCCACTCATGGTACTAGTGGGTGAGGGTCCTTTTAAAAACTAATTTGGTTTCTTAGTCCCTATCCAATGCATGGTAGAACCACATAAGGAAGTCATCTGTTGGGGAAGAGAACAGGAGACCATGTAGAAAGGTTGGAAAGAGGCATGACATAAGCTAATGTACAAGAATGTTCTCTAGAAACATAGCGCAGAGACAGTCTAGAGGGGCACAGCCCGGGCCAATGGAATTAAGTGCCGATGAGGGACCAAAATATATGACAGGGTTAACTACATGTTATGGCAAAACAAGGCAAATTATGCAAAAGGAAATGCAAATGATGCCTCATATCATAAGATTAAAAGCAAACATTATGGCACAATGAATGACATTAGCACCTATTTTTAACATTTTCAAAACACTATACAAAAGGAATCCAAAAGCCTTTGAAAATGGATAGGTTGCTCATTAACGGAATGAAAGATGTCCAGTGCAGCCTATTCTAAATTGTATTCAACACTAATTAATGTGTTTGCCATGCATGCTTACATTGAAGCACAAGGACACAAACATCCCTTTTTCCTTAAAGACCAAAATGGGTAGTGTAAAAAAGTATTCAGTGTTGCACCAAGTTTGCCTTCAGTTTCTGCTTTACCACCGATCTTTGTATTATATCTGTTAGACCTGTCAGCCTTAGGGTAGTCTTCTCCCAAACGTTTTGCCTTACTCCTCCATTTTTGCTGATCTCATTTTTGTTCGCCTTAGGATTCTGTATACTTTACCACTGCTAACCAGTGCTAAAGTGTGTGTGTTCATGCCCTAAAAGTGGATTACAACCAATCATCACATATAATTTATTTGCGAGTCCCTATTAGAATGCTACTACATGTGCTCAGGGCCTGTAAATCAAATGCTACTAGGGGGCCTGCAGCATTTATTGTGCCACCCACTCAAGTAGCCCTTTAAACATGTCTCAGGTCTGCAATTGTAGCCTGCATGTGCAGTTTTAAACAGTTTTTTTGACATGGCAAAAAAAACCTTTTGGTAGTCCTAAACCTAGTGGTGTAGCAAGAGGGGGCAGGTCTGCCCCCGGCGTCACGAGTTTTGGGGGCTGCAGGTTCAACCCCCCGCCCCATCAACGCAAAAACAGCCAGCACCCCCCCTGCATCTATCATGCGGCAGCTGGATGGTAAAAGCAGTGACCGCAATGGCAGCCCCCCCCCCATCTTTCACGCAGCAGCCGGGTAGGAAAAGCAGTGACCGCCACAGGCGTCACAAGGGCTAGCTATATCACTGCCGAAACCTTTCTTTTTACCACATATAAGTCACCCCTAGGGTAGGTATTAAAAACCCTTAGTGCAGGGTGAAGAGAATCACTGACATAATATTGATGCACACAAAAGCAAAACACTAAAATATAGGAAATTAGGTATCAAAAACAAAAATATTGACTTTCTATACTTAACTAAGAACAGCACAAATATCAAGTAAGAAAACATCGTTGATAAAAATATAGATTTTTAACTATATTGAAAACAAAGATATCGGACAGAAAAATATCAAAAAATACAATCTAAAATTAAACCAACCAATGAAATAAAACTGTAAACATCTTCAACCAATAAAATCAAACAATTAAATAAACAATGTCAAAGGCACACTGATTTGAACAACTAACAACTTCAAAAATGACAAATGCTACAAGTAGAGGAAACTCTGCCAGATTTTCTCAACAAACCATTCTATAAAAATATACACATCTTAACAACTACTTGACCAAGTAAGTAAAACTTATATTTACACTAAAACATAATTGTTATTAAACTTAAAAACCTTAAATAACAAATAATCGCCAGCGCAGGCTCTAGCATCGCAAATCCCTCATCAACTGCAGCCTGGACGACAATGCGGGTTCTTGCATCACAGCCTCGCTGCTCTACGGAGCTGCTGAATTGCCTTGACTGCGCTACGCATCCTCAATGCTGGACTTCACAGTGCAAGCCGTCGTCAGCAGGATCCTTGACGACATTGCAGAACCTCGTACCATAGATCTTCGGAATCAGTGCATTGCCTTGCCTACGTGACATATCCTCGGCACGAGACCTCGCAACAGTCCACAACCAGGATTTAAGGTACTATTGTTCAGTGGGCCTAACTTGTCCTTGTAGCTGGCCCATGCTCCATCGCAGTCAGTCTGAACTTGTGGCTTTGTCCCGGTCTGGAGCGAAGAAATATCCACAGCTGGTGCTTTGTGCATTTGGGTTTTTTTTTTCACTGAAATGTTTAAACTTGCATATCTCTGGTTCTACTGATTGGATTTTTTTTGTCATTTTGGTCTTTTTTGTTTATTATAATTCACTCTATTTTTTCAAATTAGTATGAGATTTTTCTTGTGTGGTGTTTTACCTCTATTGCAGTTTGAAGTGCTGCATAAATTCTTTTCACATTGCCGCTATGTTAAGCCTGACTGTTCTGTGCTAAGCTACCAGAGGGTTGAGCACAGGTTAATTTGGGGTCTGCTTGTGCCTCACCTTGACAAGGATTGGGGTTGCTGCTTGAGCAAGGTTTCACCCCCCCAACCAGTAACCCAATTTCTCACAACAGGTATGTGTTAGCCAAGAATAAGGCATCTCTAGCCAGCCAGTATGGACAGCTCTCCATAGTTTGATCAAATATACTACATACATTATTGAAAAGAGCGGAAATGCGTAAGACATTAGAGCAATTGTTACAACCAGACTGTCAGTTTCACCCTCTCTAAGTGAGTCAACTCTGCAGTTGTTTGTGCTGGAGGAGACATTATAACCTGTAAATACAGTGCAACAAAAGCTACTGGTGCAGGGAAAGGAGTGAGTGCCAGCCCAGTGCCACATGAGCTGCCAGTACAGTCAAAGGAGTAGGTATCTTTCTTAATACTCTCCTTCCCAGAGCATATGCAATAAGAGCAGACAGAGGGGATGTGGGTGCTGGGCATTCAAGCTGCTAGCCTAGACAATGGAGGTGATTAACCCCTTCAGTGCCACGCCCTTTCCCCGCCCTGTGCCGGGCGTTACATTAGCGGGCGGGGTTCATGACGAGATAGTCTCGTCATGGGTACAGCGCAACCGCGCTCCATGACGAGACTATCTCGTCATGGGCACTGAAGAGGTTAAAAGTAACCCTGGGCGTAGTTCGCGAAGTAGCGCTTCGCGTAGCTACGCAAAGTGCACTTCGCACTACGCGAGCTACGCGTAGCACTTCGCGAACTGCGTAGTACCCTGTTCGCACTGTGCAAGATGTCGTTTTCAATGATTGCACAGTGCGGACAAGCAACCGGCACTGTGCAATCATTGAAAACAGCATCTTGCACAGTGCGAGCTGTAGTTTTCTGCTGCTTGAGTAGATTTTTACTCGAGCGGCAGCTTTCTCAACGCGAACTGGTAGTTTCTCATCGCGAGCGGTCGCGAGCATACGCGACCACTCGCAATGAGAAACCTGACCTCCTCGCGTTGGGAATCTCGCCGGGAGGTTTATTTTCCATGCTCGCGATCGCCAACTTGATGTTGCTGATCGCGAACGAGGAAAAAGTCTCGCCGGGATGTCATTTTGCTTGCTTGTGGTCGCCAACTTGACGTTGAGGACCACGAGCAAGCAAAAAATGACCGCTGCACTACGCAACACTATGCTACGCGTGTTTGCACTGTGCTACGTGCAATTCGCATAATGCGAAGTAGCGCAAACTTCGCAAACTACGCGAGCGTATCGTAGTGCTTTGCCCAGGCTTAATTAAGAGCAACAAGCACAAAAGAGGACATTTTGCACCATTACTTTTGTTTTCACCAACTGATAGCCCACAAGAGATGCCACTACAAAGAGAGTATATTATGGAGTTAGTGTTAATCTGAATCTTAAGATCAAATATTTATAATTTTTCAAATTACATTAGTTGCATGACTATATAAATATGTTCCACACTGTTTGCATCTTGCCTTCTGTTCTCACCTTCCTTCTCTCCCAAGGGACTGATTAAACACCCATCATCCAGTCCACTTAACATCTCACAGATACAAAATATAATTTGTTTGGAAATTAGCAGTCATAATAACCCTTGTTCATTGGCCTAGCAGTGGACAACTGTTCACCTAATCCAACGAAATTGCAGAAAAGTCCTTCGCCTCACTCATCTACCAACTTCTAAATTAACGATTGAACCAACTCTGCTAACCTTACCCGACCAAACAACAACAAAATTCATCCACAATTGAATGATGGTAGTCCCCATTGGATACGAAAGGATGCCCAGAGTGCTCAAAAGGATCTGATTAATAGCAGAATGCACTGGACAAATGAAAATAACATAAAGTATCAAATGAGAGTGGTTTATAGTCCTGCCAAACTTGCAGTTCCTCTGCCTCATTTAGACTCAGGGGAACCACTGGATTTCAACAGTGGAGCCTTAGTTTTCTATGACCTCCGAAACTTTTTACCTGACAAAATGTCCACCACAGGGACGTGAAGCAACTGTGGTAACAGCAGCCCCCCTCTATCTCAGCTCGGCCGTTCATGGCCATTCGGGAAAGGGCAATGTGGGCATTGAAGGAAAAGAACTCTGTCTTTTCCTTCTTGCCCAGAGAAGACAAGGAAAGTGTCCATTTCTACACCACTGGCTGCTGCCCCCATCCCTCTTGTTTCCTCTTATTCCCAGTCATGGCCGGTATTAATAGCGGGTTAGGGGGTGGGGGTTCGCGCGGGGAGGAGGGGGGATAATAATTTTAAAAAAGAATCTTACCTGTCCACCAGCCGGGTCCCGCGTTTTCTCTGCGCCTGCTCCTGCTCTCCTGCCTCCGGCCGGAACAGGAAACAGGCAGCCTCCCTCCCCTCCCCTAATCCAATCACAGCGCTGCAATGACAGCGTTGTGATTGGGGAGGACGCTGCCCAGCCAGGGCCTTACAGGGAGGCCATTTTCTCCATGTAGACTGCATTGCAGCCTGCATGGAGAAAGGGCAGAGTGCACATGACTGGTTTGGGCGGCCCCAGAGGGCCTACCAAACAGTCATTGCGCCCTCTACAGTGGGCAAACCACTCCTCCCCTGCTCACAGAGCAGCCCTCGTTTTCTCTTCTTTCTTTGAACAGCATTGTTTTCCCCTGGTGGGGAAGTGCACCATTCCTGGAGGTCCTGCAATACCTGGTTGTTGTGTGGATTGGAAAACGTTTAATGTGATCCTTATCAGCTGTTTTGTTTTCCTTATTTTAGTTTATAAAATGTGTACTCTGTGTTCAGGGATGTGGTATTTTTAAACCATACTGTACATTTTGTTAGGATATAAGCAATGGACATTGAAACTGGTCCATTCTGGGCCCTGTAGTAATGTCGTTAATTTTTCAGGCAAAAACATTTCTGAATAATTAGTGCAAAAGCACTACGGTAGCCATGTTTTTCTGTTTACAATTTACATGCTTTACTTAATCTTGCATTCGCTATGAGTATTTGTTTTTTCCAGGATGTTGGTACTTTTTTTTTCCATGCGGCATATTTCTCTTGTCTAGTGTATAATTTGAATTGAGTCTCATCTAGGTGTTTATAGCGGGGCACAATTGGGTTGTAGCTGAAGGTAGTGTGAGTTTCTCTCAGTGGGGCAGGATGGTGTTCAGTGGGAGAAAGGATGTGGCACTATGGCCAGAGCTGCAGAATTTGAAACTGGAGAACCAGGTTCAGCCTTCATGACCAGCACACCAGACCACTCTCTTGAGGGAGCACATTCCCATACTAGACCTTTGAAGGCCCGATAGACCTTAAAAGCCCTGGTGGCACCAGAAGGTGGACCCTAGCGGTAGCCAGTGTTGGTTAACCTTGAAGGCCTGTCCACCACAATCCATACTGGAGGCCTACAAAGCAGCACACCCTCGAGCAACAGTAACTCTGTCACTGAGGTCACAGGACCCTTGAGGCCAGTCTGCCTCACCCATTCGTGCCTCCATTAGCCTTGTTTCAACAGTAGTAGCCAGCTGCGGCCCGTGCAGGTGAGCTTTGGGCAGCGACGGCCCGTGTAGGGCATTTTTTACTGGGGCTGTGACGTGGCGCAGAGGAGGGGCAGGGTGGGGGGTTGCAAAATGCGGCATACGGCCGATTTCAGGTAAGTTACGAAAAAAAATAATAAAACGAATTTCGTTGCGCGCGCTGCATCGCATTTGGCGATGCAGCGCACGCAACGAAATTCGTTTTATTAATTTTTTTCGTAAGTTACCTGAAATCGGCCGTATGCCGCATTTTGCAACCCCCCACCCTGCCCCTCCTCTGCGCCACGTCACCGCCCCGGTAAAACGCCCTACACAGGCCGTCACTGGCTTTGGGGTGGGGATTTCGACAGACGACGACAAGGGAAAATTCATTATTTATTTAATATTCCCTCGTGGTCGTCTGTTGAATCCCCCCACAGCCCAGTTCCACCGCCCAACCGCTCTTACATGCACGGGCCGTGGCTGGTAGTAGCGCAACTCACCAAGGATCAGCAATGCTGGATTTGTACGCACACAAACTAAGTTTGCAAACTTCACTGTTTCTCTGCTTCATGCACAAGCACTTTTAACATGTGCTGCCTGCTTTGGCGCCACTGGAATTATGCAGCAATGGAGGGCAAAATTATGTTGCAGTGTTGACTAAATTATGCAGCAAAAAAAAAGGCTACAGCGTAATGCGGTACATTTCTGATACTTTATTATTTTGACATTTTTACACATACTGACATGCTTCGCAAAGATAATGCCCCATTAATACCAGTGTAACATACAAATGCAGCAGTGAGTAAGTTGGCCAGTCAATCTCTGCAAATCTTTACAAAGGGCCCTCCACTTCCAATCAACACAAGTCACATTTTTAGTACCCTTTGGTCCATTTGAGCTACACATTTTTTTTGTTAAAATCATCAGATTATGCAGAAGATGATGTATTATGTGGCAAATATGGCAGAGCCATAATTATGTGGAAAACATTTGCAATCTAGTATATTTTTCCATTTATGTTTGAACTGCTCTTGTGGAAAAAGGGCGGAGAAGTGCTGATGACACAAACTTCATAGCTCGGAGACAAATGGCTTGTGATTCTACTTTTAAGCGGTTTTGAAACATTTTGTGATCAGAAACTTATCCCACTTTGTGAATGCATTGTAATGCCAACAACTCATATTAAACTTTAAATAAACATGTGTATTTATTGGTTGAATTAAATAATGTAAAATGCTGTAACTGGTCAGTGAAATGCCAAACAAATACTAAAAATTGGAATCTTATGCTCTTTCTATCCACACCTCTGACTCTGCTCTCTGACCCAATCCTCACGTTATTCCTGCCCTCTGATTCTACACCCACAGTTCCCCTACTTTATTTTCCCCACTTCGACCACTGGATTTTCCCTCCTAGACATGGCTGACGGAGGCCTTGAAAACAATAACTCTAATGTGTAAGCAGAAGACTCCCTGTTGAGTCATTTTTTTGTTGTTGTTGAAAAGTTGCTTCAGAAAAGCAAAAAAAAAAAGTTTTTAAAAAAAGTGAATGCGCAGCGGCTCAAACAAACATGGCACCTTCTTTACAGTGCTTCAGTGTGCCCACCGCAGTGGTGGATATTCTGAAGTAACAGGAATCCCTGCACAGCATATGTTAATTTCTAAATATAGCGCTGAAGAAACTGCAAATGAAACTATTAGCCCAGGCTCATAGGTCCAAACTATCTACTGCACAGCAGCCCTGCATGTGCAAATAAATGAGTGGGGTTTTAGAGGCAAGGGGCAGGATTCTATTACAGGCCCGGAGGCTTCGGATTATGCTTTCTCTTTCTTTTAAAGACAACACAGCAGCCAATGAAAAAACGTTCATTCAATAACAGAAACTACATTTCCCATGGTGCTCTTGCACCAATCACGTCCCATCAGCCCCAATAAGAGCCATCAACACAGTCCCATGATCCTCTTTCTTTGCTGCTCACAGCAGTGATAAGTGCACTCTTATTATTTTATATCTTACTGTGTTTATGACTTAAGCTATGTGCGTTATGAACATTGATATGTATCTGTTTATTATAGGCATGTAATGGATTTTTCATGGGTTTATTTTGACTATGTGTGGTAAATGTGTTCATTTAGTGTATAGAGTTTAACGCGCGTTGCGCGAGTGATTGGGTCACTGACCGTGTTAGTAGCTCTGCTACATTGTTGCATTTTGGGACTCCTTCAGGAGCGAGAGGCCCGTTCCGTTTTTCACGGACTTTCTGGCCGCATTGGTCGCGTGCTTCCTGCGCTGTTGTCAGAGGCTTCCCTCATCGCCCGACAACTTCGGAGCCTGCGCTTTCAGGGTCCGACATGCGCAGTCCAATTGGGCTCTATTTGGGCTGGTTTTGGGCTTCATTTGGGCTCCAATTGGGCTGCGCACGTCGAGAGTGTCCCGTTTTTAATATTTTACCGCTACTCCTGCGGAGAATCTTCAACACCTTCCTGACGCCTGATCAGCAGTAAGAATAATCGCCTTGTGGAGTGGGCACACGCTCCTAGTATAAAGATTTTGACTCTTACACCTGTTTAGGCTGCAATAATTTGATTACAGCACTGCTGAGGGGGCATGGTACTCTAAATATAAAAAGACATTCTGTATGCAAGAGGCCTGGCACCCCCTTACTCCTCCATTTATCTACCTTCTATTATTATTATTTTGATACTCACCACAGCTTCACTATATACAAAATTAATACCATGGATGACTGGGTGCGATACGAGGATGAGGAGGAGATTTATTATGATGGACAGGAGACTGTCCTTGAGGATACTATTGTGAATGCGCTGGACGCCTCCGTCCAGCACTCCGTTAACAAGGCCTTGGAGAGCACAATTCCAAACACTGTGCAACAAGCTTTGGCGGCTGCATTAAAACCTATAACGAAGCAGCTTGAAAGTTTTGCTAAACGTCATGGGTACGGGAAAATTAAGCCCAAGCTTGATACTCCTTCATACAAAGTTGGGGCGAAATAGAAGCAGTGGCCCCATTCACATGCTTTAAATTCCCTACCTCAGAGGGATCCAGAGGATCATGCTTATTCTACTGGAGGAAAAGCGCCGTGCAAACGCAAAGTATATATTGATTCTGATACTACAGACACTGGCACTGACACTACTGACGAGGAAGCCCCTCCTAAGAAAAAGGCCAAGAGAGATGCCTCTTCAGTTCCAGACACTCCACCAACCAACACCCCGTTCACTTTTAATCCAGGTGACATTGTGCATCGACGTTCTTCCAACTGGGCTCTGGCCCCTGAAGTCTCAGATTATTTGCACGATAACCTTCGCAGTGGGTTTGACAAGGAAGTACGTAATAGGCTTCGTTCGGAGTGCCCTCGACCCGATCTTCCTAACAAAGTGGCTGAGACTCCAGAAATCGACGTCAGTCTTCTCACCTTTTTGCAAAAATGTGCCTAAGATCCTAAGAAAGGGATAGACCGCGCTTGGCGCGGGTGTCAGGACAAGCTCCTGGATGTTGTGTGCCCGTTGGCAAAAATGTTGGAAATGGCCCTGGTGACCAAAGAATCCAGGGCTCGTGTGGATCCGGATATCTTGGCAGAATGGACTCAAAGGGCGATCTGCCTCCTTGGCAATGCCAACTTCGCCATATCCACCGAACGGCGCAAATCCTTGCTCATGCGCATGGATTCCAATCTCACGGACCTTGCTGCTGCAGAACCTGGCCCCCTTGCTGACGGCAATCTCTTTGGTGGCCGTTTTGTAAAGGACGTCTCAAAGTATGTTGGGACATTCACATCCCTGGACAAGGCGCAATCTGGCATAAAATGTGTCTTCCAGCAAGGCCTTTTTGACAGGGCCGGACAAGGCAGGGGATGCTCGTCAGGCCATTTCTATAATAAAGGTCCCCCGAGAGGTGACTATGGCCGCGGCAGGGGAGAATGGGATTCAACTAGAGGAGGTACCTTCTACCCCACACGCCAACGCTTCAACAGATGCCGTTTCCACGGAGGTGGAAACAGAGCGGGATTCCAGGCACAGAGTTCTGTAGGTAAGAGTAACAGATATTTCTCCGTTACCATTGGGGGGGTCAGACTTAATTATTTGTTCACAATTGGAGAAAGCTGACACAGGATGCATGGGTATTACAGACTGTCCAGGGGTTCCATCTAGAGTTCTATTGTACACCATTTCAAGACACACAACCCAGGCAACTCCGTTTTTCCCAACAAGAATGTATTTTTATAGACACCGAAATAGGCGAATTGCTGGGAAAACACGCGATCGCTCACTGCAACTGCAGGCCTCACGGTTTTTCCAGCAATGTCTTTTTAGTGCAAAAGAAAGGTGGCGGTCACAGACTTGTTTTAAATCTGAGAGAGTTCAATCAATTCATGATTTAAAAACCCTTCAAGATGGAGTGAATCCATCTTTTGGTGGACTTACTGAAAAAAGGGGATTGGATGGTCAGGCTAGATCTCAAAGATGCTTACCTCTCCATTTCAATTTATCCACCTCATCGGCGTTTTCTACAATTCCAATGGAGGGATCAATGGTTCGAGTATTTGGCCCTTCCTTTCGGGTTTTCCTCAGCTCCTTGGTGATTCACCAAGATAATGAAGCCGGTGGTGGCACATCTTCGAGAACAAGGTGTTCGCATGATCATTTACCTGGACATCTTAATCATGGCACAGAGTCCAGAGTTGGCCAAGCACCATCTTCAGATGACACTGTCTCTCTTGCAGAGTTTGGGTTTTGTGATCAACGAACCCAAGTCATCTCTTTGTCCATCTCAGACAATAGATTTTCTGGGTTTTGTGATAGATGCTCGGACTGCTTTCCCAAGACAAAAGCTGAAAGATCTCAAGAAAGAGATATTGGCAATTCTCAATTAGCAAATGGTCTCTCTCAGGACAATTGCCAGAGTAGTGGGACTACTGGCCTCCTCCATCCAAGCGATTTTCCCGGGCCCTCTGCATTACCGGGCTCTCCAGAGGTTAAAGATTCAACATCTCCAAAAAGGTTTGTCCTACACGGACCAAGTTCTGTTGTCGCAGGAAGTGCGGGAGGAGATGCAATGGTGGCTGGGCCACGTGGAAGCGTGGAACTGCAGAGCAATTTTTGGCTCTCAACCCGAGGTTACAATAGAATCTGATGCGAGTCATTGGGGCTGGGGAGCGCGTTCCGGAGACATCTCCACAGGAGGAAGGTGGTCTCCCCAAGAATTTCCCCTACACATCAATTGCCTGGAACTTCTAGTGGGCTCCTATCGCAATATCTCCCAAGCAGACCTCATGTTGTATCCTTCTCAGGATGGACAACATATCGGCAGTGAGGTATATCAACAAGTTGGGAGGAACGAGGTTGTCTCTACTAGTAGAGATTGCCAAAGACTTTTGGCATTATTTTATTTTTTATTTATTTAGTTAAACAGTTTTAAATAGCGCTCGCTAGACCCGTGGGTATCAGAGCACTTTACATAAGGTCAGCAAAGTTACAACAATAATAACAATTTCATGTTACATCAGATAAATGAGACACAATAACAGGGGAGAAGGAGAGACAAGAAGGGAGGGAAGGGAGAGAGGGGGGGTGAAAAGGGAAAGGACGAGGAAGAAGACGGAATAAGGGACAAAGGGAAAGTCATCCCAAAGACCGAATGGGTAGGTGACGGCCAGGAAGGTAGTCCAAAGCCAGTCTCCTCTATAGCTCTCAAAGGAAGCTCCAACGGGCATCGGACAGAAAGGTGGATAGAAAGGAGACAGGGAGAGAGGCAGAGCGTCAGAAATACGAAGAGGGGGTGTTAGCGATACAGGGAGAAGGGG
This sequence comes from Triturus cristatus, assembly GCF_964204655.1. Classification (NCBI taxonomy): domain Eukaryota; kingdom Metazoa; phylum Chordata; class Amphibia; order Caudata; family Salamandridae; genus Triturus; species Triturus cristatus. Next base: position 367,310,810 of record NC_140594.1, on the reverse strand, counting down.
AAAAACTGTGCCCAAGGTCCGACTGGGCAGGTGACGGTCAGGGGGTGAACCTAGGCTGATCTCCTCATTAGCTGAGCAGAGCAGCTCCACCGGGTGTCGGACATAATGCTCGTACTCCGCTGTCAGGATAGAGGTCATGTGTACTCAGGGATTGTCAAAAAAGTGCGGGGAGGAGGGGGGAAGCCATGGTCCGAAAGAATTCCAGATGTCCTCATGAGGTCTGGAACAGTCCTGGACGGGTAGGGTATGTCAAAGTTCAGCAGGGGGGAAAAAGACATCATTGTTGTTCATGTTGGGGTCAGGCATCCTTGGACCCTGTTCCATACCCAGAATGTGGTGAGTGCGACGGAGTTATATTGGGGGGGAAGAGTTGGACGCCCATTAGTTCTTAAAACAGGCCACAAAGATCACCCAGGCCCGGCATCCCTAGGCGCTCGGGACGTAGCACAGACCCTGTAGGCGTGCTGGGACACTTCTCCTGTTACGGTCGGCGCCGCCATTTTGCCTCAGCCGTTATTGCCTGAGTCGACAGATCACGGTAATAGCGGAGTACATTCCAGGCCAGTCCAACTTTGCAACAGACTGGAATTCCAGACACCTCAAAGATTACAGCGATTGGCAGCTTCAACCGATCTTATTCCAATGGTTACAGGAGATCTGGGGTCCTTGTCAAATAGACCTGTTTGCATCCAGACTGAATCGACAGGTTCCGACCTTTTTCAGCTGGAGACGAAACTCGCTGGCGAGGGCAACGGATACCTTCCTTCAGGATTGGTCAGGGGGGCTGAGCTACGTGTTTCCCCGCCTTTCTTTTGATCCCCAGAGTGACGTCACATATTTGCAAGCAGCAAGCAGAAGTGATTCTGGTGACTCCCCTGTGGAGATCACAGTCCTGGTTCCCAGTATTGTTGGAGATGAGTTGCGATCTTCCCAGGATGCTTCCTTGGTCATAGTCGCTGCTCCTGGGCCCTCTCAAGGAGCAGCACCCATTGGTCATATCGAAGCGACTTTCTCTTATGGCATGGAGGCTTTCCAGCAACAGTGGGAAATGCTGGGATTTTTAGACAAAGCTTCAGCTTTCCTCAAACAAGCCTGGGCACCTTCCACAAGAAAACAATATTCTTCAGCCTGGAAAGGCTGGATGGGTTGGTGCTTGGAACGACATGTGGATCCTGTGGGGGCAGGACTAACCCATGTCGTGAATTTTCTCTCGGACAAGGCCGCTGAAGGTTTAGCTTACCGTTCTGAAAATAACTATAGATCCCCCATTTCTGCAGGGCATTCTCAAGTTGATGGTAGACTTATTGGTATGCATCCGGTGGTATGCAAACTTCTTAAGGGGATATGGGTGGCGAACCCTCCTAAACCTAGATATTCCGGTTTATGGGATGTTTCTTTGGTCATATCTCTTTTTAACAGATGGCCAGCGAATAATCTTTTATCCAGAAAACAATTATCTGCCAAATTGGCTATGCTTTTATGTCTATCCGCTTGTAGACGCTCATCGGACGTACGGGCCTTGTTTATTTCAGGTAGAGTATTACTCCCCCCGCAAGGAGTTTCCTTTAATATTACAGGGCGTTCAAAGACTTTGTCAAGATGTATTAAGTATAATGCCTTTCCAGAAAATGACAAACTATGAGTTGTACAGTGCTTAAAAGCTTATGAAGAATGCACACGTTCACTGAGACCGGATGATTGTACACAATTGTTAATTGCTTTGAAAAAACCTTTTAAGCCAGTGTCAGCTGCCACTATAGCCAGATGGCGACGTTCTGTTATGCAGGAAGCTGGTATTGATATTCAAATATTTGGAGCACATTCTGTACGTGGTGCCATGGCATAAAAGTCTTATATGTTGGGTTCTAGTATCCAAGACATTATGCGATGTGCCGACTGGGCATCTGAATCAACTTTTAAACAATTTTATTATAAATCGGTGGGTGATGTAACCTCAGCTGTGTTTAGCAATCGTTAAACTAGCATAATCCGAAGCCTCCGGTCCTGTAATAGAATACAAAATTTGCTAGCATTCGCGCCAAGAATTATCAATTCTATTAAGGACACGGAGGCGAGGATTATCACACCCGGTTATATCGCAATGTTATTGTAATCATTACCCACCCGTATATGATGTGATGTGATTTTTCTGTTATACAGAAGTTACGGGTTGATCTTTTCTTTTCTTTCAGGGTCGGATAAGAAATCCGAGTAGGAGTTTCTTTGAGTTGAAGACTTTAGAGGAAGTCATGGTTTCCCGTTAATCTTTCACGTTGGAGGACATTGTTTGAAATTGCAGTTATTGGTTCACACGTGTATTGCCAGTTTGAGCAAAGAAAGAGGATCATGGGACTGTGCTGATGGCTCTTATTGGGGCTGATGGGACGTGATTGGTGCAAGAGCACCATGGGAAATGTAGTTTCTGTTATTGAATTAACATTTTTTCATTGGCTGCTGTGTTGTCAGTAAAAGAAAGAGAAAGCATAATCCTCGCCTCCGTGTCCTTAATAGAATTGAAAATTCTTGGCGCGTATGCTAGCAAATTTTGTATTATACATGGGAAGAGTCTAGCAGCATAGGGAAGACAAATACGAGACTGGTCTCTATATAGGGGACTGACGCAGTCTAATAAACGCGAACTGTTCAAAGAGACGCTAGGTGCGTGTGGATGTATATGCATGAACACTTTAGGTAATTTAATTGAAATGATTATTTATAGAGTTTATCAATAGGAATGTATGCAATTAAACTAACTGTAGGAGTTAACCAGCACATTACATTTCTGGGGAGCATTTGTATTGGGAAATGAGGGAAACTTTTTTATTTGATTTTACCATGCGAACATATTGACGCATAAACAAATTCAACCAGAAATTCATGTTATGACTATTTAAGGCGGGTACCTGCGCTGTATGGTGGAGACACGAATACAGCAACTGTATTCCGTGACTATTAGACATAATTGACAGCACGAGGCAAAATTCACTTTTCACGTTTTGTTGCTGTCGTCTTTCTTTTAATGCGCGTGCGGCAGACATAGCAGTGACGGCTCCGGGGAAATCTACCACCTCATTCGTCAGCGGTGACCTGCTTCGTCTCGCGCGCGAGCCGAGCGCAGCGCTTCGAACGTGACTATAATGCACAAAATTACTCTTGGGTTTATCCTGAGGATATCGCCGGGGATTTCTGCTGATGCGCGCGGTGATTGGAGGTCACGATTGAGAGCAGGGCATCAGCTTAAACCGCTGCAGGTGGCCGGCGTGTCATGACCCCTTTCCCTCCCGGGGAGCCCTTAATCGCGCGCTGTCACAGTGGCCACTACTCCTCCCAGCAAATAAGCAGGCTTAATGCCCAGTGTAGTTATTGGTGCAATTTGCTAAAATCATAATTCCAAAAAGGGAAAGACCCGTTCTGTGCACAGTGGATACGACCCTTTCCTCCATTCGCGCGTGGAGAAATTCTTGTAGCTGGATTGCATTGACTTTATTATACAAGCGTCTGGTGCCCTTGAAGTTATTCTATATTTCATGCAAAGATACAGACAAGCCGTGAGACCAAAATAAAAGGGACCCCCTATTAGCGAATCAGATAGCTTAAAAAGTGTACCACATTTGCGAACAGGGGCAGTTTAACATGTTAAAGACATGCTGTTTAGGCGTTTTGCAAGGCATGGAAGTATGCAATAACTTGTGCTAGCTGCAAGAAAAGCTTGTGTAATATCAGCGAAATCAACAGAAACAACCAGCCCACCAGATCATCACACTAGTTGGGCCTGAGAAACCCATTAATGTTCCCATCCTGTCAGTGTTTTAGTACATGGACAGACTGGGAGTAGTTTCCATGGCAGTGTCTCAGTGCACCCTCCGTGGCATGTGATTGGCACAGACATACACAAGAGAAAATGCACAGTCCACAGCACACAGGCACACATTCTGACAGATCGCGCATGCCCTGGGCTGAGAAGAGTGCATCACCGAGGGACAGAGTTATGTTTTGAAAATGTCTTTTAATGCAAGCTGTCTCAGTCAACTTGGAAGAGGTGGCTGGCATTCACTCACAGCTGGGTGGAGTTGCTGAGTGCTCCCACTGTGGGAGGATGCCTGGGGACTCTCTGTATCTCTTGCCCCGCTTCCTTTTTGGTGCCACCTCAAAACTAGTGCACTATAAGCGTCCCTCCTGAAGGCTTCTTTGCTATGGCTCTCACTTCCCAATGACAAACTACCCACTGGGGATCCTGCTGTGTACATTTTGCACCAGTGCGACCGATATTATGTGAGGGGTTGAGTCCACACTAGAGTCTGTGGCCTTAATACCACAGTGCCGTGGGGCTTAATACTCGGAAAACACACACATGCGTGTCCTGAACCTTTTTATAATGCTGTCCCAAATTCTTCAAGGATTCTACTGAATCTTCATTGACCTCCAGGACCCAGGATCTTGACATGTGACAGACCGCGCCCCAACATCAGCAGCCTTCCGGACGCATGGGGCTGAGAGGTCACTGCCTGTAGACCAGCTATGGTGGTTACTCATGGACCTCAGAGAATGAGCTGGCAGACTATAGGGCTTATTTAGTAGAGGAGGACTTGGTCTGGCCTCACTGTAAATGAGAAAGCTCTGGTGTGAAGGGGGGTATTAACAATTTCTAAATAAGGAGCTGCAGCTGCCTGAGTGATGGATTTAATGGTGGAACCAGGATTGTGCCGTCAACAAAGGATATATTTTTGAGGAGCTTGAGAATTTATTTTGGGTTGTCATTCCTGTGGTGCTCCAGAAAAGAGGTTTGCATGTTGTAATCTTGTGGGGGAGTCTGAGGTTGTTGGGAAAGTTAGCAAGATCACTGATTCTGTGCACTCTTGTGATCTTATCAGTGAAGATGTTGATATTAGCTGCTGTCTCAATGGACCAATAATTTCTTGGGAGCGAGAGCAGTTTGGTGCAGTGTATGGATGCTTGAAAAAGCATGTTACTTTAGTTCTCAGCCTAAATAATGACTTTATTGTAGTTAGTGCTTAATTTGTAAAGTAATAAGTGTCGGACACAAAGTTTTCCCCAGAGGTCCACGGCCGTTGCTACAAATATCAGGGTTGCTGAAAGCAACGGCTGTGTGGTCGTGATTCCACCGGATTCCTCTTTAATCCACCACCAGACGCTCACTGCTACTTCAACGCACACTTGCAGTTTCTTTTTCAACCCCGCTTTCTCCCTTTGTCACTGGTTTTCCAATTCTCTCTTCCTCTTTCTTTCCCCTTTTATGTTTTTCTCTCTCATACTCTGGTTGAACGTCTGACGTGGAAAAATAATTGTTGGTCCCTAAAAATGAGCGCTGGTGGGTCATAGCTGCAACCACCAGCTCAAATTAAGCACTGATTGTAGTATTCTGATTTGACCTGGTGGACGATGCTTCCTTGCACGGCACATGCATTTTTGAGAGCCACGGTGTCTTTTAGTGATCTAGATGAGTCCCAAATATTATCAATTTTCCGGATGGAGCACCTGAGGAATTCAAATTGGAAGAGTTCCAGCTCACTTGTTAGTACCAAGAAACGTATCACTGTCACCAATGGGTACGTTTCTGTTGTTAAGTGTGTCAAGGAAGATGCCATGTGGTAGTAGGTGTTCAGTTGGAGGTTCAAAGAGGTTAGTTGAAGGGGATGAAGTGGGAACATTATTAGGGGATCTGGATGTGCTGGCGGTAGGGTTAGGCTGCAAACATGTTTTCGAGGGATGAGAGGAAAGTGTAGACGACCTTTCCAGTTCATAGGAAGGGGCGCAAATCAAATTAATGGGCGGAAGATGACAGGAAGACATCAAGATTGTTACTTAACTCATGGGTGTGGGATGAGGTGTATAAGCCTGGGTGGGACTGTTCGTTTCAAGAGAATGTCTTCAATGGTTTTGTAGTTTTGAGTATTATAGAGATTGTAGTCACCTAGCTAGATGTTATCTGTGTTGTAGATGGAAGCAGAGGTTATATGTTAAGATACGTCTTCTATTAGGTGTTTATCATACCTAGGAGGGTGGTAAATGAGGTCATTGTCTTCTCAAAGCATACAAAATGTAGATAGTTGTATGTGGCCCCACATGATCAGAGCTTTCCCCACCATTAAATGTCTCAATTGGCATTAATAAGGAATATCGTTTTTTAATTTCTAATTCTCTTTCGATTTTGATGTGTTCAGAAAGTGTTCATTCACAGTACTACAGGCGCTGCTTCTTAAAAAATCTAAGATAGCTGCAAAATTCGACATGTTAGAATTGGCCATTAGGGGCTCAAGACACATATATGCACAATAATCTTGTGTATAGTGTCGGCGGCCAAATGTATCCTAAAACCGAACACTTTGGGCACGCCAGCGGCTAGGAACAGGAGTGGTGTAGTCCCAATATGGACCTTGGTACTCCCAGACCAGAGCAGCCACTTGTTTGTCGTTTCAATGCTTTATATGAAGAAGTAACAGGCAGATTACATCGCGTATGCCATATTTCCTACATAGAAATTGACACATCCTTTCATAGGACTGTAGACAAAGACATTCAAAGACTGTACATCAGTACACACTTCTCATGATATGCAGCAATAGGGAACGACCATGAAGATACATTTTACTACAGAATACATTTGGAATTTCTCTCATGGTAGTAATACATTGAGTTTGCAGGCATTCTCACAGTCTGTTCGAACATCCAAATTGATGCATTGTATAGCAGTAGCCTGGACAGCTGAAATGTCCTTGGTTAGGTACAGTGGGAGAAAAGCCTCTGGGTTCACCATTCATTAGTCAGAGTCTTGCAATTCTTTATTAAGAATGAGAAGAACAACAAAGTGAACTCATAATATTTGTGATGTTGGTGCTAGATGGAGGACAGCATAAAGGCAACGTAGGTTAGCCTAAGTCCAATTTGTGATGCATTTAATGGAAAAGGAAAAACTACTCCCACAACATTCACCTCTGCAACTGAAGCCATTTGTCTAGGAAAGAGAAGAAGAAAGGGTATTCTTTTACATTCGTACAGTGCCACTTAAGCCATCCTCTATTACACTTGTTTGAGAATGATTCTCTTCAGACCGAGGCATGGTCTCAGCAGATCACCAAGATTGTACACCCCTTTAAGAAGAGACCAGAGACTTTCTTATGGTGCAGATCTTTGAGTTATGGAAACACCAACACTGAATGCCTGATGGAACATTCATTTTGAGCATCGACCAATACAGAGGGCAGCCCCTATGGTCGTGCTTCATTCAGGTGAGGGGATCTACCCCACTTGCAAGAAAAGATTAGACCACTTATGTTCTGGATCTAAATTTGGTGAAACCAGAATGTTGGGGTCTTCAAAGCTGTTCTTATTGAAGCGCACCAGTTCGAGGGTTTCATAAAATCCCTTGGCACACATATATTGAAAGTATAGGTAGGTCCCTTTAGCATAGTTATATTTAGGATGTCCCAGACAGCAGAACAAAAGAGGTCAAGACAGCTGTTACCATACTATACGAGGAGTAATCTGTGGCACAGGCACTGAATAGTTTTGAAATGGTGGTGGAGTTGTAGAACAAGAAGGCTTGAGGCTGTGAACGTTATTTTTTTTTATATGCACCCTGCCATCTCCATCATTTACACAACAGATTTCATGAGGAACAACGCACTCTTGTGGCGGAGTGTGGCATATGTAATAACAGATCACCTAAGGATTGTGTGTGTGTTTGTGGTAAGGTGGGAGCTTTGACTGTTAGCCGCCTCTTTTTGCTCCCTCAACTGGTTAGTCAGCTTGGAAGTGTATCGCTGAAGCAGTGGCTTTCATCGATGTGTGTGAGAATTCTGAAATAGACTATGGGAATCTTCTGCAGCACAATAGATCCATCGGTAGTCTTTGCAAAAGGACAAATCCTGTCTAGAGCCTGGAAGCAGAGGTTATCACATCACAGTAAATTTAATCCTGCTTGAGTCATCTGTGTAACCTGAGATTATTTTTCAAAATATGTTATACAGAGACCTAAATGGGTTAGTGGTGTGCTTGAATGCTTTAATGTTTGGCTTTTTTTTACAAGTGCCTTTTATTTATTTATTTATTTATTTATTTTTTGCTATTTTTAAAGCGCGCAAATACCTATACAGGTGTCTCGGCGCTGGCGATCAAAGAACTCCTTACTCGTTATGGGGAATTAAACAGATGAGAAAAGCCATGTCTTGAGGCTCTTTCGGAATTTAATGAGGGTGGGGGCAGTTTTTATATGCAATGGGAGGGTGTTCCATAATTTAGCAGTGGCTATAGTGAAGCACCTATCTCCCCAAGTGGCTTTTTTTGTCCGTGGGACAGACAGCATGAAGGTTGTCGAGGATCGAAGTGTTCTGCGATGCTCCAGTGGATGAAGAGCTATTTTTAGGAACTGAGGCCCTGGAGAGTTCAGGGTCTTGTAAGCTATGCAAAGAGCCTTGAATTTTATTCGGCTCCTGATTGGGAGCCAGTGGAGCTCTTTGATGTGATGAGATACTGATGTAAATTTGGGGATGGAGAGTAAGATTCTTGCAGCCGCGTTTTGAACGGTTTGGAATTTGTTGAGGACTCCTTCTTGCGCGTTAAGAAGCAGAGAGTTACAGTAGTCCGTTTTTGAAAATACTAAAGTACTGATAAGTGTTTTACCGGCTGACTGTGGTAGGTATGGAAGAAGTTTCTTGATTTTTTTGAGTGTGTAGAATGCAGATGATACGACGGCATTGGCGTGATGGTGGAAGGTAAGTTTGTTGTCGAATATGACTCCCAGGTTACGAACCTTAGTCACAGGTTGGGGGGGGAGTCCCAGCTCCGATGGCCACCATTGTGGGGACCATGCTGGTTTCATGTTGTGATATATTCATTTGAGTGTAGCTGCTGAAAATCGACTCTCGAATATCGTCTAGCCTTAATATCGAGGTAAAAAAATCAGGAGTACCACAATGTCAAGGAAAGGAATATCCAGTATCAAGTGTATCATAAATTACATCACATATCAAAGTTAAAAAATAGATAACTATAATATTGTTGCAATTAATATCACTTTTTGTGTAGTTTTTTTTTGTTTTGTTAAATTCATAGTGATGTTGATAATGTGAATTTTGTTTAGATTTTATTTTAATTTTGAAAATATTTCTATTGGGGCTATTTTTTGGAGGTATTTTAGATGGATTGTGTTTTGATTTTGTCATTATTATTAATGCATTTGTGTAAATTGTAAATTATTTATTAAAGTTGTTTAAATTGAATTACATTTGTTTTCCAATGTTCCGGGGTTTAACAGGTAAATAAAGTGAATAAGGTTTTTTTTATTAAAATGTTTACTGTCAATAATAGAATATTTCAAGAAATATGTATATTTTAACTTTTTTATATTATAATTTAATATTTTAACTATTGAATTATCATTTACAACTTTATTTGAAAAAGAAAAGTATTATAATTTTTGGGGGGAAATGTTAATATTAGTATAACGATTTTGATTCAAAAATTGCAACAGTTTTAGCTATTTTATAGTTTAATAAATATTGAATTAAACATTTTATATATTATACAATATATATTTATATGAGAATATACAGTCCTACAGAAACCAGCTGCTACATACAATACTGGTGCTGTGGACAGACATTGGCACCCATTAAATAATGTAGTGAAGCCAAGAACTGCAAAGCAGCACTCTAGTGCAGGATAAACCATGTTTATTGATGTAGCCATTGATGACACGTTTCGGCTAAGACAGCATTTTTCAAGTAAACTTAGTGCCCTTTAGAAACAATATAGTGTCTGAAGAATGAAAAAGAAAAACATATTACAGCCAATAACAGATAACACCTACATTACAGTGTCTAAGATTTCATCTTAATGGATAATTCAATCAACAGTATTAAGTCATGTGTGCATTTGTATTGAATACATCTATATAAGTTTAAGTCTGCGGCATGAATTGCATTTCATTGTGTTGTTATTATGGCATGTGAGGTGAAATAGCATAAGTGAACCATAATACAACACAATCATTTGTGTGGAAAAAAGGTCAATTCTTTACAAACGTGATTAAATCTTCATATAAGTGAGGATGAAAATATGTGTGCACACCAGTTAATTAGACTTGTTTTTATGAATCAGAAAGATCGCAAGGGTATGGTAAATGGTTATTTTGAGGATGTTTTCTTTTTGTGTTAATTATTGTTGAAGCAAAGCTAGCTAGAATTAGTTTCTTTTGCAGGAGGCTGTAAGCTATACATTCAAGGCAGTATAAACGTTATCACTTAGCCTATAAAGCATACACTGTATTTGTTTGGAAAGTTTAGGTTTTAGGGTGAGCGCTAGAGACTGTTTAATTGTAGTTCTTGATAGCGACACTCCTTTTGTTGAATTTCTATGAATTGATAGTGTTGGGAGGTGCCTTCAAATTGTTACCTGAAAGGAACTGAGCCACCCTTACCAGGCATTGTCTTAGCTTCCCTATAAAGCATGTTGTAGTTTAGGTTCGATCACTCTGTATGGAATCAAAATAGGCATTTGTGCCCAGATCGCAGCAGACGGCCAATCCAAGTATCTTCAGTTTAGTCTGGGAGAAGGGTTAGTTTTTCCAACTTTAATTAATAGACTGCTGAATGTATTAGGAAATCATAATGTCTAGTGAAGTTGGAGTTAATGGGAAACTAATGCTAGGGTTAACGGCTGTTTTTCTTTCGAATTGAAAATCACTGTTTGTTAAATATCCTATGCTGAGTGTAGATTTTTTTAAATGGTGCCAGATAGCACAATTATAGTGAAAATAACGTTCACGGATGTGTGTATTTGGGAAAACTTCGGCAATGCCATGTATCATAACATGTTCAAAGTCAATGATTATTTGATTTGTTGAATAGTTGTTACTGTTATGCTGATTTGCGGTCAATAGTTTATTGGGGTTAGGGCTGTGTTTGGAAAAATAAAAATATTAGTGGATATTATTATTTTGGTGTTGCCCATATAGGGTATAGCTTTGATGGAAGAGTGGTGTACAGGTTTTAAAAGTTTCATTCATCAGCAAGATGGGTTACAGGATAAAAATTAATAGGCAATTGGTGGTATCATAATAGTAATTATTTTCTAGGTATATACATGATCATATAAAATACAATTTTCTTATCATGGGTGAGTGTAATTTGGTAGGAGATGTCTATTTCTAAAAATGTTTTTGGTGCAGGGTTTAATATTCTTTCTGTTCTTCTTTTGCTAGATATTGTGAGCTTCCAATTGGGAACAGTAAGAAGCTGGCCTATGACATGGGTAGAAATTCTACAGGCATAGGGCCTGAGTACAAGTTCGGCGGTCCGACCCATGGTGGAGGGGCCGTGGTGGTCAGGGACCGCTGCACCAGCGGTCTGACCGCTCTATTGCGAGTATAGCGGTCAAAGCGCTTTGGGACCGCCGCAACAGCCAGGGATCCGGGATCCGGGATTCCTGGAGGTGGCCAAGCAGTGATAGGGAAGCAATATGCAACCATGCATATTCCGAGTTTCCCCAGCGCCATCCTTTTCATGGAAGTGAGCCCACCATGAAAAGGCTGGTGGTGGGGAAACAAAGGGCCCCCTACAAGGTCCCCTGTTACACCTGTGCATGAGTGCGCATGCAGGGGGGAACATGTTTTGCCCCCCTGTGTGCATTCACCCCTGTTCCTGCACAACATGGACTCCACAGTCTATGCTGTGCTGGAACGTTCGTTGGCAGTCCCATGGCAGTGCAGTTATAAGGCTCACTTTGATACTTTAAACTGCACTGCCGAGGGACACCCACACCCCCCGCCTGGCAGAAAACGGAATTATTCATAATCTTGCGGATGGGCGGCGGTTGGGTTTGGCAGTGTGGGAGAGGGGCAGTGGCGTCGCAGCCCGCTCCCACACCGCCAAACTAGTAATCAGGCCCACAGTCTTCTAAGATGGTTCCACTTGGAGCTGGGAACTCGTTGAGGCTTCTTTTTAATCTTGGATTATACTACGACCCTTAATCTCTGCTATATTTGAGGAATGATTTTGATCTGGGACATTTTCGACTAACATTATTGACTCTTGATCCTCTTCTGTAGATGTTCTGTTGTGGAAATATAAAATATATGATAGAAAAAAAGTTTTGCTTAGCTTTTTCTTTGTAATAATGATTTGAAAATAATATCAGTAATCTTACTGAATTTAAGTTTTTTGCACGTGCCTTGTTCAAGAAAACTGGAAGGATGCTTTTCTCAGGCAGTTTCTCAGGCTTCAGTCTTTTTGGGTAAGGATGCAGGCACATTGACTGCTTAGTGTCTCATATCATCATAGTAATTTAGTAATTAATTGTGTGTTCTGATTTGTTAGTAGTTTATGTGTACCCTTTGAATATTATTGGATTTCTTAATCTGGCTTTTATTTTTTGTGGTTTTCCTTAAACAGTAAACATCCATTTATGTGTAATCAGAACAACATGTTTATTATTACACGCATGTATTTTTTACATTGTTGGGGGCTTTAAGTGTGATTTAACTTTTATGCATTTCTATAATATTCAGCATTTGTATTTGATCCCATTACATTGCTTAAAAATTGATACTGTGGTTGTTTACATTATGTAACCGAACATTGTGCTTATTTAGATATTTTTAATCACAATTGTTTTGTCATTGATAGTTTTGTATTTTACAACGATATCACTAAAAGGTGATATTTGGTTCCTCAATATTTTGACACAACGTTTTGTCTGAATGTATTTTTGTGGTTGACATACTGTAGTACAGCCATTATTTAACATACTGATTTCATGTGAGTTCCATATTGACTTAGAATAAACATTTGATTGACGGATTTTATACACTTGGTTAAAGTATCAGTGAGATGCTTCTGAGTTCCAAGGGCATTTTTGCAGGCCTTTATCCAGGCTTTGTGTAAAATATTGATGTACAGTGGTTTCACATCCATGATTGCCACCATGTACCAGTTTGAAGAGTCATTTGATTATTTCGCTTGGCTTTATTTTGTGGTTCTCACTTGCACATAAACAATTGCTGGCTGCCACTGAAAGTAAGAAGCAAAGGTTGGACTGCCTCTTCTTTCCAAGGCCACTAAGCTGTTGATGTTAGCAATAAAGCACTGACAGTAATTGCTCCTATGTGGCATGGAGTTTTTTATTTATTTTTTTAAGAACATTATTTCTTGGTTTTGGTAGATGATACACAACCAACAATCATACATAAAACCATGACATTCCTATTCGCAGACACCGATGACACATAAAAGTTTTCTCTGCTCATGTGAACCCGTCATCATCTAAAATGTTCACTAGGGTGAATTTTGGGGTTGATTTCTATAGGTCTCAGTATTACCCGGTGAAGTATAATATTTATTTGCTCCCAAAATGGTTTGGATATGCACAACCTCAACCCATATGGTAGAAAATCCCTCTCCCAGTTCGACATCTAAGGCAACACAGTCTACAGCTGTGTTCGAAATGCCACAATGTTTCAGGGGCAGGTAGATCCTTAAAGGTAGGCACTTAAATTGAATGAGGTGGAATCTATTTGAAATTGTGGTCTCGCGAGGGGCCATAAATGCAGACGTCCATTCCTCATTTTTTAGAGGGCTGTCATTCCTTTCTCAGTTATCTTTGAGTCAAGTGAAAGAGTCAGGGGAGTTAATACCTAGGTTCTGTACATACGTGTAATCTTCCCTCAAGTTGGAAGCTGAGAGTTCGTCAGTTTGGTCTCCAAAGGGCTGAATTCCAGCAGATATGTCAGATCTGAGAGATAGGGTATGATGGCATGTCTGAGTTGGAGATAGCAATAAAATTGAGTTTGCATACCATATTCCTCTTTGATATTGGAAATGGATCTATATGTTCCCTCTCTCACACCATCGCCCAAAACTAAGATCCCTTGAAGATTCCAGCCTCCAAACGCCTCCATTGAGACGGCCTCTAGTAGGATGGTGCCCAGCCACGAGGGAGTCTGAAACACCAGTTTATCAGCCCAGCCTATATGACGGTGATGAGTCTTTTCAGTTGCCAATAATCAGTTTTGCCTACCAAGGAACAGTCTGTGGGAGCCTTGCCCCCATTTAAGATGCCTCTTCTTTCGAAGTCCACTAAACCATTGTAGTACACAGCTCAGTTGCATATTCAGGGTCCACTATGAACCATTGCACAGTGCGAATGCCACACGCTGGTGGTTTGAAGATCCATTACCGAACACGGTTTTAGATGTGCGGATGTCATCTGTTACCAGGTGAGGGTAAAACCACGGAAACAGAGAGGTGGGCATGCCGTGCCATGACAAAAAAGAATGGGGTTAGGCACAGATCTATCTGGGTTTATAAGCTGTTGCTGTTCCTCCCTAGTGGCGTTACACTCTCTGAGTAGCTATGTGCTGTATACATTTTCATAACATGAGAGATGAGAAGGTGATGCTATGGACACAGTTATTTGGGTGTACCATTGTTACAGAGGAGAATGTTTTAACCAGGGTTACAATCAATCAATCAATCAATCAATCAATCAATCAATCAATTAATCAATCAGTACATTTGTAGAGCGCGCTACTCACCCGTGAGGGTCTCAAGGCTCTATGGGGAGGGGGGAAGGCAGCTATTGATCGAAAAGCCAGGTCTTGAGAAGTCTCCTGAAGGTCAGGAGGTCCTGGGTCTGATGAAGGTGGATGGGGAGGGTGTTCCATGTCTTGGTGGTGAGGTGGGAGAATGATCTGCCGCCGGTGGTCGTTTGGTGGATGCGTGGGATGGTGGCGAGGGCGCAGTCAGCGGAACGGAGCTGGCGGTTCAGGGTGTAGAAGGTGAGTCGTTCGTTGAGGTATGCTGGTCCGTCATTGTGTAGCGCTTTGTGAGCGTGGGTGAGGAGCTTGAAGGTAATCCTCTTCTTCACTGGGAGCCAGTGCAGGTCTCTCAGGTGGGCGGTGATGTGGTTGTTGCGAGGAATTCTGAGGATGAGTCGTGCAGAGGCGTTTTGTATGCGCTGGAGTCGTTTTTGGAGTTTGGCCATGGTTCCTGCGTAGAGGGCGTTGCCGTAGTCCAGCCTGCTGCTGATGAGGGCTTGGGTGACCGTTCTTCTGGTTTCGGTGGGGATCCATCTGTATATCTTGCGGAGCATGCGGAGGGTGTTGAAGCAGGAGGAGGAGACAGCGTTGACTTGCTGGGTCACGGAGAGCGCTGAGTCCAGGATGAACCCCAGGTTGCGTGCGTGGTCGGTGGGTGTTGGTGCAGCTCCCAGCGTGGCCAGCCACCAGGAGTCGTCCCATGCGGTGGGGGTGGAGCCGAGGATGAGGACTTCCGTCTTGTCAGAGTTCAGTTTCAGACGGCTGGTCTTTATCCATTCTGCGACGGCCTACAAGGAAGGAATAGAACCATCAGCAGAGAGGGGAGGTGTTTCATAACCAGAAAAAAAAGGCAGTGTGACACGATGGGTACTGCAGAAAGAGTAACAGCATTGGCATAAAGAACATTTTGATAAGATACATGCCAGTGCTTAAAGTGGGAATACAGAATTGCTGGTACTCATATCCCACAATAAAAGTTTGTTACTGAGAAGTGCCAGTACTCTCCCAGTCTAAGTAATGCAACTCTGCAAAGGGCAGATATTTTCTCTTTGAACTAAAACCCTGCAGGTGTTCAGTACTTGACAGTACCAGTCCAAGTAAAGTACACCCAAAAGTATAGAGAAAATGTGATTAAATGGGCACAGATTACATTGTGAGACAGAAGGGAATTGTGTCCTGTGGGATATCAGAAGAGTGTGCACTAATTCCAGGGTGGAAAAGAGGGTGATACCTGAGCAAAGAGCAAAGGGTGCTGCCTAGCAGCAAAGAAAAGAGAATAAGATGATGTAGTAATTGAGGGACTGATGCCATGGAACATACGTCTGGGTGAGAACATGGCACAGAGAACTGGGTATCGCTCAGGAGAACAGGAGAAGGTAATGATACACCAACACAGAGGATGTGTGAGAAAGACAACACAGTGCCACTGTGGTGAAAAAGACAGTGTAATCCAACAGGCACAGTGCACAGTGTGACAGAAAGACAACAGAGGAGTTAAGATAAAAGGTTATTGAAATGCACAAATAGGGGAGTCATGTTAAAAGTACATAGGGCAGACTAAAATAAACAAAGCACTGTGGAAAGTGGAAAGGCATAGGAAGTTGGAAAGCATTGATAAAAGAGTTGGTGCTGTCATAGTCAAGAAGTCAATATTATAGGGCCCGGCAGCTATCTGTTGTCAGTCCCAAACAATGTTTTAAGAAGAATGAAAAAGATGGGGATGTCTCCAGAAGTGGTGTGCAGAAAGAAGCATTTGTAATGTGTTATTTTATTTTGATCCTTCTTGATTCCCTTTCTCTCACCCCTGTGCCCCCCTCCTTACATTTTCTCATGGAACATTCCTTCCACCTCTCTCTATGAACTGTTGGTCTTCTGACGGATATTCTAGACTGTCAGCATACATATACCCTTGTGCTTCTTAAACAGTATTGTTTCTCAATGTTATAAATATAGCCATGTTTGATCTCTTATTCCTTGGATCTTTACACTGACAATGAGTTTGCTTGCACTGTGCATTGGCCAGCCACACACTACTACACTGACAGAGGATTTCAGTCCCCTTGTCATTGATGGTGCATATTTTTCACCTGATGATCTTGGCCTCCATCCACACCTTATTTCCACTAAGGAAGTGTGGTTCTCTTCACATGTCAGGGTGTATATCCTAGATGTATACCATCATCATGAGCAAGAGGTAAGTACAGTACACTCTTTCTGCTATGGTGCAAGCCTCATTATAGATGCCATGAGCTAAACTCCACTCTTTTACAAAAGAAGTGCTCATCCAGTCTCCTCCTTTCAGCAATTTGAAAATTATGAACAATCATTTACCAAAGTTATTGTATGCAGTTAATTGCTTTGAATACTTTAAAGGCAAACTACAATTTATAATTTTTGTTTCCTATACTTGCTTGAACTATTTCAGTATTATACTATACATGCTGTTACTATAATCTTATTTATTCTCCCTTCTCAAGTGTTTATGTACCGGTGTTGGAAGTGTAACATAGACACAATTAACATACTTACATAGCCTTTGGATAAATTAATTTATGTAAAATCTCAGCTGTCAAATTTCTACACACTTTCTTGTAGTGTGGCATGAACAGCGAGGGAATTTATATATGTTACTGTCAGCACTATATTTATTACAAGTATGCAAAAGTCCCTTCCTCACTACGATGTCAGCCAGCATGTCACAACATCCTCCCATTTTAAGTGACAACAGGTAACCTATCCTTCTGAAGAAACAATAGACTAAACCCTTTGAATCCTATTTAACTGCAAGTGGAGGGGAAAATGTTCACCCTTAAGAAACAGCTTATTCAATTACACACTTCAGGTATTGAAGAATGAATTGTATATGAAAGTCTACCCGAACCAGCTGTGTTTGAAGGTGGGGAGAACATGAAGAGGTTTTCCAAATCACATTCAGGAAGTTTGAAGACTTTTGCAATAAAGTAAACAGAGCATTGGACTGTCACAAGTTCTTCAGTCATAATCAAAGAAAAAACAAAAAAGTCACAACTTATATAGATGCGTTGAGAAGGGTATCTAATACTTTTGACTATGAGGATATATGCAGCTTTTTAACAAGTGACCAACTTGTCAGATGCTCAAACAGTCCCAGGGTACTGGAAAAACGATGAGAATATAACCTAAACTTAAAGATTTAGGGTTATATTCACAAGGACTTATCTCCGCCTTAACGCATCAAAATTGGAGATAGATTTAACACCCCATTCACAAACCGGTGCAAACTGCAGACATCTCCAGTATTCCTGCGATAACTGCCCCAAAATTTGTCTCCTACCGAAAACGCACCAGTCTCACAGACCTAACGCCCGAGGAAGTCATTGCCCACTACAGGCTCAAAAGGACAACCATCATCCACATCATGACCCACATCGCCCACAGGTTGACGGTCCCAACACAGCGGAGAACCAACATCCCTCCGCAGACAAAGGTGCTAGCTGTGCTGCACCTGTTGGCCTCTGGGACCTTCCAACCAACAACTGCCAGAGTTGGAGGGGTCTCACAGCCAGTCCTATCAAAGTTCATCACACCTGTCCTGGATGCCATCCTCAGCTTCATACCCTAGTACCTTCACTTCCCCCACACTGCGCAGGAACAGCAGGAGACCAAGCAAGGCTTCTACGCCATAGCTGGATTCCCAGCCATGTTGGGGGCAATAGACTGCACACATGTCCCACTTGTGCCCCCTGCGGATAATGCACACCACTACCGCAACAGAAAGCACACGCATTCCATCAATGTGCAGGCGATAGTGGACCACCGGGGAATGTTCACCAATGTCGTCGCAAACTACCCAGGCAGTGTGCACGATTCCTACATCTTCCGACAGTTCATCATCAACCAGCGCTTCCAGGATGGCACATATGGAACTGGACTGCTCGTTGGTAAGTGCCAAATCAACACACCACACACCTCAAAGCCACCATCACACAACGCACAACTGTGGGAATGCACGTGACCAAACCACATACAAAATGTCAATCAACATGCCCACCTACCAGACATGGCAGCACTACTCCATGGTGACCCTGGGCTACCCCTGCACACAATACAGCTATATCATGGCACCACAGCCACACAACAGCTGAACGTGTGTAGATGCGGAATGCAGCCATGAGCGAAGGATGCAAGTGACCCATGAATGGGAATGTACACAACGACAAGTGAGGCGTGGATGTGCAGGACAGACATGGGTATGCAAACCACAGATATGCCCATGCAGACCACAACTGCTGGTGACTGGAGAGTAGTGAACAGTGGACGCAACCATATCACCCCACGCCGTGGGTCAGATAGCGGGAATGTCGCTCGCTGCGTCCCCCCCTGTATGCGTGAGCGTAGTGGGTTGGCCATGAGTACACCAGGGCTGCGCAGGAGTGTGGACAAAAACGCTGAGGCGCAGAGTGTGGTTCTCTCCCGGAAAGGCCAACGTCACTGACAGGGTGGTGCCTTGCAGTCCGCCATGAGGCAGACGCCGTGAGCAGCAGGGCCTGCGACCCTGTGCGCCTGCTGCACCCCAGGCCCACATCACTCCTCTCATTGACATACTCCACCGGCGTCCCAGTAGGTCCCACATGTGGGACTGTGTTCTGAGTCCTGAATGGTAGTGACCCCAAGTCCGTGGCAGCGGCCACGGCACCAGACTCCCTTCGATCAGTGAGGCATAATTCCATGTCGCAGGCCTGCGACACGTGGTGCCACTAACCCTGTTCAACGCAAGCCTGCGACACGTGGTGCCACTAACCCTGTTCAACCCAAGCCAGCGACACGTGGTGCCACTAACCCTGTTCAACGCAAGCCGGCGACACATGGTGCCACTAACCCTGTGCGCCGTGAGTGACCTTCAGCCTCTGGCGGAACATTGTTGGTGTCTGAGCCTGTGGCCTGGGGGTTGTCATCAGCAAAGGGCAGGTACGGACTTGGTGTCTGGCATGAGTCTGTGGCATTCATAGCCGCCATGTTGCCAGACACAGCTGGCATGTGCCCTCTGCATCATGCCCTGGGGGTAGACCTCCCATTCTCCCCTGAGACACTCCGAGGAAGGCACCTATGACACATACGAGACCCTGCTCTGCCCTCATGACCCTACCCCAGTCTCCCGCAGGTCAGCGTCCCGTAGCGGTGGGCCTGTGTTGGCCGCTGTGCATCCGGGGCCACTAACCCTGTGCGACTCAAGTCATCCCCCTTGTTGTTCTGACATTGCCTTTCTGTGTGCCTGATGAATGTTGGAGTTGTTGCCAGCACCAGCAACTCCCTGAGGGCTGGCTTACACTCATCCCACACACAGCCAGCACAGGCGTCACTGGATTAGTGGGCCTGCCATCACATCCTGCCGAACCAAGCATTGACTCTTTTCTCCCTGCACTGTCACAGGTGATCAAGGATATGCCCTTGGATGATAACACCCCTCCGAGACCCGAACACACCCACCCAGAGGCAGTACAATGCGGCCCACATACGCACCAGGGGCATCGTTGAATGCACATTTGGCGTGTTGATGTCACGTTTCAGGTGCCTGGACGGCACATGTGGAAAGCTCCTGTACAGGCCGGACATCGTGTGCAAGATGATAATTGCATGTTGTGTGTTGCACAACATCTGTGTACGCACCAATGCCCTATGGATCCCAGTTCCACAAGTACCGGACGATGATGGGGACGATGTGGCAGGTGGCCCACAGCCACTGCAGCTGCGGCAGGAATGGCCCGTAGGAACACCATCATCGACAATTACTTCTCATGAGCAAGTGACATTGTGGCTGTCCCTGGCAATCATGGGACAGTACAAAATGTCCAAAAGCACAGCATGTGTGAATAAAACATATTTGCAGGTTACAGGTTGTACTTGTACATTGTCATGTCACAGTTTCCTGCTGTGCCAGATGTGATTTGCCATGTTGTGCACATTTGCGGCACCAGTTGTGTCCAGTGTTCTGTTGTGGAGGTGTTGCTGTTTGTACCGGGATGTTGTCAATGTCGGGGTGCACTTATACTTATGTGCGTATGCTGCACGGTGGGTGATTCGCTCCTGCGGCTCTGATTTTTCTGCCACTGGTCCCTTTCATGCGGTGTGTCTGTCAGTTCTGTGCTTCCACTTGTGCTCTTTGTCGAGTTGTGACTCTTGGGCATGGTTTATCCACAGATGTGTAGTTGACGTCAGGGGTTGTTTGTGCAGGTGGTTGTGTCCGCGTGTGACCTGCTCCATTCCGGTTGTGGTCAGCACCTAATTCAATTCAATTTCAAGTCTTTATTTCGATTTTCATCATAAAAGACAACATTAATATATTAAACAATTTTAAAAGAAGGATACAAAAAAAGGAGAAGAGACCTTAATCTCATCATAAATTAGAAGTGTAATGTACATAGCATCGACAATTATAAATAAATATCTCATTATTAAAAGTCATAAAAAACGTTAAAAGGTAACCAAATAATCAAATGAGGCGTAATTTATATGCACGAATAACCCAACTCCAATGGAGACATTTTGCAACAGCAATAGTCACAGATTGAGAAGTATTTGTTTTAAGGCACTGCAAAGCCTCAACACCTGTCCGAAAACCCAGTAAAAGACAAATTGGTTTAAGCCAGACCCGCCGTGGAATTTTGTACTCCGGGCAAATAAATAAAATATGCGCAATGTTTTCCCGTTGTGCTGGACAAAAGGGACAATCAGGGTTAATGCCTCCTCGCCATTTAGCAACAAAAGAATTAATAGGAAGAGTGCCCACCCTGAATTGATGATATCGCTTTCTATCCTCCACAACTGTAATACAGTCCCAATAATTTTCAAACAGGGGCCTGTCCTTCAGTGCCAAATAGTCCGAAGTTAGAGACGGGCCGATGCTTGATCCAAATCTTGAGCCAAATCTTCTTTCAAAGACCACCCGCCAATATAAGTCTTTTAAAGTTTTTCTGGGGGGAAAAGTATGTGCTATGGGCTCTTCCCATAAACTTCCTAGGCCCATAGCAAAGTAAAGTAACTTGACCTCCCGCATCCATAAGATCTTTTGCGCCTTGTCGGCCCCCCTGACGTCCAGGAAAGCCCGAGCGTACTCTAAGAGTTCAGGGGTAACCCAAAGCCGCCTCCAGTAAGCCACTGGTCTATATCATGCAATA